>NC_143481.1:18003703-18327447 GCF_027475165.1 Benincasa hispida
CACGAACTAACCCTCTCCAAGTCTAGAATGTTATTTTTAGCCCAAATCTTGTTATTTTATCAGCCTTGTTGCTTCTCTCTTTATTTTATGTCAATTATACATTCAATTTAAAATCACCCATAACAATAACTAACATTTGGTTTCACAAGGTGAGGTAGATTTTTTTTGTGGTGTTATTTAAAATCATAAATTTCTGCAAAAAGAAAAAAAAAATGTAACATAACTTTTATAGCGCAATGATGTAAGATTTAAGTTTTATTTTCTTTTCTTTTCGTTTCGTTTTGGTAATTCATTGATGGAATAATGACATTTTAACTTAATAATAGAGTTTATTGGGAGATCTTGTCCATTTTTAATCATAGTATTTACAGAATCAAAATAAATTTTATATAAATGATAAAGTTAATAATAGTAATATAAAGAAACAAACTTTCCAAATTTGACCTCAATATTTAATTCAAAATTGATGACTTTCCAAATATCAAAGGGGTTGTTTGGGGTGCTGAGTTAAAATAGGATGTCTAGAGTTCATAAGTCTGTGGAGTTCATATATCTATGGAGTTCATATGTCTGTGTTTGAGGTAGGGGTGGTCATTTAAACCACAAAAATCAAACCGTTTCTAAAAACCGAACCGAATCGAAAACTCAGTGAAACCGAAAAATGCGATTCGATCCGATTTGAATAAAGTTTGAAATCGAATTAATTCAGTTCGGTTTGGTTTCAATTTCGAAAACCAAATTTAAAATTGAACCGAACCAAACCGTTTTCAACTAATACATATATTTATTTATTTATATATTTAAAAAAGAGTAAAACCAAACCGAATCAAACCTTTTTTAGTTAAAAAAATATAACATAGATTTTTTTAAAATGCCAAAACCGAATTTGAAATCGAACTGAACCGAACCACATATACGGTTCGGTTTGAACCAATAAATCAGTTCGGTTTTATTTAACCACCAAACCGAACTATTTCTACCCTTAGTTTGGGATGCAAAGTTATTTGACCTGAGCTCATATATTTGTGTTTGGGGTGCAAAGTTGAGTTCATATGTTTGGGATATCTGATACAGTTTTTTGAACTCTAAATAATATGTTTTTTACTATTTTTGTTTTGTAACTTTTTAATTCAGTAATTCTATCCATCTTTATTTGAATAAAATATGGATTGCAATTTTTTTCTGTTAATTGTTAAAACTTTTCTTTCTTTCTTTCTTTCTTTCTTTCTTTCTTTCTTTCTTTTGTGAGCAATGAACAACAACTAACCCATTACATTTCTTTTAGAAATTTGGTTAGATAAAATAAGAAACCAAAGAGAAATCAAAACTTTTGATCCTTAATTTTTTCTCCAAATTTCATTATCATCTTCTTATTTTTCTTTCTTCTTGTTATTACTCTATATTTTTACTATGTAATGATTTTTTTTAATTAAATCTCTCCCATTGATAACGGGCAAAAATGCACATTATTACAGCGCAAAGATATAAAACAATGAAGGATTGCAACGGTAAAAATATATAAAATTGCGTCCAAAAACATTAAGTTTATAACATTGCGATCGCATGCTTTCATCACATTAAAAACAGCTAACTTATGTATTTTTGTGCAGAAAATGCATTGGAGCAAGGCGGAATTGCGATCCAAAGAAATTAACGTCTGAGTGCATTAAGAAATTGCGACTGCAAGGCTATGCGATCGTTTACGTTCGCGAAAATCTACTCAAGAAGGTGGCCGCTTAGAGCCAACGCATCAAGGTGAAAGCTTAATAAATCACGATGGGATAGAAAGCTGATGACGGTCGATTTCGAATTAAGTTGACAAGCCGTTAACAATACTGTAGCAAGTACACTCAACTTTTCGGTGACAATTATTCGACACATCAAACATTGAATTAATGACATCCTATCAGTGCAATCATTTGAGAGAGAAAGCTCTTCACCCTGAGGCTCTATAAATACCGAAGGCCACCTTCATGGAAGGAGTTTGGTTTTTCATTCCAACTGAGCCATGTAGAAGATAGTTAGCCCTTGTTTATAGTTTCCTTATACTTAGAAGGCGGAAGCGATAGAAGAGAGAAGACGCTGGAAGATCATCCTGGTCAGCTCGAGAGAGTACCAGGGAGCGTAGAAAACAGAGAGAGGGCCAACTCTTGCGAAAGCAAGAATATCTTTTAAGCAGAGTAGAGAAAACAGTGTAAAAGCCTTGGGAAGCAAGAAATTGCTACCAGGCTCCTTATCTTTATTTCACATTGTCATTCTGTGTTTTGATTTCATTTATAGAATGGAAACTATATTTCTACATCTATTCACTCTCTTTACAATATGCATGAGTAACTAAACTTTCAAATGGGTTGAGAAGTACTTAGCTAACATGACCTAGGATCTTTATTGCATGTAATCATCTTGTCTTATGTTGCATCCATCACCCCTTTAGAGCTACTCGAGAGAGAGTCTAAAGAAAGAACCTAAGACTTGAGAGAGCTAGGTTAGAATCTAGACTTGAGAAAGCAAGATTAGATCTGCATAAGCAAGAGATGGAGACTTAAAGATAAGCTCTGTTTGTCAACATGCATCGCATGCACCCTAGAAATAGGTTATGGTAATATGCGGTCGCCTTGTGTATGTGTGTGCCATTCATCATCGCATAGACAAGAATAGAGGCTTAGATGTAAGTCCTATAGACATCATCGCATACATCGCATGCGTTCTAAAACTAGAAGCCATAGCATTTGCATTGAGAGATGACTTGTTGTTGTATGTATGTAGCATGATCTCATAATATGAACACAATCTTAGGAAGCGCTAGCTAAATCCCTTCTCAACCCGTTCCCTTGCATACTCATTGTACTTTCATATTTTTAATTCTTTTCTCAAATCTGCCGCATAAACTTTATACTTTAAACAACATACCAATCAATGCATTGATTTATTTATTACCGCAAAGTAATAGAAAATTACCATCGCATACTGTTTCCTTAGTCCCTGTGTTCGACCCTGGACTTACCAGGCAACTCAATAGGATTTATACTTGGATCTTACTGAGAAAACTTGCATGCACAACGCATATTCCACCATCACATTCTACACCATTATTTCATTGCATTAACCATGCATCACTCATCATCTTAGCAGCCAATGGAATGTCACCACATTTACTTCAACAATTTCACTTTCAATTCCTCTAAATTTGGAGGATCACCAGAAAATAAATCTCTATTCTTCACTAATTATTGCTAGAAAATATTCCAGAAAAAAAATCATTTTATGTTTTTTTTTTGCATGTTACATACTTTTCAACACATACTTACTTTTCGTCTAAATATTCTTAACACTCATTTGAAATGTGAATTCAATCAAATAAAAATATTTTTTTTACAATTTTTTACGTATAAATATTACACTTAATGTAGACAAAATAATATTTTTTTTATATAATCAACAACTCTACAACATACTCTAACAATCATCAGTCTTATAATAGTCGAAAGTGGTTGTTGACGTTGATTATCAAATATGCTTTCACTAGAGTTTGTAGTAGGAGGTGGTTGTTGGAGTCTGAAGTTGGTCGCATGAAGGTGGTATCGAAAATGCTTTCACTGGAGTTTGTAGTCGGAGGTGGTTATTGGAGCCTGAAGTTGGTCACATGAAGATGGTATCGAAGTTGGTTGTCGAAGTTTGTTATCGAAAGTGGTTTTCAAATCCCAGAGTTGGTCAGACGAAGGTGGTCGTCGAAGTTGATCCTCGAATATGGTTTTTGCTGGAGATTGTAGTCAAAGGTGGCTACTGGAGCTTGAGTGTTAATCACATGAAGGTGATATTAGAGTTGGTTTTCGAGGTTTGTCGTCGAAGGTGGTTGTCGAAGCTCCAAGTTGGTCGTCGAAGTTGCTCACTCAAAGGTGGTCATTGAATGTGTTTTTCATTGGAGTTTGTAGTCGAAGGTGGTTATCGGAGCCTACAAAGGTAGTTGTCAAAGTTGGTCATCAGAGTTTGTTGTTGGAGCTTGAAATTGGTCATCAGAGTTGGTAGCGCGAAGGTGGTCGTCAGAATTGAGTCACCGAAAGTGGTTGCTAGAGCTCGGAATTGGTTGTCAGAGTTGGTCGCACGAAGGTTGTCGAAGCCCAGAGTTGGTCGTTGGAGTTGTCATTAGAGGTGGTTGTCGGAGTCTGGATTTCATCGTTGGAGTTGTCATCAGCAATGATTGTCGGAGTCCGGAGTTGGTCGTCGGAGTTGTCATCAGAAGTGGTTGTCGGAGTCTAAAGTTAGTTCCTAGAATGTAACAGTGGCCGATGGGTGAAGCCATTAAAAACATTGGAAGAAAAGAAAGTTAGAGTGAATTGGGGTGAGTTAATAAAATATGTAACTCAACTCCACCAACTTTGGTCAAACAATGAGTTGGTATATTATACAATATACCAACTCAACTCACGTTGGTGAATCAAACATCCCAAAATGAACAAAACTAACACCCAACTCAACCGAGGACCACTTGAACTCCCAGCATTAAGATGATTGAATAAATTATTTACCTTCTAAAATATAGTTTTTTTTAGTACAAAAGAAAAATGGTAACATTTACGTCCAAGTGATGTACAACCCACGTTTTCCTTACTATAGGAATAAGATTTTATAACAGTTTCTCTTTTCTTTTTTTTTCTTTTTTTCTTTTTTTTTTCCTTACGATATAATAGGGTTGAATTTTGAATTTTGATGTTCGGTCAAAGTTGATAAAAATCAATATATATATTATTTGGTAGGTCTAATAACTAGAAATATGTAAAAATTCAGAAATTAAAATTTAAAAATAATTTAGCTATAAGTCAATATAAACATATTTAATGTTACGTATTTTGATCTTTATTAAGGTGATTGATCCTTATTGTTATAATTCCAACACAAATAATATACACAGTGAAATTTTTAAATGCAAAGTTATACAATACTTAACAATTTGTTTTTAACAATATGTGGATGAAAAATGGAACCTCTAACCTCGAAATCGATAATATACCCTCGATACCAATTGAATTATGCTCATTTTAGTATCTAAAAGAAATTATTAAATATTGTATTGGGTTGAAATTATATTAATAAATAAATAAATAAAATTAAATGGATCAAAAGGTTATTTTAAAAAAAAAGTAAATGGATTAAAATAGATATTGTGGAAATTTAAAAACTTATGTAGACAAAATGTGAAATTAGATATGCTAAAATAAGATTTAATATTTATCTAAAAATAGATTTAATAAAATAAGAAAATGCTTTCATGCCAAAAGGAAATCCATAATAATTAATAATAAAGTTGAACATAAAATTGCCTTAAAATTCCAGTCAAAAAGGGCCAAAATTTCAATTATTTGGCTAATTTTGACCCAGGGTCCTCCCCCACCTCACCCTTGAAGAATATAATAAAGGCATATTCTTTTGATCACATGTTTAGATACACCTACCCAAAATTTTCATTAACTATAAACATCATCATCATAGTAGTAATAAGGATGTTGATTTATGAAATCTCTTAAATTTGATTTAGATTTTAATTGTGCTCAAGACCTAAAAAAGAAAGTTGTCTTTAAAATAGGATGGAAAATAACACGATGATTAATGTGTAAAAATTATATGTCATACATGATATCGTTTAGAACATCATTTACATAAATTGACATGACAATAAATGTATAAAAATTGATTAGGCAAGTGGTTCTAACTATATCTTTTGAGAGAAAAAAATAAATTATAACAACAAACTTAATAATCTATATAGTTTCATGTCATATATGTCTTTTAATTTATATACATCAATTGTAATGTCAATTTTTAATCCATATTTTAATGAAAAATATATGTTTTTTTTTAACAACTTCAAACCTCAACCGTACTTAAAGAAAAACATATTTCAATAATAAACTATATTTCAAAATTTAGTACAAGCTTCAAACTTCATTATAAAAATTTTCTAGTAAATAAATATGAAGATCAAAATTAAGAAACTAAAAATGTCATTCTTGGTTTAAAATTTTATCAAAATCTCGAAATTTCAATTTAACGTTTGAGATTTTGATGACTTCGAAATTTTGATAGGGAGAAATTTTATTTTTCATCAAATTTTGAAAAAAAATTCTAGAAATTTCGACATTTAGTGATATTCCAATTTCCTCAAAATTTAGTGAAATTTCAACATTTCAAAAAAAATCCGATTTTTTATTAACTACGTTATTTCAAAATTCAAGTTTTTCAATTTTATGATCCTGATTACGACAATTCGATAGTTTCACATTCCAATGCCATTTTCGACGAAAGATTAAGCCTTAAGCCTATTTTATTTGCTACTTTTTATAATTTCCAACATTTATCCATTTTTAGCTTTATTTAAACCAAAAACTCTCATTTATAAAGAAACTGAATTTGGAAAAAAATCACAAAAATAACATATATTTATTTTTCATCTCAAACATTTTTAATTGAATTTTCATATTATTTCACCTCAAAGTTGAATATGTGAGTTTTTTTTTTTTTTTTTACAATCCAAAACTTTCTTAATTTTCACATCATTTCACCTAAAAATATTCTTAAACTTTATGTTATTTTGTAATTGTTTTATATTTTTTTTTAATTTATACTCTTACATCAACATTTACACATATATTTATAATAGACATCTAAATATGTCTTACTTAATACAAACTGTGATTATAAATAATCAATTATAGTCCAATTAAACTACAATCAAAGTTTCATTAATTAATTATAATAATTTTCATCAATTTTCATAATTTTTCTTAAAAATTTCATCAGTGTCGATATCTCAATTTGAGACCTCAATAATTCTTACTATTTTATATGCGAGAATTTATTACATATTATTTTTCTTGAAAATGTTAGTTGATTACGGAATGTGGGGCCGGGAGTGGGAGGCGGGTAGGTGAGTAAAGAGAGGCTGAGCTGAAAAGGCACGTGGCTTTAGCGTGCTGTCTGAATTTGAACCGGTCTACAGAAAACGTGATGGCGACCGGTCCGGTTTACTCCTTGTTATGTAGCGGTAGCGGTAGCGTTAGCGTTATTGTTGTTACCGAACCCCAATTTGAAAGCAACCCACCGGTCCCAACTCCAAGTCCCACCCCATTTTCTTTAAATAATAATAATAATAGTAAATAATTTTTTCAATTAAAAAACTTTAATTCAATTAATGTTAGTTAGGTTCATTTTAGTAATTATTTTAAAAGATACAATACAAATTTAGTCTCTAACTAAGTATGAGTTTGTATGTATTTTTTTTTTTGTTCGTATAACTTCCTGTATTTAAATTCAACATAAAAATAATGTTTTTTTTCTTTTTATTTATTGATTCAATCCTCTTTTTCCTAATATATGATGTTTACATTTTTAGTTTTATGTTTTCATTTGTATTTGTTAAGCATTAGTTGAGGAATAAATCGACAAAAATATTGTTTCTTTCGATTTTCATTGGGTAAACATAACAAATAACTTAAAAAACAATAATTTGAAAAAGCCATAATAAAATTAGCATTGTTATTTGATGTTAAAATATTTTATTATTATTGTCAACCTAAGTATAACTCAATTGCTTGTATTTATTTTGAGATCATATTGAAATTTTGTTCTCTTATTCCATACATTGTCACCAAATATTAAAAAATTGAATCAATTTCTAAAAGTAGTTTGATTCTTAATACAAATAAAAACATAAAATCATTCTCACCTTTTAAAATCTTTTAGATTTAAAATTTTTCCAACTGAAAAGTATTTTTTTAGATGAATTCATCCTAATACAAAACATACAAAATATCTAATAATTTTATGAACTTTTTTTAGGCAAACATTTCCTGAACTTTCGATTTTATATTTTAAAGATTTCTGACAACTTTCTTTTTTTAAATTAATTATTCTACTAAACATAAAATTAAAATTTGTATTTAATAATTTAATAAACTATCGAACTCTCCTATTAGTCACGCAATTTATAGTTTAAAAGGCCTATAAATATTTCTGTTAAGAAAATAGGCCTATAAATGTTTTTTTAATTTTAATAACTTATTAAACGAAAAATTGATCCAAACATATATTAACAAATCTTAAACGTTTGGAGACTTGATGCAAACTTAAAATTTGTGGAATAAACTTATAATTTATAATTTTAAAAATAATATAGTACTCTATTTCTAAAATTTATAAAGGCAATTAAAACACCATTATGATTTTGTACTTTGATTTCATTTCATTGATATCTATATTTTCAATAATGATTTAAAAAATAAATTTACACAATATCTTTTCTAGCATAATAATGGTTTTTTTTCATACCAAATCTCGAATACTAAATTTAAGATGAAATGTAACTCAGGAGTTTTTTGACTCAAATTTCAATTGACTGGAACGAACTATTATAGGTCACTCCATGTTTGGGGCTCCAAGTATAATAGTTAGTGTTTACAACCATTATAACATATAATTAACTATAGTATTACTATTTTGAATTCCTCTTTATTACAATATTTACTATTTGTTACATTATTTTCTACTCATCATCTCTTTCCACTTTGTTACAACTTACCATTTCCTACCTAGGTTACAATAGTTTGTGCCCACAAATTATTAAAAATTTATAGACTATTATAACTTACATAATATTATAATTTAGGGGCTATAATAACAAATCCAGCATCCCAAATATCCCAAATGTCTCTTAAAGTTTATGAATAAAACAATAGTTTAACCATTTATAAAGGTCCTTTGTGCTCTCCAAAGGTTGTTTTGTTCCCAAAGTGTCCCAACCCCTCCTTCATTCTCTACCCAAACATTATAATAAGAAGAAATTTATTGTGCTCTTCTTATATAGAATTTAAGCCCTTTCAAAATTAGAAATAAATTCATATTAATATTAAGTAAAAATGGTATCCTCATAAATCATCTACCCTCTATCAATATTATACTTTTCTAAGATCAAATTACAAATTTGATACTTAACCTTTTATATCTATAAAAATAATAATAATAATAACACAACTCTAAAAGAAAGTTGTATCTTGATTTTTTTTGTTGTGTTGTTGATAGGTAAAAGGTGTCTAATAGATTTCTAATTTTTCTAACATTAATTCCTAGTTGTAAGAAATTTTTCAAAATTGAAGAATATGTTAAGCCAATTTTTTAAGGTTGATGAAACTTCAAACCTTTTTCCTTTTTAAAGTATAAAGATAATAAAGATTTATTAAAAACTATTATGAAAAGTTATCTAATACAACTTTTAATTAATTTTTCTTTCTAGAAAAGAAAGTGCATCCAAAATGAATATACCTTAACTAACATAATACTTGTAGTATTAACCTCTAACCTCGAGATTAGAGGTTAAAAAAGAAAGTGTAATTTTACTACAACTGAAAATTTTATAGTAGAAATAGAAGATTTAAATTACAAAATTTAATCCATAAACTTTTCAATTTGTCTATTTAATCTTTGAATTTTTCGAAATTTCTAATACTTTAATCTGCACATTTGTGCCTATTTGATCTTAAACTTTAAAAGTATCTAGTAAATTCTTAAACTTCTAATTTTGTGTTAAATAAATTTTTAAAATGTCAATTTTGTATCTAATCTTGACATATTCGAGGTTTTCAAAAATTTTCAAATATACTCTAAACAAAATAAAAAATTTAGACTTTTATATATAATAGATAAATTAGTTTTAAAATTTTTTGAACATGTGAAAAATCTATTTAGACGCAACAAAATTGATAGTTAGAAAATATTTTTTTAAAAGTTTGTGGACTTATACATTTTAAGATTTGAAAACATAAATTTAAATGTTTAGGACTGAACTTATACTTTAACCAAATATAAAATTGTAAGAAACTGAAAAAGGCTAAATTATAAGCTTAGATTGTTCACGAACTTTCAAAACTATCTAATAAATCTTTAAATTTTCATGCCTAATAATTTCTATATAAATTCAAAAATTTGAAAAATTAATTGTTCTATTAGATATAAATTTGATTTTTACATTTAATGGAAACTAAATTTTAAATTTTATGTTTTATATCATTAAAATCAATATTGGTATTGATATTTCTATCTACAATTTCGTGGATATAAAACGTTAAGACCTTTTTAGTAGATAATTTGAAAATAGGGATTCAATGAAAACAAAAATGTATTTCATATTTTCATGTTTGGTAGAAGGTTCATAAATTGAATTCTAATTTAACCAATAGTTTAAAATGTGTTTGATACTATATATTTATAAATCATAAAACTAATTGTAGTTACCCACTAATACAGAACAAACTATTATAAATTTATTTTTAATATGATTTATGTTTTAAAAAAATTATATAATTATTATTTTATAATATTATATAATTTATAATATATATTATATATTTTAAAACAGAAATTGAGTGTATAATTTGACATATGATATTTTAAATATTTTTATCTTTATTTAATATAATCTAATATTTTAAAATTTAAAATTCAAAATCTAGATAGAATAAAAATGCATAAATGTGTTTTTAGAATTTACATTTTTTAAATTAATGAATCGAAAAACAATTTTTAAAAACAGAATTCGAGTGTACGATACAAAGGTTTATTGAGGTGTTAGTTGATTGAGATGTCAGTTGTCAACCAGAAGCAAAACCTACCACCCTGAGAGAGCCTGCTTAGAGAGATCCTGGAAAGCCATAAGCCTACAAAATTCCTTTGTCTTTTCTACTAAAACTCGCCAAGTTGTGGGTCAAAATTGACTCCTCCTCCAACTCTCTTCCTATAAACTTCACCCTTCACGCCTCCATTTTCATTCTCTGCTTCGATTTTTTCTATACTCATTCCATTACCTTCTTGTTTTCTTCATAATCATAGTCATAATCATATAATTCTTTTTGGGCGCTTTCCAATTTCTTCAATCTTTCCGTCGATAACGACTCCATTTTTTTCACTTCTGTAACCTCAATCCCCATCTCCATCCTCTTTCTCATAACCCCTTTTCTTATTTTGTAATTAACTCCAACCCCATTTCGTTCTTTCACTGTTCCTCTCCCTCGGTTTCATCGCTGGTCCATATAGCAAGGTACTTTGTTTTCTTCTTTCTCAGATCAGCATTTCTGTTTTGCAGTTGTGTTCTTGTTGCGGCGCTTGTTTTTCTGCTTCTGGGGGAGTCTGTATGCTCTTGATTTTGTTTCGATCGTAGGAGGAGAGTTTGATTTGTGTTGATGATGATTTCGCTGACATCGGTGTTTGAATTTGCTTGTTGTTTGTGATTTTGATATGAACTGAGAATGAGAACTGAAGCAAAATGTTATAGAGCTTTGAGTTCATGTTTAATGCTTTTTTTGGTCTACTTTGAATTTTCTGTGTATGCTTCTGATTTTGTTTCGATCCTAGTAGGAGAGTTTAATTTGTGTGGATGACGATTTCGTTGATATCGGCGTTCGAATTTGCTTGTTGTTTATGATTTTGATATCAACTGAGAATGAGAATAGAAGAAAAATGCCATAGAGCTTTGAATTCATGCTTAATGCTTTGTTTGCACACTTTCCCTTAAACCCATTTCCACATTTTGTAGATAATACTGTTGTGTTCTTCACATAATTGAAATTGTTCTATTCAGATTACGAATTTGTAGTTTGTGTTTGTTGGTATGAAATTATCCAGTTGTAAAATTTTGTTGAGTTTCTGTTCTTACTTGGGATCATTTGTTATTTTCAGAATGGCTGCTGCAGTATTTAACCAATCTCTTGGGACTTTTCTTTCCCATGGACAAGCTAACAGTACAACTAATTTAACAAAATTGAATTCAAAGTGTTTCAAGGTAGAAGTTGGGGTCTTCAGAAAGAAGTCTCCTAGATCTGGCCATGTGAATATAAAAGCAATTCAAGCTTCTTCTCAAACTTCAGTTTTTGATCACATTTCATCACCTTCAATCAACACCACTGAAGACCCGCAGAAAAAACAAAGTAAGTTGGTGTGGTTCCAGAGATTATAGTGTCTAAATGGTGAAGCTATGCGTTCAGTGGTCATTCTTGGTATAATACAAGTTATAGGCTTAATCTCTTGCTATCTGAATATATACTTTATGCTAATGTTGTTTGGCTGCATATCAGATGAAGCAGCCTTGATTTTGATTCGGCATGGAGAATCGTTGTGGAACGAAAAGAACTTATTTACCGGCTGTGTTGATGTGCCATTGACCAAGAAAGGTGTGGAAGAGGCAATTGAAGCTGGCAAGAGAATCAGCAATATACCCGTCGACATGATCTATACATCTTCGCTCATTCGTGCACAGATGACTGCTATGCTTGCTATGACTCAGCATCGTCGTAAAAAGGTAATTTGAGATATTTAAATCTTTGGACTTCAAAATTATTATTGATGTAACCTTAAAGTTTTTACACTCTGATGCCCTGTATCCTCCTATTGAAGAGCCCATTGCTGGTTGAAGTAGAAAACCATTTCTGCTATATTTGGATATGTCTTCATTTTTATCATCTATATCAACATGATAGTTTTTGCTGTTGTACAAAACCATCTTTCATACCTACAATTGTTTTTTCCTTGTTCTAATTTTACATTCCTTTCTTAGCTAATCTCTTCACTAACTATTCATGCATGCATATAGGTTCCCGTTATTGTTCATAATGAAACCGAGCAGGCAAGGGTCTGGAGTCAAATATTTAGTGAAGAAACCAAAAAGCAATCCATCCCAGTAATAGCATCTTGGCGATTGAATGAAAGAATGTAATTATCACCACAATTTCACCCTCTTTATTATTCATATTAACATTGTCAAACTTTTTTCTAAGACAAATTTTGTTTGCAGGTACGGAGAACTACAGGGTCTCAACAAGCAGGAAACTGCTGATAGATATGGAAAAGAACAAGTCCACGAATGGCGTCGAAGTTATGATATTCCTCCTCCTAATGGCGAAAGTTTAGAAATGTGTGCAGAGAGAGCTGTTGCTTATTTTAAAGATCACGTATAATAACTGCTCTTTTGCTTGTGTTTCTTTTTATTCAACTGCATCTCACGCCATTGTTGAAGATCAAGAATTAATCATGTGAGATTTCCCCTGCAGATTGTA
Organism: Benincasa hispida; assembly: GCF_027475165.1. Lineage (NCBI taxonomy): Eukaryota > Viridiplantae > Streptophyta > Magnoliopsida > Cucurbitales > Cucurbitaceae > Benincasa > Benincasa hispida. Next base: position 18,016,798 of record NC_143481.1, read on the forward strand.
CCCCAGCTGCAATCTGGAAAGAATGTAATGATTGCTGCACATGGAAATTCATTGAGGTCCATAATTATGTACCTAGACAAATTAACTTCTCAGGAGGTAATATACCATTTCATGACCTTGGGTATACTCTTTTATATACCGATCTTATTCTGTTATATAATAATGTCAACGAAAATATCTTTCAGGTTATTAGCTTAGAGTTATCGACTGGAATTCCGATGCTCTATATATTTAAAGAAGGGAACTTCATTAGGAGGGGAAGTCCTGCTGGACCTTCTGAGGCAGGCGTTTACGCTTATACCCGGGTATGCAACTTTAGCCTTCTTCTTCATTCTTCCGACCACCACGGGATTAGCCAGACCCTACCTTGTGTTCTTGATTGCTAAATGTAGCTTCTACGGCTTTGGTGCAAAAGAGATATAAATGATGAAAAGAACTCTATCAACTTTTAATTAAGCAACTTGCTAAGACATTAAAGTCTAAAGATATATGAAAATGGTTTCCTTGTTAAACTTTTCTAACTCTTTTCTGTTGGCTTGTGGTGATTCTGTTATAGATTTAGAACTAACTTCTCTTTTTTATTGGAACTTTTGGCAGAGTTTGGCTCTCTACAGACAGAAGTTAGATGAGATGTTAAACTAAAATAATATTTTGCCAAATACAGGTAACCATCAATTCTTAACCTCTCTTTTCACATCATTACAGTTTCATTTGGTTGACATATTTGTTTTGTTGCTTGCTTTCAGGTCCTTGCTTCCAATTGCACTGCAACTATTAATGACGTGCTTTTGTGGTAATTAGAATGCAAGGAAAAAGAAAAAGTTTGCTCGAAAATACTGTTTTAGTTTTTTTTTCCTCGAATGGAAAGTATACGAATAGTTTGTATGAATTATCCTTTGTTTGTTATTATTATTCCTGTTTAGGGATTGAATCTTTGTACCAAACTTTGTAAGGTTGAGTTATCCCCATTGTAGTTTAGGCAAGAGTTTAGTAATAATCCTTCAGAAGAAGATGTTTCTCAATGGCTGTTCTAAATTATTTCTAGTTACTCCAACATTTTTACAACAATAAGAACAATTTTTTTTCTTTTTCTTCTTTCTAAAAAAATTCAAAGTTAAGGGTAAAAATGAAACTTCCCAAAGTTAGGGGTATGATTAAAACTTACACCAAATTCAAGGGTATTTCGTATAGTTTAACAAAAGATGAAATTTAAGCCTTTTATATTACTATATAGCATGTATCAAGAAAATAAAAGGAAAAAAAAATGTACTCTCTCGTTGTATGTCCTTTCCTTTTGTGCCTAGCACTTTTACTTCTGTACTCGTAAAGAAAAAAGATGGGAAAAAATAAAGAACATATTTAAAATCTCTTTATATTTTCACTCTAAATATAATCAAGCATTTCAAGTCACTATAAAGTTAAACTCATCTCCCCCAAATGCAAATAGGATTTTACATGAAGAGAAAAATGGCAGTGATGTGATTCTATTGGAATTCTTAAAGAAACATTTGCTTATTTATCTCTGGCTACATAATGAAGATAGCTCCACTTCACTCGTGTACTTAAGAGCTGCACATTTTCCATTACAGGCAGCAAAGCACATCATTGGAGTTAACTTCAGATAATACAATCTCTCCTGCGTATGAAATGAACTGATTGTAACTATTGCATCATATTCCAAAGTATTATTATTAATCCAAGCTGATATCAAACAAAGATATCAAAAGGATGTTCCACATCTCCTACGAACAACGAATAAGACCCTTCTTCTATAATCATCAGTCCCTCTTCACTAGCCTTACTTACATGTTCACAAGGACTAACCAAAAACTCAATCTCACTTCTCTCCCCTGCATTTATCTCCAGCCTCTTGAATCCCACCAATTGCTTCACAGGACTCCCATTTACCGGCTTCGAAGGCTTCACGAATAGCAATACCGAATGCTTACCTGCCATTTCCCCTTCATTTCTAACTCCGATGGTCACATTCACAGCCCTGCTCTCACAGAACTTCTTGTCCAGGTCTGAGACGAGCCTGTAACGTACCGAGTCAGAGTTTATGGCTGGCTGGCTGGCTGTTGGATGGCTAAGGTCTAGTTTGCTTTCAGTAACTGATGTGAATTCATAGAGATAGTTGGAGTAGCTGAGACCGTAGCCAAATTCATAGACTTTCGGTCCATTATAGAAGCGGTAGGTGCGGCCAGGATAGCCTGTTGAAGGGTCTGCTCTCATTCTCATGTCTGTCATTGGGAATTTGATGAAATCACGTGGATACCAAGTTAATGGCAATCTTCCTCCTGCACGCAAAAAAGGAAAATTAAGGGTAAATATTATGTCGATCCATTCGTTCACTGAACAGTTCAAGATTTCAAGCATAAAGAAGTGCTGGTTAAACGAAACAATACGGATATTTAAAATGTTAACCTGGGTTGTGATCACCAAATATGATCTCTGCAATGGCAGTTCCTCCAGCTTGCCCTGGATAACCAGCCCACATGATGCTTCCTATCTTCTCATTATACTTGGCTGAAGATATATCAACTGGACCTCCGGAGAGAATCACCAAAATGACTGGTCTTTTTGCAGCTTTGGCGACTTCAGCAATGAGTGCGTCTTGCTTTCCTGGGAGCCCCAACTCCGTGCGATCGAAGTCTTCTCTTTCTTGAGTTTGATCCAGCCCCATAACCAACACCACATAATCCACACTTTTCACTATTTGCACTGCCTGATCAATTGTAGCCTCCGTACAATTAGCCCAGTTGCAGCCTCTATGGTAAACAGTGTTCTTGACATAGCTATTCAAACCTTGAAATGGGGTAACAGATCTGCAAGGGATTCCTGCATAATTTCCTCTAAGTGTTTTCGGGTCATCGCCATTGTGGCCTATAACAGCAAGTGAATGCGTATTCGATTTGGAAAGTGGAAGAAGTTTGGCAGAGTTCTTTAGGAGAACAATGCCCTCTCTTGCAGCTTGAAGAGCCAGATTTTGATGTTGCTGTGAGCATACTTGGTCAGGACCAATTTGGCCAAAAGGCAGTTTAGTTGGATTGCCATCAAATAAACCCAATCTCATTCTAACGGCAAAGAGGTTGCGGAGTGCACGGTCTACATAAGGAATAGGTACTTTCTTCATCTCCACAGCAGATTTCGCATGCTCCTTCAGGTACGTGCCGCAGTTGACGTCCATTCCTGTTAGTATTTATATGTTTTGGTGATAAATCAAAACTCTTCAGTTCTCTGAATGATAAGAAGTATATCAGGTTTAAATCTTGGAACCAATATGCTTACAAAAACAAACCAAAAATGAAGCCAAAATGAGGGGTATGGAACTCAAGGTGATACAGCAATCTTAACATCATAGAGCGATTAATATTGTCACCAATATCTTAAAGATTATAATTCTACCCTCATATGCATAGAATCAAGCATTTTAATGGAAATTACTAATGAAGCCGAAATTACTAATGAAGCGGTTTTCTCCAAATAAATTTAAAGATTTAGGGTCTACAGCAATCTTAACTTCATAGAGCTGTTAATATTGTCCCCAATATCTTAAAAGTTATAATTTTACCCTCAATCTATTCAATGAATCAAGTATTTCAATGGAAATTACTAATGAAATGGGTTTCTCCAAACAGGGCAATGATATAGGGCAATGTCGAAACATTTTAATGTGATATAACTTCAATGAAAAGAACATGGCTTTTTAAGAATTAAATGAAAGATCTAACATTTATAGAATTTGTTTTCTATTTTAAATATAATTTTGGTTATAATTAGGTGTAATGGGATGCCACATATTCAGGCGTGCAGAAGAGTTTGTAGTTTTCTGTGGCGGAAAAGAGAGACAAAGAGAAAAGGCAGTTGAGATTGGTCCACTAATTTGGGCCCAACGGGTCCACTCCACAGCACTACAAAAGATTCCACATTTAGTCAATAAAGCCAGCTCAAAATATTGGACTTTGAAAGGTTTATACATATATAATATAATTCTTTTTATAAGAAAAGTATTTTTCTTTCAAAATTATCCACACTTTTAGGCATAAAGGGTACTTTGTGAATCACTGTCTATAGATTATTGAGTTCTAAAAATGTCTAATAGATTTTTGAACTATTAATTTTGTGTCAATTATATCCATGAAATATTTAATATTTTAAAAAACTCACATCTGTTAGACATAAAATTGAATTTTGTGTTTCATAAGACTTTACACCTTCAAGTTTTTTTCCAATACGTTCGTGAGATTTAAAAAGTGATGAATAGGTCAAGGATCTATAGACACAATAATGAGCATTGAGAAACTTATTAGACACATAATAATCAAAAGTTTAGAACTTTATTAGATATTGATTAAAAGTCCAAGGACCTATTTGAATTGATTGACTAAACTTGTAACTACACTAGAGAAGTAACTATATAATATCGGGGACAACTTTCATTAAGAAGAAGTAACCAAGTACGAATAGAAACCCACGTATTAAAAGAAGGGCCCGATCAAAAGATATGTAATATCTCGATTGGGTAAAGTATATCCAATTAAAGAGAGAACAATTATATCTATCTAAGTCAAATTTTGATCAATCATTTAAAACTTATTACTAACTAGCTTCTGTATTATGAGATTCTCAGAAGAGTTCATCAGATCTAACTATTCCAAAATTCCTAATTTTACCCCGTTGTCAAAAGTATATATTAGTAAGCACAGATTTTTACTAAAAAAATGAAAAAAATAAAAAAAATAAAACTACAAATTACAAGTTTGAGATTGAAGTCAACATACCAGCTCTAAGTACATCAGCCACCGCATCTTCTGGAATTTTGGCGTAACCTTGTGCATCATGAATGATGGACACCGCATCACAGTCCGACGTGATGTACCTGATTATTTCCCAATAACCTTAATCAGTGGCCATTGTTGTTATTTTCTCAATTGTTGTAAATAAATTATAAGAATAATAATTTTATATCACTTTTTGATGTACTCCAAAAAATATATATATACATGAAGTTTTTACCGATACAAACTTATGAACGACCATGAGTGCAATATTTAGCATATGGGTTAAAATAATATGGAAATAATAATTCTTGAGAAAATGCAGTGCTAAAATGACTCAAAAGATTAGAAACAAATAAATAAGGACTATACAAAAATATTTTTCCTATTTTCACAACTATTTCTTTGTTTAATTTTAATAACATTAGAGTAATTAGAAAAAGAAAGGAAAACATGAGGAATTAGAATCCGTTATTTATTTATTTATTTTTCTTTTAGTAAAGAACAAGAGACAAGAGAAAGGCACACGTCTCGAGAACTAAAAAAATATGAACATTTTTTTTATAAGGAAATTTAATCTTCGTTTTCTTTTCAGGAGAAATTTTTTTTTTTTTATAAAATTGAAATTAATAAGTAGATAATGATATATATATATATATATATATAACCTTTTTTAGAATACACTAAAATAACAAATTTCAAGTTTAATCCCTCACCTTTGATATTTGTATATCTAATAGGTCCTTTCGATTTTTTGTGCAAGAAAAAACCCCAAACAACCTGTCATTCTCTAAAAGTATAGACCTATTTTATATGAGATGAAATTTTATGCTAACAAAATTCTAAAGTTTCTATTCAGAAAAAAATATCTAAAATGTTGATTTTTCTTTTTTTTTTTTTACATCCATTGATTTTTTTCAGAAAAAAAATATAATAAATTAAAAGTAATAATTGAATGCAGCTTATGCATCCTCTTCATTATAAAGAAAAAAAAAAAAAATATATATATATATATATATATATATTTCTAGAAAAAACAGTTCATCACATGTCAACTTGTGATGGGTTGAATAAAGATGAGTGCAGTTGGGATATACCCATGTATCAACCTACTTATTAATAAAGGTTAAAGAACTTAATTAACTAAATTTAATATTTTACAAATTCGTCTGATGCTAGATCAAAATGAATTGTCTATGAGGTTAGTTGAATTCATAAGTTAGCTCCGACAACCATTTTAAGATTAGTCGAATCTGTAAGCTAATTAGTCGAATTCGTAAGCAACCTCCGACATACCTTTTAAGAACCAATAACCACTCAAACAATCTATTAAATAGCATTAGAACCAAAGAAGAATACTATATTAGTAGATCAAGCACTAAAACACAACAGCAAGTATAATAATGGAGGGACAAAGATGCAGAAACAGTAAATGCCAGAGAGTGAAGCATTGGATAAAGAGAAAAGAAAAGAAACTCCAACCCATTAAACTTCCATTCTTTTCTTGCAGTAACAGTCAAAAGATGATGATCGGCACAGCTTGGAACTCCATTCACTCTATTGTAAGCGCACATTATTCCACTCGCTTTCCCCTTCTCCACGCAGCTCTCAAATGGCGGCTGATACGTGTCCGCCATGTCCTGCATCGTCACCTACATCCATTTTTCCAAAACCCTAAAAACCCATCAATCAAATTCCAGTTCCAATTTCAAATCCATCGCAATTCAATCATTACCTTAGCATCGAATACATATCGAGTCATCCCATTCCACCGGTCCAGATCGTATGCAGTGAAGTGTTTGCAGCATGCCGAAGCTTTGAGTTGGTTTCCGAGCTTCCCCCCTTCAATGGCGTCCCCTTGAATCCCTCTCACAAATGCTACTGAGTATTTTCCTGTCATCAATGGATCTTCTCCTGGGGTTTCTTGCCCTCTTCCCCATCTTGGGTCTCTGAATATGTTTATGTTTGGCGCCCAAAATGTCATCCCCTTCGCTTGCCCTGCATTGTACACCGCCCTCGCCTCTGTTCCTATCGCCTGTTTCACATATTCACATATGGATTCATTCAATGTTCTATGGGTTAGTGTAAGTTAGCACAATGGCCACCAAGTGTTTGTCAAAAGGAAAATCGCATTCCAGAGTCCAAACAGAGGGTCTATTGCTCTGATTCCTGTTAAACTACTACAGAACTCAATGATGTCCCTAAGCCTAGATTTGTGGGCTAAGAAATCAGCACAAATTTGAAAGGAGATGGCACGCTAATGAATAAGCAGTAAACTATTGAACCCTAAAACTTAAATGCGAATCTGATGTTTCATTCGTATTTTGAACTGAAACGGGAAAATGGAAAAGAGGAGAAAACCAGGGGAGAGTGTTTGGTTAGGGATTTGAATCTACCTGTCCGATTTGGTACCAGAGGTTTTCGTCGAAGGAGGCGGCAGTGAGGATAACCTGAGGGAAGCTAGTAGCAGCGGGGATGGTGCCGTTGAGGCGGATGCCGTAGCCGACATGGGCGACGCCGTGGAGGGCCTCCGACCACCACTCGTAGGCAGGGATGCCGAGGCGGGGGATCGCCGGAGCGGTGTTGACGAGCTGCAGAACCTTCTCGTCCAATGTGAGTCGAGAGACGAGATCACGGGCTCTCTGTTTGATCGGCAGAGAGGTCCTGCAGAATGGGAGTGTTTTGGTGACTGGGTTGGAAGAGTCGCAGGCGTACGGCGGCTGAGACGACGAGTCCGCGACGATGAGGGAGAGGAGGGCGGAGAAGACGGCAGCGGAGAGAAGGAGTTTTTGGAGTTTCAGTTTGTGAGGGAAGAAGAGGAAGGAAGAAGCCATTGTTGACAGTGAGTGAAGGTTCAGCTTCTTCAGAGACTTAATAGAGCGATGGGGGACCCGACCAGTGTCTTTATCGTATTTAAATATTTCCTACATTTTTTTAAGTTCTTTTTTTTTTTTAAGAACAATTTTTCTTTTTCTTTAGATTTAAGAATTCTCTAACCATTTTTTAAAGTTAAATTTTAGGTTTAAATGCTATTTTGATTTCTTGAACTTTAAAATTGGTTTTATTTTGGTCCTTAAAGTTTTAAAGACATTTTATTATGGACCTAAATATTTATTTTGATCTCTATTATCAAAATTCAGTTGGCTCTTTATCAAAATGATGAGAGGATTTGTATTTTTAAATAATTAGGTATTTTACTTCACTTTTATTTTGCTCATCACATGCTAGATGCAGTTTCAGAGTTAACAAAATCTTAACAGCTACGACCAAAATAAACACTAAGTTCATGGACCAAAATAGAATAAGATTCAACCAAAATAAAATTTAAAGCTAAATTTTAAGTTACCCCTTAGTCTTAATCAACCTTACGTGGATGTGGATAGTTAACCATTATTTTAAAAAATATTTAAATTAATAAATAAATATTTCACACTTTTAAAACAAAAGTAGATATTGGATAGTTAACCAAATATTTTTTTTTATGTGGAGTAAGATAATCGAACATCTAACCTTAAAGTAGATATTGGATGATGCAAATTTTATATCAGTTGAGTTTTACTCGTTTATTACCAACTATGTTTTTAACCATACCTTTTTAATTTAATTATAAAATTCTCAAATTTTGTTGACTATTATGATAACAATGCCAAAGACCTCTTGATTGTATCTTTCTCAATAAACATTTTGAGTTAGTTATGCCAACATAACACAAACATAGCTCAACTAACATGAAAATTATATAATCAACTTCGAGGTCAGTCTGAAGATCGATTATCTATCCACATATTGTTATAATGGCAACAATAAATAAATAAATAAACATTTTGAATCAACTTGTGAGATTGTTGCATAGTAATTTGAAAAGTTATCTCTAGATAGTCTTTTTAATGAGCTAATGAGAAATTTTAAACGGTCACATGTGTTGAATCTTTTGTAGATCTATAAATTTGTTTGTTTGTACTATTGTGTGAATTACTTATCAAATATGATTATGAGTTATTTTATCATTTGAAATTATGATGGTTAATACAAGCATAATTCAATTAATTAATACTTTTGATTTAGATGTAATAGAAGTTTGAATCTCTCACTTCAATAGTGAAATAATTTCTATTTCAATATATATATATATATAAAGTAATATATCCTTTTGTTCTCTATATTTTGGGATTTATTCACTTTTAAATATTCGTGTACTTTCAATAAATCTTAGACTTAATCTCTTAAAGTTAACTTTTATTAAAAAAATTTATATAATAATAATAGTTTTAGTGCAAGCTTAAGAAAAAAATAGGTAAATATTACGGTGAAAATGATAATAGATAATAAAAAATTTTTGAAAAAATCAACGACAAATCAGTCCTAGAGACCAATCTTAAACTTATTGAAAGTACAAATTATAAATTATGAAAACCAAAATGATATTTTTAAATAAATATATTTATCCTCCCGACAAGAAAATGTGCGTTGGCTTTCTACTTCTAACACGAGAAATTAGTCGAAGATTTTTTATTTTTTTAGAAAAAAAGGAAATCTCCCTAATTAAAAAAAAAATGTCATTTTGTCATTTTTTCCTATTTGGCTGGATTTGTTCCCTTCTTGATAAATAAAATTGAATGCCCACTCCTGGCATTTTTTTTTTTTAAAAAAAAAATTGTTATTATGTCTTCTTTTTTTTTTTTTTGTTCTTTCTGTTTTTTTTTTAATTGTTATTATATCCTTAAAATTATAATGACACCTTGTAAAATTATTTGATGATTCAAAATCTTATCACCTCTATCTAAATTAGAGTTCAACAAAGAACCTAAAATTTGATCGAATCAAGTTGATCTAGTGATTTGATTTAATTTTTAGTGTAAATTAGATAGGTTGGTTTGTATTAAAAAACATATATTATTGATTTTGTATGATTTTATTAAAAAACAAATCAATCAAAATCAAAATGAACTAATGGTATATATTTTTAATTTTGGATGGACAATGTATTAGTTGAAATTTCAATATTTTATTGTGTTCGATGAACGAAGAACTATATTATTATCTTTTTTTTATTATTATTATTATGGAGCATTTATGTTTGTTATTTAGATAAATTCTCAATCATAATCATGCACGTACATTTGTTATTTAAGAGGGAAAAAAAAGATCTCCAACAGAAAAGAAACAAAATTATTCAATTTTAATCTTAAAAAAAAAAAAAAAAAAAAACTAGAGCAAATTTTATTTGGAGAAAAGCAAAAATGTTCCCTTCAAAACAAAAGCTCAAATAACATTGAAAAAAAAACCAATAAATAAAAGAAAAGAAAAAAAGAAGAAAAATGTCTAATTGGGCCAAGCATCGATAATCAAACTATATTAACTTCATCGAAATTTTGACCATTGGTTTTGTCCTTTACTAAATATCAGTTTTTTTTTCTTCAACAAAGCACAAGCAAAGACAGGATTCGACCAAAACAAACGCAAACAACTGTTGGGAATGTCTTATAACTCGCAGTTTGTGTTAAACATTCTATTTATCAATAAAATATTATTGAGTATTTTATTCAATAAAGTTGTTGATTTTGCATTCTATTATGAAAATCTAATAAACATATTCGTGGCTATAGTATGAATACTTTAACTTTATGTGGTGACATAAACAAGATCAAGTTAATAGTATATAGCCTAAATGGTCTATTAGTATATGGATGAAATTGGGTGCGACCCATTTTGTATAAGTTAATAGTGTATAGCTTAAATGGTCTATTAGCCTAAATCCTGGTAACACTATTGGATGCGACCCATTTTGTATAAGTAATACAAATGATGTAATCCATAGATCATTCATGTAGAGACATGTGAGTGAGGGCATCCTATGCAATGAGTTTGCATATAGACTATACCACGAAATAGTCACTTTTCTTTACAACGACCGTTTACGGTTAAAACTGACTATTTCATATTTAAGTAACGTAGGATAACTCGATCTTAATCCTGAGCTAGCTATGAACTTTTATTTATTCGGGATTATCCTTTGATCTACATGGGTGAGAGTAGTCCAATAGCGCTGCTCAATAAGCCTTCCATTTTGGGGATAAGACCAGATGAATAGCTGAAGACATAACCCTGCAAGATGGAATTCACTCCTACCAATTTTAGGGTTAACAGATAGGTTGTTCTCTTAAATACTGATTTCAAGTCTTGAACAATCGGGGTCCCGCCTTCTCATGATAGAGAAAGGACTTGATTCATAAGTATTATAAATCAAATTGTTCATTAGAGGGTCAGTTGGAACTTAAGGAACAAGATGTATTTACAAGGGTAAAATGGTAATCTTGACCCAGTTGTGATTACGAACGACCTGTGAAAGATCAACTTACTGATTATAGTTTATATGGATAGAAATATATCTACAGTAAGGAGACTGCAACTATCGAGCTATAGTGGTGTGTCTTAGTAATTAACGAAAAGTAATTAATTTGATTAAAGAGTTTTGACGAATTAATTATAGATCGTTGCAGCTCATGATCTGTAGGTCCACGAGGTCCCCCTATTTGCTCATTAAATTAAAATAACAAATTGAGTATAGATGTATGAATTTAGGGTTTTCGATTGATTGTATATGATACAATTATAAACGTTTATTTTAATTGAAATTAAACGAAATTGGAAAATCAATTAGTATTTAAATTATGATTTAAATATAAAATTGATTTATTAGTGATATTAATATTTTATTACTTTAATATTCAGATATTAAATTAATATTATTTAAAAATCAATTAAGATTAGTTTTATTTAAATTAATTATTTTGAATTAATTTTATAAAATGGTTTTAAATAAAATGGTTTTATGAAATTATTTTATGTTAATGAGTTTTTTCAATTTTAGGAAAAACCCATTAACATATATTATGGAATATCACCTAGATCCATTACTAATCTTCAACCTGGAGCTGCACAACCTGATACATTTGCATGGTTTTTACCTATATATATAAGCTCCATGCATGAAGACCAATGAGAGATTGAAAAATAGAAAAGTTCTGAATTGATAACCCTGCTCTCGTTCCTCATCAACTCAACTTGCTCAAGTGTTTCCATCACACATTCCAGCTTGAGCATAATGGAGAAGATCTCGGTGGTAGTCCTCTCGGTGATTTAAGCAAGATCTTGGTGTTTTTTCAGCTAATTTTGTAGAGGAATCTTCAAAGGTAATATGTGTTTCAAACCCTCTTTTGAATATAATATGTACAACATACTCAAAACTCAAGTTAAATGTAGTTTAGGTGCTTATTGATTTTGCAGTCTTCCGCTACATGATATATCATTCCTACAATAACACCATCCACCTGGGAGAAAAACTGAGATAAAGAAATAAAACCCCACAACCTGGGGCCAACAGCAAAACAAAGAACAACGACAAGAACAAAAAGAGAAAAAAAACATCCGTAAGCGCACTAAATAAGACTAAGAATATCAACCCGTCAGGAAGCAGCACGAGCACGAACCATAAAGACCACAAGGTGAAACAGAGCAAATACCATCCTCAGTTGCCGATTACGCTCCTGCCAAATATAGTAGATGGAAGCACACCAGAAGATATGGAATAGCTTACTACGCACCCTCTTACCCGACCCCACTCGGCACACCCAAGTCAACTCAATATCCCAACCCGCCATTCCATGAGACGAACCCAACTGACGCAACACACCTAACCACATCTCTCTCTCAAACCCACACTAAAAAAATAGATGATCCTGTGACTCCACATCTCCCTCACACATAAGACCCCCCTCCCCCCCGACAATACACCCCAACTACTCAACCAATCCGTGTACCCAACTTGTCCCTCACAGCTAACCATACACAGAAGGAGTGGCACAGAATACCACTCCCAGACCACAAAAGACCTGTCCAAGACACCCTAGAACGACGAGGGCGTAAACTCCCCTACGCACTAGCGATAGAAAATCAACCATTAGCACCCAACACCCAAACCCAATAATCCTCCCCCCTCACCCTAAGCCCCACTGCTTGAATAAGACCACAGATCTCAAGCAATTTCCATGACACTGTAGGCCACCTCCAACCTTCTTCACCATCCATAAACTTCGACAACCATACCTCCATACTACTCTCTGCATCATAGACCACCGTAGACCCATATGAATCCATAATCGCACCCTCTGGCAACCAAAGATCCCACCAAACAAAACATGACATTCCATCACCCACCATCAAACAAACTAGATGCTTGAATCTATCCTTACGATGCAAGATAGCTCTCAAACACCAAGACCTCCCAACCTCACACTAAACAACCCACAAAGACCGCCCATGAAAAACATACGCCTCCACCCACGCCACCCATAATGAGTTCGATTTAATTAAAAGAAGCCAGAGCAACTTCATAATAGTAGTCTGATTCCATGAAGTCACATGTTTCATACCCAACCCCCTTTTACCCTTAGGCAAGCACACCTCATCCCACGCCACCTATGCACCACTCTGACTCTCCGTACTGCCCTTTCATAAATAACTACGCAACAGACGATCAACCTCATGAGTTACACACGTAGGCAAGACGAAGATGTTGCACTAAAACACTTGAAAGAACTGTAAGACAGACTAACAAGCTGCAATCTCCCAACAAAAGAGAGGAACCGAGTCGTCTAGCTTCTAATACGAGCTGTAATCCTCTGTATCACATGCGCACATCCACAACCCTCAACTGACCAACCAATAAAGGTAACCCCAGATACCTAACAGGCAGTGACCTAAGAGAGAAACCCATAAAAGCAGCAATCTCCTCCGCCTCACCAGATTTCATACCCGCAACAAACATGGAACTCTTACCAACATTCGTAGCTAATCCAAACAGCTTTGCAAACTCTGCCAGAACTTGCCTCACAAACTCCAAAGAACTCCACTCAGCTGCATAGAAAATCATAAAATCATCTGCTAAAACCAAATGAGTTAGACCCACACGCTCACAACGATCATGGAACCTAAACCACACAGGAGGCTTATTCAACAACCTGGATAGAACCACCATCAACATCACAAACAAAAAAGGAGACAGTGGATCCCCATGCCTTAATCCCTTCCTACTAAGGAAAAATCCCTTAAGGGAACTATTAATCATCATAGCGAATGTAGGCGAAATAACACAAGCCCTCACCCAACTAACAAACTGAAGGGGCGTACCTATGGCAAACAACACACCAAATAGAAAATCCCAATTGACCGAATCATACGCCTTCTTTAGAACAACCTTCAACACACAACGGGCTTCCCATTGGCCATCTTATAGCCCCCCATAAGCTTCTGACACAATAAAATGTTATAAAAAATTGATCTACCAGGAACAAACGCAGACTGGTTACCACTAATGAAATAAGGCAACCAAAACCGCAATCTCTTAGCCAGGACCCTCGAGATACACTTATACATAACATTGTAACAAAAAATAGGATAAAAGTCCTCCATACGTTCAACTCCCCGCCTCTTTGGGATAAGAGTAATAGAAGTAGAGTTACCTCCATCCGGTAGATAACAGAACTAAAAAAAATTCATATCAGCATCACAGAAATCATCCCCAACCACACTTCAGGCAGCTCTGTAAAAATCCACCGAAAACCCATCAGGCCCAGGAGCCTTCCCAGGCTTTAATGAGAATAAAGCCTTCTGAATCTCATCCCGACTCACTGGGCAACCAAGCACCTCCACCCCCTACACGAACCAGCTAAACTGCACAATATCTCCAATCTGGGCAGTAAGATCCCTATACCTCACACGTTGAGACCCTAAACTACCACGAAAGAAATCCACTGTCACCCCCGACACTCTGTCATGCATCGTCTGGCGAGTCCCCCCAGCATTCATAACTGAGAATAAACCACTGCAACCATGGTGAGAGCGAACACGGTGATGAAAAAATGTCGTGTTCATATCACCTAACTCCAGCAACCTCACCCTAGCCATCTGTCGGAGCGACGCCTCCTTTAATCTAGTCACTGAACAGAACACCTCAGTGGCCCGAGCCACCTCCGCACACACCGTCTCTAAAAAGGATCCCTCTCCAACTCAACCTGAACAACCTCCATAACTTGCCTAGTAATCTGTACCTCATCAGATAACACCGAGATACGCCTACCAAACGAGGCACGTAAAACTCGCTTCACTGCCTTCAAATTTCGCACAAAGTTAACCATAAGGGACACATCCTTAGACTTTAAATCCATCAGGCCTAGGAGCCTTTCCAGACTTCAACGAGAATAAAGCCTTCTGAATCTCATCCCGACTCACTGGGCAACCAAGCGCCTCCACCCCTTTCGTGAACTAGCTAAACTGCACAATATCCCCAATCGGGCAGTAAAATCCCTATACCCCACACGCTGAGACCCTAAACTACCACGAAAAAAATCCATTGTCACCCCCGACACCCTGTCATGCATCGCCTGGCTAGTCCTCCCAGCATCCACAATTGAGAATAAACCACTGCAACCGTGGCGAGAGCGAACACGGTGATGAAAAAACGGCATGTTCATATCATCTAACTCCAGCCACCTCACCCTAGCCTTCTGCCGGAGCGACTCCTCCTCCAATCTAGCCACTAACCATAACACCTCAGTGGCCCGGGCCGCCTCCGTACACATCGTCTCTAAAAAAGGATCCCTCTCTAACTCGGCCTGAGCAGCCTCCATAACTTGCCTAGCAATCCGCACCTCATCAGATAACACCAAGATACGCCTACCAAACGAGGCACGTAAAACCTGCTTCACTGCCTTCAAAATTCGCACAAAGCTAACCATAGGGGACATATCATCAGACCTTCTCTACACCGACCTGGTAGTATCGATAAAACCATCTGTCTCTGCCTAATGAGAAAAATCGCGGAACGTAGGAGGCGGCTACATTTCGTTTCCCTTATAGAAACCAGAAGAGGGCTATGATCCATAATCCCCCACTGCCTAACCTTTACCTTCGAATACGGAAAAGTCACATTCCACGCCTCATTAGTCAAGCAGTGATCTAATCGACACAAGGTACCATTCCTCCAAACTTTATTAGTCCAAGTAAACTACTTTTCACCCAGATGCACCCACCGTGATGTGCCGGCTCTATGGGGCAACCTTCTTGAGCAGATATTTGCGAGCATAAATGATTGCATAGCCTTGCGTCAACGCAATCTCTTAATACGCTCGGACGTTAATTTCTTTGGATCACATTTTCGCCTTGTGTCAACGCATTTTCTACACAAAAATACATAAGATAGCTGTTTTAATGCGATGAACACATGCGATCACAATGTTGTGAACTTAATGCTTTTGGTCGCAATATTGTATATTTTTATCATCACAATCCTGCATTGTTTTATAACTTTGCACTGTAATAACGTACATTTCTGTCCGTTATCAATATTCGCCAAAAAAGACTATGCGTTAAGTATTGAGTTTAGAGATGGACAAAAGGTGGGGTATACAGCCAAGAAAAGGCTATGCATCCAAATGAGGCCAAGTAAGGTTAGATGTTGGGGTGAGCTATGCGATAAAGAAAGGTGTTAGGCATTCAATTAGGGCTATATGTTGACAAGGTGGATGCGGCCAAGAAGGCTATGCGTTCAAGAAGGGTTATGCAACCAAGGGGAAGTATATGTTAAAGGAAGTAAACTTGGGGAGTAAGGCTAAGTTGACAGCAAATTGGGTAAAGTGGCTAAATCTAGTGAAGTTTGGGCTGAAGCAAAGAGGAAGTGGGTGCACCACAAGACATGCAAAGGAAGGCTATGTGTTGGTTTAAGAGGATGAAAACACTTCAACCACATGTAAGGAGATGGTGGCAAGGTGGAGGCATTGGCACATGCATGGTGAAGGCATCTGGACATGCAGGGTTGGCGAGGTGTCAAGCATTGATGGCTTTTGAGCTTCTATAAATAGAACAGCAAGGGGACCTCAGCTTTCATAATTCACTCGTGCAAATTTAGTGAAATTTATGTGAAAGTGTTGAGAAAAGAGTATACTAAATGGCCCTGGGCCGCCGTTCAGTTTGGAGAACTGAGAAATGAAGAATATGTGTTATAAGATAGAAGGCCCAAGCATTAGGCAGGCGCCATTGCACACGCCCATGCCTGGCACACAGCGCAGGCGCGTGCACACGCCCATCGCAAGGCACACATCTAGATGATGTGGACGCTATCAATGCGTACGGCCCAACGACCAAACGCATGCTTGTGTTGCACACGTTGCCCAGCCCCTTAACGCCCACGCCCACGTGTTGTGCATGTCACGGTGCGTCTTGCAAGGTCTGTCGCCTAGCCACGCCTAGCCCAGCACACGGACAGCTGCCCACACTCATCAGATTGCCTAAATAACCTCAAAAGCTGTGTTTTTGGGTGTTAAACCTATTTTTGGGTATTTTGAAGTGGGTAAGCTAGATATTTCAATTTAAGGATATATTTGAAGCTAAAATTGATTTATTTAAGGAATTTTAAGCTAATTTGTTCATAGAAAAGAAGGCGTCGCCAAACAAGTGGCAGATTTTGATGGAGTAGGATTTCTTTAGAAATGAGTAGAATTCAGGGAAATAGAACCAAGGATTGCTCTAGAAGGATTTAAAGGGAATTAACAAGAGGATTGTGAGTGGGTTTTTCCTATTTTCGTATGTTGAATTATATATATGTTATTATATATATATGTGAGGTTTGAAATTGACATGATTGAAAAATGTGTTTTCTGAATTTTATTTGTGATTTGATTCTTGTTGTTTTGCATAACATGAATTGCATTAAAAACTGGGATTGTACCCTAGAAAATTGTTAGCGTATCTTAAGCACGTTTAACGGGATATTATTGACATGTGCACATTCGGCGAACTATAAGGGTACTGGAATTGTTTCCACAACATGCATATCAGAAAGTTCACGGGAACCCCCGAGAAATACATGATCATGCCAAGGATAGCTAGTTATCAGGCTGTAAGGGTTACATTCTTATATGTTATGAGTGCTTGATTATGAAATTGGTTTCCAAAAATGAATTTATGAAACAAATGTATTTTCTTTTAAAAATATATCACTCATTGGGCTTTTTAGCTCATGTTTTTCAATGTTTTATTTCTGCCACCCCTCCAGGTAGCGAAAGCGGGACGTTTTGGGAAAAGTCACTCAAGGTCTGGAACTGCCATTCTTTCACAGAGCGAAACTCGAATTGGGTTACTTTTGAAAGTCATTAGGATTAACTAAGATTGGAAATGTGTTTAGAATAAATGTTTGTAACCGTTGCTAAAACAAATTTATTAAAATTATACGTATTGTTATCTCATGAGTTGGTAAAAGTTGGACAGTTGATATCACAAGAGTGGTGTCAGCTGTCTTCACATCTTCTATCGAGTTTGGGAGATAAAACTAGGGAAAGGGTGTGACATTGATTCTCATTAAATCCTTATTGAGCTATAGAGGGGACCTCATGGACCTGTAGATTGAAGCTCCAATAGTACTTGAATAATTAATTAAATTTTTTTAATTAAATTATTCAACATCCATTAATTGTCGGGCACTTCACTAAAGACCAACAGCTGCACTATTTGCACTACATATATATTTATGTGTTTATTGGATATAACTAGTCAACGGTGCGATGACTCTTCACAAATTACTCGAAAGTATAGCTAGGTCAAAATTATCGTTTTCTCTATAGTTACATCTAACTTCTTAAATACCACCAATCCCTCTATTGAACAATAAGTCATAGTCCAACGATGACCAAACCCCTCTTTTCTCAAGAGAGGGTGTGTCTTCACATTATTCAAGTCTCGGAATCAACTCTGAAGGGAGCAATTTATCTACTTACCCCGACATTGGGGAAGGAGTGAATTTTGTCTTGTGTAGTTGTGTTCCCAGCTCCCCAATCAAATGAATCTCCAAAATGGTAAGCTAATTGAGTCGGCGATCTGGCCATTCTCACCCATACAAATCACAGGACTGCATCCATAGGCAGAAGTTCACAACTCACTCATGATTCAGGTCATGTCAACTATGGTCATCCTGGTGAAATGTAAGTCTCTATTATGAACAGCGTTATATAATGAGACTAGTCATTTTGTAGTCTGATCTTATACAAACTCATTTGTGTAGAATACCCCACTCACATATCTTTACATCAATGATTAGGATCATATCATTTGTAGTACTTTTACACCAATTGTAACATCTATAAAATGAGCTATATTTGTAATGTTGCCAGGATAAGGTACCCAACCTTATCCATCTATTACAAACCATTTGGGTTATCACTTAAACATGATCCACCTGTATGTCTCTACATATATGTTTAAGCTATAGACGATAACCTTGGATGTTAGTTTATTGGTTTATGGGTTTAACGCTACTAAATGTCAAATAAAACATCTCATATTTTATTAAATTCATAAAATGTTTGTATGATACCATTACAAACTACATGACCCTATGAGATTTAGGGTATCAACCCCAACAATATTTTCATGAGGGGCAGTAAATATATTGTATTCTTTTAGAAGTATATATTACATGAAATATGTACTCTTTTTTCTTTACTAGGTTTTTTTCCCCATTGAGTTTTTCCTAGTAAGATTTTAACGAGACATATTATATATATATATGGGCATCTAAGGGGGAGTATTATAAATATTATAATAATAAATAGATACACATGACTTTAAAATCATGTGTCAATCTTCATGTTTTCTATGTGTCTTGTAGTTATTGATGTTTGGTGTTCATGTAAGACCACATCCTACTTGTTACTTTGCAGGTAAATAGTGGCATTTGTTGGATTTTAAAATTACACACATTGGTGAGAAATTCACTTCAAATTTTCACTAAACTTCATATTATTAAATTTTCATAATTTTAGTTATTTTATTTATTTATTGTTATATTTATATATTATTATATATTAGTTATTTTATTTATCCATTGTGCTCCTCAATTTCACAACATTAAAAATTTAGTTAGTTCTTGAAGCATTAAAACCTAATTCATAACATCCCTCATACAGATCAAATATTAAAAATAATAATTAAAAAGTTGCTAACTGTAAATTAAAAAATTATAGCAATTGGCCTAAGTGCATTCGAAATGGGCCATAACATTCAAAGCAACAGGCCGAGCATCATATCAAGAAATGTGCCGAGACATTCAAACTTCCAAGTAATGGGCCGCATATATTGATGAATGGGCCGAACAACATTGTTTAAAAAAAGAAAAAAAAAGAAGAAGAAATTCGATATATATCTAAAGGGATAACAACACATGAGACCCTAATAAAGCCTCTATATTACATTTATATTTAACTTTTTTTATCCTCAACTTAATATACATATTTTGAAAAAGAGGGTTAATTAGATTTTTAGGGTTAAATTTTATTTTAATTAGGTAAAATAGGTACTTTTTAACTTATTTAGGTAAATGAGGTTGAGTTTTTGTATTTATCTCGTCTCTTCCAGAGATGCATTCTGGAATATTTTATTATTATTTTTTTGGGGCTTGAATGTGTCTCTTGAAGAGACGCATTCATTAAAATAATAATAATAAGAAGAATAATGTGTCTCTTGAAGAGATGCATTCATTAAAAAAAAAAAAAAAATTAAGAATGCGTCTCTTAAAGAGACAAACAATTTGGGTAGAAAATTTATTTTTTGTTTTTATTTTTTTTATTCTTTTAACAACCCTAAAATCAACTCTTTCATTACTTATGTTTTTTTACAGTTAATAATATTCTATTTGTTTAATTCTAAATCATTGTTACATAAAATCAACTATCACACTAACCTCATTTTTTATTTTAATAGTAATATTACTAATTTTTTAACAGTATAAACAATAATGCTACTTTGAGATTAAGCAATTAGGTCATTTTTAAATATAGAAAAATAAAACAAAATATTTACAAAATATAACAAAATTTTAGAACTATCAATGATAGATGCTGATAGACACTGATAGACACTGATGAGTGTCTATCAGCATCTATCATTGATAGTTCTAAAATTTTATTATATTTTGTAAATATTTTCAACAGTTTTACCATTTGAAATAATTTTTCTAAGAAATTTCTATGATTGATTTGATATACTCAATATTATTTTTAATAGTATTCAATTAGTTTAATTTCAAATTATTTTTTTTGTTTAAAGTTATTAGAAACTTATGCAAAAATATAGTTATTAACTTTCGACTATTGTAAATAATATTTAAGGTTCTTTAGGATGTGTTGTAGACTGCAAGTGCATTTTTGTATTTGAATTTCATTAATAAATTTAATTATATGTACAATTTTCTTTATTCACGACTAGAAGAAGATCCTCTATTACGCCTAGATTGATCATGTTGAGTCACATAGTGTCCACGATCGCCACGACCTCTTACACTTGATGGTTGGCTTTCCTCTGTAAAGTGTATACCCTCACCACGATGTCGATATGTCATGTATTGGTCATGGACATCTGGATAGACATGTGAAGTTTATCCTTCTTCCATACTTAGTGTACTGAGAGTTGTTAGAAAAAATTCAAATGTTGAGGGAGAGGACATCATGGAAGTATGTGTAAAATGATCGAGTGAAGTTGCTGGATATTCATTTCGAACATTAGGTCGAATAGGAACATCATGATGTTTTGCTGGATCACCTTATTCTTCCATTGGAACATCACCATCAAAATATTGCATTCGAAAT
Organism: Benincasa hispida; assembly: GCF_027475165.1. Lineage (NCBI taxonomy): Eukaryota > Viridiplantae > Streptophyta > Magnoliopsida > Cucurbitales > Cucurbitaceae > Benincasa > Benincasa hispida. The sequence continues at coordinate 18,038,270 of NC_143481.1, forward strand.
ATAGAAGTGAGTCTATGCAAGGATTTTTTTAGCAGATAATGTCAAATTTGGAAGCTCGACCTGAAAAAGAATTGAATGACAAGTTAATGAATTTAAAATTTATTTTGGTATGCAATGACGAAATAAAATCAAATAATCCTAGTAAACAATAAACTCATACCAACAAGTGATAGGATGCTCCTGCTTTCGTTATGTATCACCTGCTCACAGTGGAATACCATTCAATATATCCAGGTCCAGTATCTACACCGTTGTTAATAGGTGGTCTATTAACAACCAAACTTTGACGATATTTCCAAATTGAAATTTGAGGAGCAAAATATGCAATCCAATCTCGCTCATACCCCCTTAGATCATGTGAATGGAGTCGGGCGTCTGTAATGCAAGGTTGAGGAATTTGTTGCAACATCCCAAATTGACGCATCACACGATCTGGATGATGCCACTCTATAATGAAAAAGCACATGAGTGGACATCTGGATGTCCATATCTCATTACTATCGAGATAATATGGCGGCAATAGTTGGATGAGATGATTGTATGGCTCCCAAATAATCTGCATGCATATGTGTCAAGATATGAATGAACCAAAAGATTGTAACATTATCAATATATGATATATGAATGAATAAAATATTACCAGGTTAGGCATATGGTATCCAGTATATACTTATACTATAGTAGAACAAGCGTCAGTGATCTAATTACATAATAGTTGTCATTCCATCTACAATAATCACAAGTTGAATTTTAGCTATTAGTGTTTCATAATAAACACAACAATAATGAGGTAAATATGCTTACCGTATTGCAAGTGATCTATCACCTAAGTTGTTCTAGATTCAATGGATTCGTCGAGGTGCTAAAAGAGAAAATCGATCCCATGCCCAAATCTGCAGCAATAGAAGTGAGACTGCAATGTCTTTGCCATCTATAATTGCATCCTTGCATAGTTGCCTATATAACCATGCAAGACATCAAGCCCCCCAACTGTATGTCCTGACAACATCAAAATCTACTAAGAGAGGAAGATACATTAGGTGCACTATGTTGTTGGATTTTTCAGGAAATACCAATCCTCCAATCAACGTGAGAATATATGCTCGAGCATATTATTGAAGTTCCTCTTCATCTACATTATCTGGTAGATGGGCTAAGTTGTTGAATTGATCAGCTAACCCTGGCAGGCTAAGACGACCTCCCTTAAGAACGACGTCATTCCTGGTTAAGCCTAAAAGAAGGGCACAAAGTGCTCCCAGTCATAATTTAGTGACCTGATCAATGGTCTTCCATTAATCAAGAGACCAAATTGGATAGCTATATCTTGAAGTGTAATCGTACACTCTCCATACAACATGTAGAAAGTGTGTGTCTCCTGCCTTCATCATTCCACTAATGTTGTTATCAATATGTCAGTCTAGTTGTATAAATTTGATACAAGAGACTCCGTAGAATCCTGCAGCTCATAGATAATTCAATATATAAGGGTCTGGGTCCTCTTGCCTTCGAATAACTGCCTCTCGTCGCAAACAATGCATAGCATTAATATGCTCGTCTTCCCAAACAACTTCATATTTATAGCTGCAATGTAAGTACAAAACCGAGTCGTTGTATGGCCCTGTGGTAACATCCCCGTCCATCTGATCCCATAAAAACAATATTAAATTTAACTTATATATTTACTAAAAATCAATATGATTACAATCAATAAATACAATGAAAATTAATAAGGAATACACCCTTCATTATTACCAGTTACAAGAACGAGTCAATAAATAAATAAGTAAAAGAAGTTACAATAAATAAGGACAATTACAAGTAAATAACTAAGTCTCATCACGAGCTCATTGGGACAATTTCGTCTATTATGCCCTTCTTATCTGCAAATTGTGCACGTGTCTTATAACGTTCCTTCCAATCCATCTCGTTTTGTATGTGGGAAGTACACAGTCGGCCAACTTTTCTAACTCATGATTTGTCCGAATAAATAGTGGGGAAGTTAGGATCAAACCAACATTATTTATCGGGGATGGGCTCGAATTGGGGTGAATAACATGCTAGATAAGTGGGAATTTTGTAATAGTCTTCAATGTAGTAAAAGTAGTCTAACCCAATGGTCTTACACGCAGCCATAGCGTGAGAACAGGGGATTCCATAACTCTGCCACATATTGCATGTGCATGTTCTTTCACTTAATTGTATTCGGTGTGTGGTTCCACCCTTTAGTGTATTGGGTTGATTGAGGTGGTGATGTCACACAACCCTGTTCGATGGTCAAATATGTTGACAGAATGTTTAGTTGCACGTTGTTCCCAATGAGTTATTTTCTTTACCGCTTACCTATGATAAATACGACAATTACTTAGAATACCTCTCCAGTTAGTATAAAAAAATTTCTCTTTCAAAGCTAATCATTTCAATATGGACAAAATTAATGCCCTATTTATCTAAATAATTTTAAAAATGTCTTTTTGTCTAATTATCTTTGTAAAGTACCTTATTTTTCCAATCAACCCGTTAATACATTTGATTTCGAATTTATTAGGTCATTGATTTAGTGATTTTTTTTAAAAAATCTAGAATCCTTTAGAAGTCTAATAACCTATTTTTAATAGTTAACCCAAACATATATAATATAATGTTAATCACATGTAATTCTCCCTTATAAAAATCTATGAAATTAAATCAATATAAAAAAAATTATGAGAATCAATACAAAAGAAATTAACTCACTATAAAAAATATATCAACTTATTAAATATATATATATATTGTACCTTACCAAAAAAACTTTGAATGATGGTTTGTAGAACTTTTCTTCAATATAATATCCACTGTAAACAAAATAAACATTAAAAAAGCAGTAAAGATTATAAAAAAAAACTTAATTTTTTGTTTAATAACAAAAATATATCAACTTATCAAATAAAATACTACACTGAAACAAATTAATAATATGAAGGTGAAAATTTCGATGACCGTTAAATTTAAAATGGGAAGAAAATATGGGGAGAAAATATGAAGATGGAAGTTTGATTCTTGGGTGTTATAAAATGAAGGCAGAAGATGATCGGTATTTGAAAATAAAGAAAGAAGGTGAAGAAATGAAGGGAAGAAGATAGGATTCGGGTGTTTGTTGTTTGTAAAGGAAGAAGATGAAGAAATGAAGTTTGTTTAGGGTTTTAAGTTTGAATAAGAAGACAAAAAAGAAATAAAGGTGGAACGGTTGACGAGGTGGTCAACTATCTGAAAGCATCTGTTCAACAGACGCATTCAGACTTTTTTTCTTTTTTTTTTTAATGAATTGAAAAAATCGAGTGAGTTGACAATTTACTTTTTCTGATGTACTGAATGCATCTGTTTAGACTTTTTTTTAATGAATTGAAAAAAATATTAATAAAATATTTCAAAATGCGTCTCTTCAAGAGTCGTATTCGGATAAAGACAAAAAATCAACCCCATTTACTTAAATAAGTTGAAAAGTACCCCTTTTACCGAATTAAAATAAAATCTAACCCTAAAAATCTAATTAACCCTGAAAAAAAAAAACCAAAAAGTTCTTTGATTCACATACAAAAATTAATTATACCAAAGTCTTTTTTCAAATATTTTAATTAAACCATTCCATTTCTTTTTCTTTTTCTTTTTCTATATCCCCCAATTCCCTTTTCTTCCTTTTTTCTCTTCCCCCCATCCTATCCCCAACCCAGCTCCCTTCTCCCTCCAAACTTCTTTTTTCAGTCCATTGTTGCCGACCAAACTTCCTGCTTTCGATCCGACCAAAATAACATTATGACGATTTTGGCCATATCAGTGTCGAGCGTTTTCGATTTCACCATTTGATTCCACCAGCATTTTTCGATTTTTTCTTCTTTAATAAGTGTTTGTGATTTTTTCTCCACCCACGGTATTTGCGATTTCTTCTCTCCCCAAAGAATTTTCGTTCTTTTTGATTTCTTCCTTCTTCAAACCAGTGTTTTTAGACAACAAGTTTTAAAGGATTTCTAGCATATTATTTAATTCTCTAGGATTTCTTTTTCTTCAATTTAATTAGTCAAAGACTTAATATAACTAGAGGTATTATTCTTGTTGTGCATTCAATTAAGGGTTTAAGGATTTAGGCATTATCTGTTCAATATACTGTATTTGAAGACTTGATATATACTTCTTCCCTTTTTTTTTTCAATATATCCATGTTCTTGTTTGGATTAAGATTTTCTATATACTTTGGATTATATGAAGACACTACTTTGGATTATTGAAGACTTGATATATACTTTGGAAACTATTTGTTTTCAAGCTATTATTTAGAAATACTAAGGGGATGAGGAGCTATTGTTTTTATGCAATATACCTAGAGATGTTTAATTTTCCCACGGGGATGGGGCCCCGCGGGATTGAGATGGGGAATGGGAGGGAGTAATGGGGATGGGGATGGGGAATGTATTCCATGTCCCTGCCCCCGCCCCGTTCCCTGTCCCCGCCTTGATTAACTTCTACATATTTATTTAGTATAGTTATCTAATGTTATGTTATTATTATTATATAAATATTACATTTAAATTTCAAATTTGCTTATTTATTGGGAAAGATAATGAATATGTTTAAATTTAATACTTAAATTTAGATTATATATGTGAATAATTTGATTTATATTTATTTCTTTCTACTAAAAAATTAATTACATTTTTTAGGTCAATATTTGAGTAATTTATCCAAATTTTCATGTAAAATTAACCATAATAAACAATTTAGTAAAAAAATTAATTATTTAATTAAAGTTTGCTTACTTTTAGAGTTCGAAATGCTATTTTCTCCTCATCTTCTAGAGCCATTCAAGTCTAGTTATTTCGTGATGACCCGTCCATGAAAGATAAAGCCTCATGCCCTATGGTGGCATCTACCATCATTTCTGTTATAGGCAAGGGAAAGTTATCTTTTGGGCACGTATTATTTAAGTCATGAAAATCTGTGCAGACACGTAGTTGACCATTCTTCATCCTTATGAGAATAATGTTAGCTATCCATGTTGGATACTTGACTTCACATATAAATCTAGCCTCTATTAGCTTGTTAACCTCCTCTTCAATTTGAGGAATTAGTTCTGGTCAAAAGTGTCATTGAGCTTGCTTGATTGGCTGACACCCTGATTTAATTGCTAGGCGATGGACAACAACTTTTGGATCAAGCCCGGGCATTTCTTTATACTACCAAACAAAGACATCTTTATATGTCGTGAGTAAGTTCACATATTCCTTTTCTTCATCATCATCAAGTTGTGCACTTTTGAAGGTTGGACGAGGCTCTTCTATTATTTCTAGGTTGACTTCCTTCCACTCATTAACCATTGAATGACCACCATCCTCAAGTGATAAAGAAGCTTCTTCCTCAAGAACATCAGAATCTGATGCTTTTTCTATCGTGACATGGCAACAACTTGTCACATCTTCTTCATCATCTGAGTCTTCTCTTTAGGTTGAGTGATAATGACATCATGTCACTTTACTTTTAACGAGCCCTTTGTATTTACAAAAATAAGCAACTTCCTTTTCATTTGTGATGGAATAACACTGTGAATATTTTTGTCACTTTTCACCTCGTATGCTTTCTTGAGATTGATATGGGAGATCGCTTTTGGCTTCTTGTTGTGGTCATGCTTAATCTCTCAAAAGAAAATGCCCATGTGGCTGGAGTTGAACAAAAAATTATTGATCTTATTCGAGTTTGTATTTAGCCTTCGAAAGACTAAAGTGGGGTGGAGTCAGAAGTTGAATGTTGATTTTTATCTTCAACTGCAGATGCACTTAACCTTTGAAAAACTGAAGAACATGCCCCTGAAGAAGTAATGTGACTAAAGACAGAAGGCCTCTGACTTTCATTTTTCTCCTCCTCTTTAAAATCATGGCTCTCCTCTATGGTAATGTGACACGTGCCTGCAAATTGGCTAAGAGGACTTATATCCAAGTCCAGATCTTGAACTAGGAATAAAATATCCTCATTTTTTAAGCTTATTTTGTGTTGGGGAAAGTTTATTTCATAAAATATTTTTAGGCTTTTAAACTTGGTGTGAGTTGTAAAGTCATAACCCGCCTTTTCCAGCAGCTCATATGCCTTTGGATCGAAGTCATCCTTTATTCATTTTTCTGGAAGGATTTCTTTCACCTTTTCTTTTTCAGTCTTTTTTACTTCTAATTTATCCATCTTTATAAGTGGTGTGGTGAAGCTTTCCTTCAAAATTTCGATGTCTTCGCTTACCAAGTTTTTTGAACATTCTACAAATGGTGATTCGCCTTTCTTAAGTCGAGAAAGAGGAACATATTGTAGGACAGGAGGGTTTGAGACCTTTTCTTGGGGGCTTATTGTCTTTTCATTCTTTAACACCTTAGACTTAATTTGAATGGTTAGTTCATCATTCCATCGGTTGCTGAAAACATCTACTTCATTCAACTTTGTTGTTTTGATCGTTTGTTGCTCGGGCTTATAAGTTTCTTTGGCCACATGAACTTTTGTCGATATAACTTCATTGATATGATCGCTTTTTAGATAAAATTTTACATTAGCAAAGTGAGATTCAGCCTCTGAAAAGGCTTTGAGTCAACGTCGACTTTCTTGATGTCTTGTTGATAGAATTTAAAATACTAGTGAAGCATGGAGGTTACTGCTTCGTTTTTGTGAATCCAGGAATGCCCTAATAACAGCTTGTAGATGGTTCTTGCATCGATCACGTGAAATATGGTGCTAGCTTGCAAATCCTCTATGGTGATTTTTAGATGAATTATGCCTATCGTTAGTTATGCTCCTTGATTAAAGCTTTGAATCACCAGTTTACTACCAACTTCTCCATCAAAATGCCCAATTGATTCATGGATGATTTAGGTAGTATGTTGTCGGCTAAGCCATTATTGATGAGGATTCGACTGAGTTTTTGCTCTCAGACGTACCCTAACGCAAATAAGTGTCTATTATGAAGCTTTGGCCCAAGTAGCAAATCTTTGTCATTGAATGATATCGATATACAACATGAAGCACCTTTATTTGTTTGGATTGTAGAAGTATTTGGAAATCCATCATCTTTTAATATTTCGACTAGTGTATTCTTGGTCTCTCGCTAGAGTGACAACAAATCATTTATGCTGAAAGAAGATAGTTCCTCCAACTTGGTCATTGCTTCAATAGAATTTGAAGGAGTGTCGTCATCTTCAGTCGTATTGATGACATGACACGAAATAGTTTTAGTTAAAAAACTCTTTAGAAAAAAGTCTTTCAAGGTTATTGATTGTCGATGTTGAGGAAGTTCCTCATTTTCTTCGATGATTGGTCGAAGTCTTCTCGTATTCTTTCTTACTTTTCTTCTTAGTGACTTACTCTTCCTTTTATAATCTTGATACAAATGGTATACTGTCTGAACGAAACTTTGTTTACAGCCTTTTCGACGAGTTACTAGCGTTCAACCTTCATCTGCATCTTTCACTTCCTCTTCTTTTTCTTGGGAGTCAAATTTATGGAATTCGATCTTTTATGAGGGGTCTAGTGAAGAATATATAATAATAGGCTCAAGAGATCCAAATTGGATAAACTCCTTATTGTAGATAGTCAAATATCAAGATGAATCATTATTGTGGTGTGTTTTGTTAATGCCACATCGTCGAGGTCCAACTCAATCTTTTTTGTTTCTTGAGTTAACTTTAAAATTAACTCCTTCAATACAAAAATTTTTTCTACTAGATGACTGAAAACTCGATGATACCTGCAGTAATTGGGATCATTTACTCTCCCCATTTCTGTGGGTTGTTTACATTCAGAAAGTTCAATGAGTCATTTCTTCAGTAGTTGCTCTAACATATCAGGTAGATAAAAATCTTGAAAAGGGTAAACTTTTTCTTGTCTGTCTTTCAATGTTGTACGTCTTTTCTCGCCCCCATCTTGGCATTTCTCAATCTTTTCTCTTTGGAGATAAACTTTAAAAGGGTCGTATTGACGATCATAGCTTCTTTAGTAACACCCTTCGATACCTTTTGGGTGCTCTTTACTTCTTTCTTTTCTTTCTTTACTTCTGAAACTAGTAAATTATTGCTTCCTCTATTAGCAATTCTTGGGTCTATATCATGAGCTCGGGTTACCAATTCTTCAAAGGTGCGAATTTTATGCCTTCCAGGATATACTAAAGACCTTAGTGCATTCCTTGAGTGCACATTTCCACTGCTGATAGTTCAATTAATCTATCTTTACAATCAAGGCTTAATGCTCTCTAGCAATTGATGTAGTCAATGACCAACTCGCCTTTTATTGTTTGGTGGCAGTGAGCTCTATCATGCTTACGATACGCCTAGTGCTGTAGAAGCGATTGAGAAATTCTTTTTCAAGTTGTTCCCATATCAATAGTTTTAGGTTCAAGGTCGGTGTACCAATCGAAGGAATTTCCCTTTAGAGTTCAAACAAATTGTTTGATCATCAGATCTCCTCGCGTACCAACGTTTTCACATGTTTCGATGAAATGAGCAACATGCTGTTTTGGGTTTTCTTCCCATCAAATTGTTGGAACTTGGGTGGTTGGTATCTATTTGGCATTCTTAGATTGTCAATCCTCTTTGTATATGGCTTGGAAAATAAGAGGGAAGTCTGAGTGTGTCCACCATATTAAGCCTTGATGGAGTTGGCGATCATCTCTTGCCCTTGATGAACAGACAACGAAGCAATTAATGTCAAATTTTATGGTTAACTTTCATGCAGAATAGTCTTCCCTTTATCATCATTCTTGATTAAGGGTGTATAACTTGATTCAGCGGATGCAATTTCATAATCCTTTTCTTCGACTGCCTTTATCAGCATGTTTACTTTCTTTACGAGTTTGGCCATCCTTTATTCACTTGTTCCCACATCGACCATCATGTCTAACATTATATTTGAGTGTGATGCCTTCTCACTTGATTGTTCAGAAGGTGGAGTGTGCTTATTAACTGCAGGAATTTCTCAAATGATAACTTCGCCTTGCGGTTGTTTTGAAATCTATTCCTATATATTCCTTGCGACCTCAAATGGTGGCAGCTCTTCAGATTGCTAAATCCCCTTAGAGCAACTATGAATAATTAGTCTGTTGTAGACATTGCTTGAAGTTGTGAGAGCATTGTCTTTGGATGTCATGACTTCTTTAGGTAAATCTTGTTGTAGAGAAAGAGATGAAAGGTAGAGAGATCCCACCGGGTGTGCCAAACTATTCACATGAGATTTCCAAATGAATTTAATTCGTGGAATTTTGTATTGATTTCAATATAGTTTAGTAGATACAATCTCTAATGTTTGATTCTTTGGTGTTTTCTCTCAAACTAGGGATAAAGTTTAAAATTTATCATTCTTCAATCTTCAATGAGTTTCTTTGAACTTCAATCTTCTGAAGTTCAAGGAAATTTTAATCTTCCAAGTTTCAATCTTCAGAAGGTTGTAATCCTGAGATCAATTTAAGCTTCAATCTTCTGGAATTCAATGAATTTTTAATCCTCCAAGTATTCAATCTTTAAAAGATGGTAATCTCGATATCGATAAGATGTTCAAAATCTTGAGAGCTTTAGAGATTTAATCTTGATCTCCAAAGCTTCAACACTTTGTTGCCAATTATTTCAACCTCCTCAAATAAAAAAGTGAGGCCTCTATTTATGGAGGTTTCTCATGGGCCTTGTATGGGCTTAGGTCGAGTTGTCATTGGGCTCAAACATTGGATTTGAGCCCAATTTTTAATTTGGCCCAAATTTTTATCACTGGCTTGAATTGGATTAAGCTAAGCGACTTGAATCACTCAGCCTAATCTATTTTATAATTTTCACAAACGGCCTGACTTTTGTTGAGATGATGTGGCAAAATTTAATAGGCCAAAAATTTCCATTTAACAATGGTATTTAGTGTCACACCCCCTCCCCCGAGCCTACCTCTCGAACCCGGAAAGAGACGTGAAGACGACAAATACCACCCTTTTGTGATACCTACTGCCCATCTGAATCTTTTTTGCTTACTAAACTTTAAGCCAAGTAAATAAACAATAGTTGTTGACTTAATTTATTTTATTACAAACAGTGTAATGTTTATACAATCTTCAGACTTAACTCAACAATTCCAGACTCTTAGCTGCAATTGTTTACAACAACAACTTAAATTCGGAAGTGTGACTGTGGTGTGGCAGACCTTGATCTTAACAGCACCCTGGAACTCCTCTCTTTCACTTTCTAGGAAGAAAAACATAGAGAAAAAGAATGAGCTTCAAGAAGCCTAGTAAGTGACTTTACTTAAAACGTAATTCTCATGCTTGGACTGGAAATTGTTAAAAGGAAACTAAACTGAAAATTGGCCAAGCAAACATTCATGTATAATATTTCTGGAACATAGCTGGTTTGATCCTTAGTTGAGAAAGTACCCTTTTGTTTGATTCCCCAAGCGTAAACCTAGCCTTTAATAAAACCTTTTAAAAACGTATCACACCCGAAAACATAACTGAACTGGTGCTAGGTTGAGAGTGGGAACCCTTTTGTCCAACTCTCATTATAACCTAGGCTAAGGTGTGGACCCTTTTGCCATCACCTTATCACTGATCTTCATGTGAGGGAGAGACCCTTTTTCTTAGCCCTCCATGTTGATCTTCTTTTGAGGGAGAGATCCTTTTGCTCAACTCTCTAACTTAAACCTTTATACTTGACATATGTGCACGTATAACTAACCTGGATTCTGACAACAAGGATCATAACTAAAACTAAGCTCAGATACTTTCTCCTAGTACTTCAGTATTGTGCTGCCATATATTTATGAGAAAATACTTTTATTAACAAGCTTACTGAAGTCATGTATCATAACTCATAACAACTAACGCATGCCTCATAACACCTAGTACATCTTTACTTTAAACATATGTTAGAAATTCCCTTTTAAAAATTAGCATGTGTTAGCATCTTTTATAAACTTTGTTTACTTGGAAAAACTTGCTTAGAATAAGCTAGTTTAGGTGGAACTAAACTCACACCTTCGTTTACTGAGGTGGAACCAACTCAACACATTCAATCTTTGTGTTAATGCGGAACCAACTCAACGCATAGCACTCATCACAAGTGCATGCAGAGCTCTCAACTTGGTACTAGATCTAACGGTTTTGAAACTTACTTTCAAAAATCATAACTTAAATATTCAAACAAGAGTTCTAAATAACTCAAAGCAAAAAACATAATTTATAAAGCTTTGCTAAAATAGTCACTCACAACCTTTAGTCAATCCTCTTAGGGTAAGCTTGGCTAGTCGGTAGCACATCTCACCATCAAGTGTCCATCGTAAGTCCTAGGCATTGTACAAGTTGCACACTAACGCCCAGCCTTGTCCTTAGGCGTCCAAGCCTCTTATGATCTCCTACTTAGCCGAACGCTCAACCTCACATAGGCTGGCGTTCGTCTAAGCTCGTACAGACATGCTGACCATTGAGCTACTTGCTTATTCATCCCAAGCAGCTGCCTACTCGTTCAATATTTCTAGTTTCAACTTATAATTTAAATAACTTAATTTTCAGACCTTTTCTCAAGAAATTTCCTTCTACAAACTTGTTCAACATTGTTTTAACATACTTACATTGAAATTTGTGCTTCAAATTTCAACATAAGAGCTCAGAATCTTAAAATTCCTCTACCTTGCCTGGCTATCCCCGATTCTGTGAACACCTCTCGGTTCCCTTCCATTTTGACAGACCTTAACTTAGAATTACACTCAATTCTAAGATTTTAGATAAAAAAAAATCACCTAGTTTACACAAGTAGTTTGAGAGAACTCCTCGTTTAAATTTGGTGTTATAGTATGCCCTCAACGCCCGGACATCACCTGCATCTTCTGTCTTTTTTATCAACGCATGGCCTTGCTATCAATGCATACTCTTTATGATCAACGCAAGGTCTTCTCCAAACTTGCCCTCAATCACTCTTCCTAACTTCCTTTGGGAATTTTTATAAATTTAAGTGAAACTTTGTTGAGGTATTTATAGGCCTTGAAGATGCTCCAACGCACGACACCTTCTTCTTGTGAACTTTAGGAGTGTCTTCACCTCTTTGTGCCACCACCTACTTCCATACCACCTCTTACTTGCATGTAATTTGAGTTGTCTTCCTCATGCATATTCCAACGCATAAGTCCTCTTTGTATGTCCTGATATACTACCACCTCCTCCTACGTTTAAGTTTTTCACTTGGTTAGCCACTTGTCCTGATGCTAGCCTTAATCTAGTTTCCTCAATTTATCACATACTCTTCTTTTTGGTCGCATAACATCTCTTCAATGCCTAACCTCACTTGGAATTATAACCTTTGCCATGACCCACCTTGCGTCCAACTAACCTCTCAAGACCAACGCATAGTCCAATGGCTGCACTCTCCTTCCAACGCTTAGCCTCATGGCTGGCGCATACTTTTTCAACCAACGCATACCAATGTTCACCTTAGAAAGCTCTTGTGTCAACACTTACACAAGCCTCTTGCCTAAGGCCTCTTGTCGCACGCATCAACCTAGTCTCATCGCGTAGCACCTAAGCTTATCGCATAGCTTCTAGCCCCATCGCATGGTTTTTGACATCACACCAGTCACACGCCTCAACGCACGCCCAACACCCCTGCGTTCAGCGCCTTGCGCCCATCTTTACATGCAACCGAGCGCTTTCTCGCTCACGCATGGCCTTTACTCGATGCACGATCATTTCCTCGCTCACGCATACTCGATGCACGATCCTTCCCTCGCTCATGTATACTCGATGCACGATCCTTCCCTCGCTCATGTATACTCGATGCACGATCCTTTCCTCGATCATGCATACTCGATGCACGATGGCCTTTAATCGATACACAATCGTTTCCTCGCTCACGCATACTCAATGCATGATCCTTTTCTCGCTCATGCATAGATTTTACTCGATGCTCGCCTAGTGTTTACTCAATGCTTGCCTAGTGTTTACTCGATCCTCGGTTACCATTTTCACGGCCAACACTTAGCTAAAATTTCTTCTTGCTAGGCTAACTTATAAACACCCAAGTGCCAAGTCTCCAATATTTAAGCATTTTGCTTCTTCTTTTCCTTATCCTTTATCCAACAATTCCATATTAACTCAAATATCTAACCCCTCATTTTACTAATCTCAACAAATAACATATTTAAATAGGGAAAGTAGGGTTTGGATTTCACATTTAGTTTGTAGGTTTTATGAAATATACTTTTTTGGGGGGTTTATCAAGCATGAGTATCTCAATCAATTAAGGTTTATGTGATATATATTGGGATATATATGCGTGATTTTTTGGTATATGCATCTAGTTTTATGATATACAATCTTAAGGGATATTTTAAGTATACATGACTTAATCAACGGTTTTTATTACATATATTGGGATACATAAGAGCATTTATATGATATACCTTGGCTGATTTAGTTGTATAGTTATGTATAATTAACATATATGTTCAAGTTTTATGAAGAATTGTCAATTATTTTTCATGTACTGGGTATAACTTATATGGACTTGTCTATTAGGGTAAATTTTTTAAAATGTGATCTTCCCTACTTTATACATACATATTGCAATGTTATAGAAAAATGATTCAGGTAAAAATTTCAGGTGAAAGAGTTGAACGGAGAGCAACTCGGCTTGATGGCGAACGGTGGCGCGACTCAGACGAAGATCACGCAATGAACATTCGAATGGCAGTAGATGGGCATGGACAGCGGACGATCGAACAACGACAAAGATGAAGATGGGGAGATTCTTGCACGCGCTAACTAAGGAGTCTCTTTTGTTTTTCTTTACCTTATATATATAGATCTCCAATACGATATATACTATGGTATATGGTATATACTATGATTTGTGTTGAAAATAAAGTTAATCTAGGATTTATATGTTACGATAGATATTGTATTTGTATACGATTACTTTGAATTTATGATATATACTGTGATGTAAATGCAATTTAAATTGCATCTAAGTATTGCTCTTTAAATAAAAATAGGAGATAGAGTATTCTAAAAAATGTTATATGCTTTTGATCCTTACTAAGATTGGTAGTTTTTTCTTTAAAAAAATGAATGTTCAAAATAATCAATTTAGACTTATTATTAAGATTACTTTTGAAGTGGTTCATGCATTAATTCTACACTTGTAGACTCGTTCAAATATTGGATTAACAAAATGAACTATTAGATTGGATGTATGGATGGTTTTTTAAAAATATCTTAATTAGTGAGAGTCTAAAGTGATTCGCTTATGAAAGTTTATGAGTTTAATTGATAAAATTTCAAATATCACATGATATTCATCTAAAGGAATGTAGTTGAGAGTATACATTGAAAAACTTGTAAAATTTTAGGGTTTGAAATCGATACAATTATTAGTTTAGGGTTTAAATTGATTCAACCCCAAAGTTTAGAGGTACAAATTTATAATTTTCCTTAAAACATATTTTTAGATTTTACACCATTATTACTTTTGAGTTTTGAGTTTAGTTTTTCATTTCATCTCTAGAATTTTAGATTTTACACTTTCACCTAAAAGTTTGTACATATGCTTATTTTTGCGTTGGTGTTATGACTTTGGTTTTTTAGAATTAATTTTAATAGTCCTGCTAAATTAAAGAGAATTAATTTAGCCACAATTAATTTAGTTCTTTTAAGTTAATTTGTAAAAAAGTAAATAGATAACTAAAAGTAAGCATTAGTGAAATCTAAGTGTAAAAAATAAAATCTTAAAATATATAGGTGGAAATGGAAATTAAACTCATACTCAAAATAAAAAATGTAATATTTTGAATTTTAGGTCAAATAAAAACTAATGTATACATCCATATTCAAACCCTAAAATTTTAGGAGTCTATTAATGTATATGTATACTCTCAATTACGTTCAATTATATATACAATAAATACAAGAGAAATACGAGATAAAGTGAACTTGGTTTCAATAAGTCTAAAGATTAGTTAATAAATAAATTTTCGAAAGTAATCTTAATAATGAATCTAAATTGACTACTTCTAAACTTCTTTTTCTTTTATAAATTTATTTATTTTATAAAAAAAGTACAAATCTTTTTAGTAATAATAATAAAAAAACATATAACATTTCTTCAAAGGAAAATATTGTTGCGCCCGATGAAAAATTGTCACATGACAATTTGTTTATGGAGAGCATAGGAATAAGTACAGTCTAAGTTACAGTTAATCATTCATAGTACTGTGTGATCTCCGTCTTACCAACAAACTACTAAATTCAATTATTTTAACAAACTCTAATTTTGTAAATAGTTTTCACAAACTCATTTTTTGCAATTTTTTAAAACAACTTATTTTAACACTTAATCCACAGAAAAAATCAAATTGGCCCTTACATATGTTATAATTGAAAAAAAAAACACATATGAGTAACTTTTTGTTGAACTTTGGCAAATTTTGTAGTAGTTCAAGATAATGGACACTAGAAAAAGGAGTGTTTATTACTTTTCATCTTACAACACAACGACGATTAAAAAATGGAGGGAAAAAAAAAAGAAGGATCCAGCTTCATCTTTTTGTTGTGCTTAAGTTCACCATAAAAATAAGATACAAATCCCCAAAGATTGAGTGCCAAAGAAATATCCTTTCCGCAGAGAACTTCTCATTGAAAGTGATAACAGCAAGAATCTCAGTCACCGGCAATAACATATGGCGATTACTATTCTGAAAAATAAAGACGAGGAGCTGAAAATAACCCTAAATCACTCCTAAAAAGAAACCTTGCCAAATTTTGGTGCTCAATACTAATATCACATAGTATTTGGTCTTTTCTAATCCAAATGCTGCTGCCTCCCTTAGAATCAACTATGTACAAAAAGAAAAAGAAAAAACAAAAACAGCAACAAACAAACAAAATCGTTACTAAATGTGTTGTTTAATTTATATTTTAATTACCTGAAAATCGTAGTTGATTAATATGTTAATGGTACATACGAGAGTGACGAATTTCAAGGACTAAAGTGTACATGATTTGCTTATGGACTTTTTTGTAGGTCAATTCCACAAGCGGCACAATGAATCCGTACACAAGCGTCACGATACCGTCGTTAAGAACGTTGCGATGTAGTCTATATTGGATTCTTCTTCAGGACGGTCCCCACTTGTATGTAATACCAAAATTTCCCCTCCAGCAGTAAGCAAAACAATGACGATTATCAAATATGATGTGAATTTTTGTGTCACCAACTACAATGTAAAGCCTGTTGTGAATGCCAGCTGACATGCACGAATTAAAGTTGACCAGGAAACTAGTCATTGAGCGACGTTGTAAGCATATAAGAAATCCTCGAAGCCAGTGATGATGCCGATGACAACGGAGGCTAAAAATAGTCGTGGCTTCATGAAGATCATCTCAAGTCACCCTCATCATTGGTCCGACCTGGCCAGCTCGATCCTAAAAACTGAAGGCCCAAGTCCAAGAGTCTAATTAAGGCATCTTTAGATCAAAGTTTGAGTTGTCCATTAGATTAGCCTATTAAATATTAATTATTTAATTTTTAAAAAATATATATATATATAATTTACATTTTTAAGGAAATGTTATCAAAATATAATTAAATTTATTGTAACAACCTAAGTTCAAGAGGGGTACATGAATGTACCGAAAGCACATCTGAATGAGAAAGATCCTGAGAACATGGAAGTATGGATAAGAAAGGCTTAAAAGAATCAAAAGTTATTATCTATACCAACAAGGTGCACTTTCCTTTTCAATGGCTCAATCATAAGAATTCCAAAGTTAAGCGTGCTTAGCTTGAAGAAATTCTACGTTGTGTAGCCGTGTTCTCAGCTCTGTACCAACAAGGTGCACCTTACTTTTCGAAAATTTACAAAACAAAAATTATGCGTCAACACAGTATTTACAACATGCTTATTAGAAAGGAGGGAGAAGGGAATAAAACCATCGACACAATATTTACAACATGCTTATTAGAAAAGAGGGAGAAGGGAATAAGAATAAACTTAGCAACAAGCACCACAAGTTGATAGGATTGGCAAAAATCCCTGCGGGTACCCGTCCCGTCCCCATCTCCGATCCCACCCCATATATTTTATTATTATTATTTAATATTTTCATATAATAATTTTTTTTATTATTTATTATTATTCTTATATATATATATATATATCAACAATAGCTAGCTATTGTTATTGAAAAATTTTATATAACAATAGTGTTTTATTAATTTCTTTTGTTTTTTTAATTTTATTCATAATATAATTAACTTTAAATTTATATTAAATTTACAATAAAAATATAAAAAATTAATTATTAATTTAAATACATAATACAATAATAATACTAATTTATTGTCTAAAATATTTACAATCTCAATATAAAAATAAAATTTGGATTAATTTTAACTAAATAATTAATTAAAAATAAAATATAAATGTGGAATTTTTCTCCGTAGGGACCCAATCCCCGAAAGGGAATCATCGACTCTCCAAAATGAAGAATGGGGCAGGGATGGGGTTTACAAATTCCCATGGGGACGGGGATGAGGAATACATCCTCAGCTCCACCCCGACCTGTTGCCAACCATACAAGTTGAACCTTCTGTATTCTCTTTTAAGGGTTGAGAATTTTAGGGGGTATAGGCTCTGAAATCTTCCTAAAATATTTTAGAGAGAAAATAAAAAATATTTCTGTGAGTTCTTGGGGAAAAATTAGAGAGCATCTCCGGTAAAATCTTCTATGAAGAAGATGAAGTTCTTGTGGAAAAGAAAAACGGCCCCACTCATGTCTGATTGAGAGAATTAAGGAGAGGGAGTTATAACTCTCTCTCTTTAATTTCGAAATTAAATCTAAAATAAAATAAAATAAATTTATATATATATATATATATATATATATATATCAACCAACTTATTATATGTATATATAACTATATGTTATATAAAATATAACACATAACCTATAGTTTTTATATTGTATCAAATACAATATAATCTATAGTTTTATTTCTCTTGATAATGCATGGTATTTAATATAAATCACATTTATACTAAATATGAATCCTTTCCATATAATTAATATTTGAATCATACTCAAATACTTAATTCCTCTCAAAATAAACTTTATACTATAATGTATCAAATACATTATGTTAATTATGTCACATATAATTAATTACCTCAATTAATTTGAACAATTCAAGTTAATCCGAAATTAATTCTCAACAATTCTTGTTGAGCTACAGAAGGGACCTTATGGACTTGTAGATTGAAGCTCCAATGGTACTTGAATAATTAATTAAACTCATTTAATTAAATTATTCAACATCTATTAAATGTCGGTCACTCCACTAAAGACCGACAACTACATTCTTCGCACTATAGATATTTTTTTGTGTTCATTAGATATAACCAGTCAACAGTGTGAAGACCTTTCACAAATTGCTCGTAAGTACAACTGGACCAAAATTACCATTTTGCCCCTATAGTTACATCTAACTTTTTAAGTATTATTGATTCCTCTAATGAACAATAAGTCATAATCCAACTATGACCAAACCTCTCTCGGGCCAAGAGAGGGTGTGGCATCACATTGTTCAAGCTCCAGAATTAACCCTTAAGGGAGCAATTTATCTACTTACCCCGACATTAGGGAAATAGTGAATTCCGTCTTATGTAGCTGTGTTCCCAGTTTCCCAATCAGACGAATCCTTAAAATGGTAGGCTTATTGAGTCGAAAATTTGGCCACTCTCACCCATACAAATCAAATAACCGCGTTCATAAGTAAGAGTTCACAACTCACTCAAGATTCAGGTCATGTCACCTATGATCATCCTGGTGAAATGTAAATCTCTACTATTAGCCGCGTTATATAAAGAGACTATTCATTTTGTGGTCCGGTCTTATACAAACCTTTTTTTATATAGAACGCCCTTGCTCACATGTCTCTACATGAATTATCAGGATCAGATCATTTGTAGCACTTTACAACAACTGTAACATCTACAAAGAAGGTCACGTTTTTAGTGTCACCAAGATAAGGTATCCAATCTTTAGACCATTTAGGTTATCACTTAAATTCATCCACCTATATGTCTCTACATACATGTTTAAGCTACATAAGATAACTTTGGATGTTGGTTTTGTGGGTTAATGCTACTAAATTTCGAATAAAATATCTCATATTTTATTAAATAAATAAATCGTTTGTACATTACAATTACGAACTATAGGACCTATGAGATTTAGGGCATCAACCCCAATAACTCGATCATAGGAACTCCAAAGTTAAGCGTGCTTAACTTTGGAGAAATTCTATGTTGGGTGACCTCTTGGAAATTTTCCTAGGATACATGAGAGTGAGGACAAAACATGTTGAAAGAACAAGTGTTGGTTTCTAGAGACAACTTTCACTTCTAGAAGCATTCAAGATGAGCAAGGGATGCCGAAAAATGTCAGGACCATCAGGTGCCAAATCCAAAAATTGGAGAGTCAGACACGGTTTCCGTCGTGAACAATTGAAGACAAGAAAAGTCCTTTTCATGGTGATGGTGTTTTGTTGTTGTTGTTGTCCGTTAAGAGTTTTCGTCGAAAGGAAGGAGTGTGCATTCAAGGTTGTTTGCAGCATGCAATAATGGTGGTTTTCAAATTGTATTTCTTGAAGAGGTGGGTAACCAACCTTTTTGTAAAGATAAACAATCAAATATTTAGAGAGCTTTCAACCAACACAATTAATTGCTACGGACACTAAATGTTTAACTCAATTATTTATGGAAGAAATTTAGATTTGAAATCCTAATTTGATTTTACAATAATATGGAAACTAGAGACTTAACTCAACTTAGAAGAAATTTAGATTTGAAATCCTAATTTGATTTTAAAAAAATAATTTAGGTAGATGAAGTTCAAAAAAAAAAAAAAATCCTTTCATTTAACGTGAAGTATATATTAGTTAAGGATAAAATGTAATTTAAAAAAATAATTTATTTAAATATTAGTTAAGATAAAATGTGATTTTAAAAGATATATATATTTTTAATTTTATTTAATGTGAAGTAGATATTAGAGATAAAATTTGATTTTTTAAAAAAGAAAATATAGTTTTTCCTTTATTTAAGATATTAGTTAGAGATAAAATGTGATTTTTTATATCAATTTTTACCCAGTATTAACATGTAGTATATATTAGTTAGAGATAAAATGTGTTTTTCTTAAACCTACTTTATTTAAAACCACCAACAACCTCCCACTCAATTGGTTATTAATGAAAAAGAGATAATTATCCAATAATTAATATTATTATAAATATATATGATAACCAACTTACCATATTATATTTATAACCTATAGTTTTAATATTTCATCTCATGAAACATATAAACTATAGCTCTTTTTCTATTTTATGGTACTTAATGTAAATCTCATTTACATTAATCCTCCACTTGATGTATCTCATGCATCACACCGATCATATCATATATAATCAAATTTTCTCTTGTCAATTTGAACATTTCAAATCAACATCAAGAACTAATTCTCAACTTGAATCCAATGAGCTACCAAGGGGACCTTATGGACCTATAGCTTGAAGCTCCAACAGTACGTGAATAACTGACTAAACTTTTTAGTCACGGGACCCACCATCCGTTAACTGTCGGGCACTTCACTAAAGACCAACAGCTGCACTCTCCTTACTACAGATATATTTTGTGTCCATATCAATCAATCAACAGTACAAAAACCCTTCATAGATCGCTCATAAGTACAAGCGGGCCAATTAACCGTTATGCCCCTGTAATTACATCTAACTCTTTAAGTACCATTGATCCCTCTAATGAACATAAGTCATAGTCCCCTTTTTCCAAAGGGAAGTTGTGGCCACTATGTTCAAGACCCAAAATTAGCCCTTAAGGGAGCAATCTATCTACTTACCCCTGCTTCGGGAAATGAGTGAATTTCATCTTGTGTAACTGAGTTCCCAGCTCCCAAATCAGACAAATCCCCAAAAAAGTAGGCATGTTGAGTTGGCAATCTGGCCACTCTCACAGATACTAGTCAAAGGACCGCCCTCAAAAGCAGGAGTTCTCAAAACACTCAAGATTGGGGTCATGTCACCTATGGTCATTTAGGTGAGATGTAAGTCTCAAGTATCAACGGCGTTATATAAAGAGACTAGTCATCTCGTGGTCCGATTTTATACAAACTCTTTGTATAGCACACCTCCACTCGCATGTCTCCATATGAATAGTCAGGATCTACCATCTGTAGTATTTAACAATACTTGTAAACCTCTACAAAGCGGGCCATATCCGTAGTGTCACCAAGATTAGGTATCCCTCCTTAAACCTTATAATACAAACCTATTTAGGTTATCACTTAAGGCATGATCCACTTGTATATCTCATATACATGCTTAAGTTTAGATACAATAACCATGGAGCTTTGTTTATTGGATATGATTAAATGTCAAATAAAATAACTCTTATTTTATTTATAACAATGTGTACAGTTTAGAAACTACGAGACTTCGGGAGAATTAGGACACAAATTCCAACAATCTCCTACTTGTCCTAATGTCTCGGGAGACTAATGTACAATACATGATAAATACAAGTACAATATACAATAAACTAGGACATACACCATACCCCAGTATCATCTCCCACTTGTCCTAGACCCAGACTTTCCAGATGACCCTCGAACACTTTAGTCGTGAGAGCTTTAGTAAACGAATCAGCAACGTTGTACTCCGATGCGATTTTCGTGAATATCACATCACCGCGATGCACAATCACCCTGATCAAGTGGTATTTTCGTTCTATATGCTTACCTCGACAATGACTCCAAGGTTCCTTTGAATTTGCCACAGCCCCACTGTTATCACAATAAAGAGTGATCGGCAAATCTATATTTGGAACAACTTCCAAATCTGTAAGGAATTTTCTCAGCCAAACAACCTCCTTAGCTACTTCACAAGTGGCTACGTATTTAGCTTCCATAGTGGAGTCTGCGATGCATCCTTGCTTAATGCTTTGCAACACTACAACCCCTCCATTCAGAATGAACACTGACCCTGATGTCGATTTAGAGAATCTCTATCAGTCTGAAAGTCAGAGTCTGTTTATCTTGTAAGGATCAGATCCTTATCTCCATACACGAGCATGTAGTCCCTCATTCTTCGAAGATACTTGAGGATTGTTTTAACCGCCGTCAAGTGATCTAATCCTGGATTGGACTGATAATGACTGACAATCCTTACTACATAGCAAATGTCGAGTCTGGTGCATAACATTGCATACATTAAGCTTCCAACAACTAAAGCATAGGGAATACGTCTCATCTCCTCAACTTCTTGAGGTGTCTTCGGACATTGATCCTTAAACAATACGATTCCATGCTTGAAGGATAATAAACCCCTTTTGGAATCTTGCATCCTATACCTGATCAACATTTGATTGATGCACGATACCTGAGACAAGGCTAACCTCTTGTTCTTACGATCCTAAATTATTTGGATCCCTAGAACATACTACGCCTCATCCAAATCTTTCATTTGGAACTGGGCGGCTAGTCACTTCTTAATGTCAGTCAAAAACCCTACAGCATCCTCAATAAGTAAGATATCATCCACATACAGTACCAAGAAAGCTACTGAGCTGTTGATGATCTTCTTGTAAACACAAGGCTCATCAACGTTCTGATCAAAGCCAAACAATTTAACTGCACTGTCAAACCTAATGTTCCACGATCTAGACACTTGTTTCAACCCATAAATGGACCTATTAATCTTGCAAACTCTTTGCACTTGATCTGGAACTACGAACCCCTCTGGTTGAGCTATGTAGATTGTCTCCTCAAGATTACCAATAAAAAAGGCAGTCTTGACGTCCATTTGCCATATCTCATAATCATAAAATGTGGCTATGGATGATATGTTGTGAATATGATGAAATAATGGTGTATAATGCGATGGTGATGTATGCGTTGTACATGAAAATTTTCCTAGTAAAATCCAAGTATAAATCCTACTAGGTTGCCTGGTAAGCCCAAGGTCGAACACAGGGACTATTGAGACAATATGCGACGGTAAATTCTGATTCCTTTGCGGTAACAATCAAAACAATAAGTTGGTTAGTATGTTTATTTAAAGTATAAATCCTATGTGGCGGAATTGAGAAAAGAGTTAATAACAATGAAAGTTACGATGAGTATGCGGGGAATGGGTTGAGAAGGGATTTAGCTAACACTTCCTAAGATTGCGTTCAAGTGCGATCATGCTACACACATACAATAACATGTCATCTCTCAATGTAAATGCTATAGTTCCTAATTTTAGGATGTATGGGATGTATATGATAATGTCTATAGGACTTATGTCTAAGCCTCTATTCTTGTCTATGCGATGATGAATGACACACACATACACAAGGCGGCCGCATACTATCATATCCTATTTCTAGGGTGCATGTGATGCATGATAGCAAACAGAACTTATCTCTAAGTTTCTATCTCTTGCTTATACGGATCTAATCTAACTTTCTCAAGCCTAGATTCTAACCTAACTCTCTTAAGTCTAGGTTCTTTCTTTAGACTACTCTCTCAAGTATCTCTAAAGAATGATGGACGCATACATAAGACAAGATGATCGCATAAAATGAAGATCTTAGGTCATGTTAGCTAAGTGGTTCTCAACCCATTCGGACGTTTAGTTTCTCATGCATAATGTAAAGAGAGTGAATAGATGTAGAGATACAAATTCCATTTTATAAATGAAATCAGAATATAGAATGACAATGGTAAGTAAGGATAGAGAGCTTAGTAGCAATATCTTACTTCCCAAGGCTTTTACACTGTGTTTTACTCTACTCTGCCTAAAAGAATGTTCTTTGCTTCCACAAGAGTTGGCCCTTTCTCCTTTCTCAACGCTTCCTGGCGGTCTCTTGAGCAAACTAGGAATGATCTTCCGGCTTCTTCTCTCTTCATTCGCCTCCGCCTTCTAAGTATAAAAATTACAGACTACGGCTATCTATTATCTCTATGTATATGGCGAAAGAGAACTCCAAAATTCTGAACTACTCAACTCTTTTAACGAAGGTGGCCTTCGGTATTTATAAAGCTTCAAGGTGAAGAGCTTTTCTCTCAAATGATTGCACTAATGGGATGTCATTAAATCTCTGTCTGATGCGCCGATTAATTATCATCGAAAAGTTGAGTGTATTTGCTACATGTGTCGTTAACGGCTTTCAACTAAATTCGGATTCGACCGTCATCAACTTTCTGTCCCATCATGATTTATTAAGCTTTCACCTTGATTCGCTGTCTTTATGCGGCCACCTCTTTGAGCAGATCTTCGCGAAAGCATACAATCGCATAGTTTTGCGGTCGTAATCTTCTAATGCGCTCGGGCGCTAAATTCTTTGGATCGCAATTCTACCTTGCGCCAACGCATTTTCCTGCACAAAATACGTAAATTAGCCGCATTAATGCAATGGGCGCTGCGATCGCAATGTTCTCAACTTAATGCTTTTGGACACGATTTTACATAATTTTACCGTCGCAATCCTACATTGTTTTATATCTTTGCATTATAATAATGTGTATTTCTACCTGTTATCAATGGACATGAGTATCCTAATAGACTTTAGCATGACAATAGATGAGAAAGTTTCCTCATAGTCCACTCCCTCAACCTGGGTATAACCCTTTGCCACGAGTCTAGCCTTAAAGATTTGCATTTTTCCATCTACATTTCACTTTCGCTTGTAGATCCACTTACACCCAATAGGTTTTACCCCATCAGGCTGATCCACGAGCTCCCAGACGTTATTGAAGTACATAGACTCCATTTCCTAGTTCATGGCCTGAATCCACTCATCTTTATCAATATCCTCCATACTTCCTTAAAAGACAATGGATCCTCGACTTCATCATTAAAAATGATGTTCTAGGCTTCAGTTAAACCCATGTAGCAATCTGGTGGGTTTATAACCCTCCTACTACGTCGAGGCAGTTTCAACTCTTAAGTTGGTTAACTAGATGAACCAAACTCAACAACTCTTGTTGATCTGTCGGTCTGTTCAACAACTCTTGTTGAACCCTCAGTAGTCTTAGTCTCACTAGAAATCTCATAAAACAAGCTTACTTCGTGGCTTATGACTCTAATGTGGTCTTCTTCCAAGAAGATAGCATTTATAGAAACAAACACTTTATTCTCACTCGGATCATAGAAGTATCCATCCCTCGTTTCCCTGGGGTAGCCTACAAAAAGGAAAACTTTCGAATACGGTTCCAACTTCTTCGGGTTAGTCACAAACAGGTGGTCCGTGTTGGGAATGATGCTCTAAACTCTCGTGTCCTGTAGTTTGTAAACACAATTTTGGATAAATGCTTGTGATATATAATATATGATATTTTCTTCACTTATTGTCTATGAACATTGTATGTTTTATTTGCTTTACCACAAACCAATAAACTAAACTCCCTGGTTGTCGTTTGTAACTTAAGCATGTATATGGAGACATACAAGTGGATGATGTCTTAAATGATAACCAAAATGGTCTGTAGTATATGGACATAGGAGGGAAACCTTATCCTGGTAATGCTATGGATGCGGCCCTCTTTGTAGAATAGTTACAAATGTTGGATTTTTAGTTCACCAACTTGATTGGATTTTAAAGATTAATGTTTTTTACTAAAAAGGATATGTTTTTCTTTTCAGCATGACTAGCTCTTTAGTTCAACTATTAGCTTTTGAAAAACTTAACGGCAACAACTACTCAACATGGAAAACAAATATGAATTCAACACTAGTAATAGATGACTTGAGATTTATCTTAACTGAGGAATGTCCTCAGGCCCTTGCCTCGAAAGAAGCACAAGGTAAATATGATTTACTAGTTGCTGAAACATGTTTAGTGGAGTATGATACTTCAACCTGGATATTGGATTCAGGAGCCACTAATCATATTGCTTCTCTTTTCAGGAAATTAGTTCCTAGAAAAAGCTTGAAGAAGGCGAGATCACCCTCAAGGTTGGAACAAGAGAGGTTGTCTCGGACGAAGAAGTGGGAGACTTGAAGTTGTTTTTCAACGATAGATATATCATACTTAAAAATGTTTTGTATGCTCCTAAAATGAGATAGAATTTAATATCTATCACATGTATATTGGAACAAATATAAATATCTTTTGAAATTAATGAAGCGTTCATTTTCAGAAAAGGTATTCAAATTTGTTCTGCTATTCTTGAAAACAACTTATATAAGTTAAGACCAACTAAAGCAAAATTTGTCTTAAATACCGAGATGTTTAGAACAGCCGAAACTCAGAATAAAAGACAAAAAGTTTCTTCTAATGCCTATCTATGGCACTTAAGACTTGGCCACATAAATCTCAAAAGGATTGAGAGATTGGTTAAGACTCCAAGTTTAATGTCAGAGAACATTTCTCTTCTATGAACTTTAATAGAATCATGTACACTTGCTTTCTTTTCCTGAAGTTTAACTTGGGAACTGACACTATTGGTGTCTTTGTCATCCATCCCTTTGTGCTCGAAAAGTAAGAACTGACATTCAAATAATTCTTGCAACGAGTCCATGATCTCACGTGCAATGACCATGTTCTCAAACCTTTTGGCCAAAACATCAGGTATGCTAGCCAAAATGTGAAGTCGAGCCAATGAATTAGCCTTCATCCACACCTCATATGCATTACAAACACTTCGCAGTGCATCAAGGGTCAAGACTTGAGGACACTCTCAACCATGACAAACTCGAGGTCGTTTACCACGAAATATGTTTTACAAGACTCTTTCCACTGTATGAAATCGGTCAAACTAGAGGCATTTAATGGAAAATCAAACATGTTGCTAAAAACAAAAACACACTGACCTACGTTAGGTTTTAAGCAAATACTCGTTGAAAAACATACAACATCTAATACGGTTTAGCAAAACTAACATGAATCCTGTGTGACATCTAGTTTCGCAATGACGCTCCAAAGGTTTAGGAAAAAAGCCGCCGAAGGGAGGTCAATTTATCCCTCCTCTTAATTGAGTCATTCTCAACTAGCCATTAATACCAGAACAACTCTTGCTTCTATAACGACTAGCCATTATTAATTTGGTCAAGAAATCATTAACTTACTTAACAATTTTTCGTAAGTGTGACTCGTCATTTTAGGCCCTAGAGTTCCACCCCAAGCAGCCAATCCAAAGGAAAAAAATCCGATTGGGGCAAAAACTAAAGTGACCCAATCCATTTTTAGAGTTCACCTTGATATTGACCAACTGTACAAAACCCATCTGAAGGGGGATGCTCCCAGGGCGCCACAAAGGAGTGCAAGAATGATCTCATAGTACAAACCAATGAAGAAGACCATAGGACGTGTTGACACACACCCTTTACCCATTTACTATAAACACTCTTTCCGTCCATCTTGATATTGACTTAGGCAAATATCCGAAGGGGGATGCTCCCAGGGCACCATGAGGCCAAGCATGAATCTCATGACGTGAACATTCAGGAAGAAATGTGAGTGGAATCATTGACATATCATATATATATATCTTCTTCCCATTGAGTATTTTATAACATAGGGTTTAGTTTACTTAGAAAAAACACGGCTAAGAATTTTAACTAAGTGACTTTTTAGATTTGTCCAAGAGTAGCTTTTACCTTGGATAGTTGAACAACTTTTTATCAACATCCATTAAATTCTTTAATGGAGTCTTTAACCAACAGTTGCATGCTTGATGAAAATCTATCTAATTCACTTTTTAGGTAGGTTCCCAAATAGGGGTGTTCCGTTTCCGTCAGCTTAAGTACCTCAACCTAGACAGAAACATCCTTAGACAAAAGATCCCTTATAGATAGATTTAATACAATTTTAATCTTTTATGCCAATCAATTTAATCCTATTAAACCTATTTAAAAGATTCAACTAGGTTACTAATCCCATTAGAACCTTGTACTTAGATCTATCTCAATCCAATTTTAAAACCCTTTTAAAACATGAGTTTGCCTAAGTTCGCATGCAACTCTTTCTTAGCGATTTTAGTTCTAATTTCTATTATAACACTTATGACAGAAACAACCAAAACCATTCACAATGGAAAGCAAACACATATAAGGCATTCATAACGCTTATAAACAACCTAAGTGTCATACTCCATGCATTGTTCATTCATTGCTACTTTTTATATAACACTTATACAACACAGCAACAAACCAAGCAAACATGCTTCCATTCACCCTTATACTACAATGCTTATAATATAAAGATGATGCATGAATATGCTTATTGCATGCATAAATATAACTCTTATATTTGAAAATGCATGCGTATGCTTTCTTGTAATTTTATCATGTCGTATTATAACACTTATAATACATGATGCATGAATAATTATACAACCTAAGGTGGGTTTCAAATGTATATGTCATACACTATGCCATATAAACCACATACATCTCATGTATATTAAACAAAAATTAATGAACTGAGATTAGCCTCAAAATCCTCAAAACTAAAGCTAACTATTACAAAAGCAAAGAGTCACCGGTTCAAACAGGCGAACCGGGTCTTAAATCATCCTGTCGAAGTCTGCGTCTCCACTGATTGTATATCAAACTCCAAGTGATGCCTCAACGAAAGAGTAAATGCTTTACTCAATCGTTTACCAAAGCTTCTAAAGCTAAACGATCGTTTAGCAACGATTGTGTACCTCTTACTATGCGATGAAGCATGAGGTACACGATCGTGCAGCACGCAACGCATAACGTAAACCTTAAATGATCGTCTAAATGACAATGATGTGGTGAAGCACAATCGTCTAAACGATCGCTGAGCGAGTGCCTAAGTATCGCATACCGCGTGATTGTGTAGTCAGTGACTATGCGATGAGGCATGATAACTACACGATCGTTTAGTGTACGCATCTTTTATTAAACAATGAGCATCATATGCTCCCACTCGATCATTTACCTCCAATGTCCATGCGATCGTGCAACCAACACTACGCGATAGAGTAAACGTTTTACCCCATCGTTTAGCATTAGCTAAACAATCGTTTAGTAAATACTACACAATCACATAGAAAAATCTATACGATCGTTTAGCCAAATCCCAACGATCGTTTACCTGAGGCTATACAAAACGACCAACTATTGGTTTTCTTCTTCGCTGAGAACCACATCTCCGTGCTTCGAAACTTCATCATGAACGACTCAATAAACTCAAACACTTTGAATTATAGACTCGATTGCTTGTTAATTATGCCCCAAACATATAGGGGGCCTTAAAAATTAACACTTTGTAATCTAAAGAAATCTTTAAACAAAGGCAATTAACTCGTAAACATTCATCAACGTCATCCACAAACACATTTAACATTTAAACGCAATACAGAAAACCCACCACAACCGTAAAAGAAATTCAAAACAGAAACGAAATTTGGAATATCAGAACAACCTGGCTCTGATACCAATTGAAGAAAATAAGACATGAGGATTTCCATGAGCAGCGGAATGATCATTCTAAATTCCATTCGATATTGAACATACACAATTACAGTACAAAAAACGAAAACTTACAAGTCATGCACAATACAAAATTACAGCATTCTTTACAATGAGATCAAGGGATAACAAATACATACCTTTGAAGACTCATTCTTCAAACTCCCTCGATCATGAACGCTCGATCAGTCTCCAAGATGGCAATACACGAACGCTCGAACACAACGATCGCAACATAGCACAATCAACAACAACCACCACATGAACAACGCGAACACATAACGATCGACCTCTAAAACCTCGAACTCAGTCGAGTTATGTGAGGACACCACCACAATGGCTACCTTGGTATTCTCGGTGTGAGAATCCAGAAGTGTGGGTTCTCTGTAGACTTGGTTAAAGGAAGAGACCGGAGGAACAACAATCGTGTAGACGATTGAGCGTGGGAGATGAGAAGAGTCTATCGTATAGACGAATGCTCTTCGTTTAGAAGAAGGCAATCTATCGTATAGAAAAAGCCCTGCGATCGTTTAGCTACGACCAGCTGAGTGAACTATTGTATAGTAACAATCCACGATCGTTTAGTCTCTCTTTCAGCTATCGTTTAGTAAAACAACTCCAACTGACAATATTCCGTGGGTTTCTTTTCCAAAAATAGCAACTCTCTCGAATTTAGGAAAAACATTTTTCCTTTTTATCTCACGTTTACCATAAAACCACTAATAACTTCCTACTCAATTGATTATTAGAGAAAAATAGATAATTATCCAATAATTAATATTATTATAAATATATATGATAACCAACTTACCATATTATATTTATAACCTATAGTTTTAATATTTCATCTCATGAAACATATAAACCATAGCTCTTTTTTTATTTTATGGTACTTAATGTAAATCTCATTTACATTAATCCTCCACTTGACGTATCTCATACCTCACATTGATCATATCATAAATAATTGAATTTCCTCTTATCAATTTAAACATTTCAAATCAATACCAAGAACTTATTCTCAACTTGAATCCATTGAGCTACCAAGGGGACCTTATGGACCTGTAGCTTGAAGCTCCAATGGTACGTGAATAACTGACTAAACTCTTTAGTCACAGGATCCACCATCCGTTAACTGTTGGGTACTCCACTAAAGACCAACAGCTGCACTCTCCTTACTACAGATATATTTTGTGTCCATATCAATCAATCAACAATCCGATAACCCTTGACAAATCGCTCGTAAGTAAAACTGGGCCAATTAACCCTTATGACCTTGTAGTTACATCTAACTCCTTAAGTACCACTGATCCCTCTAATGAACACAAGTCATAGTCCTACTATGACCGAGTCCTCTCTTCTAAAGAGAAGTTGTGGCTACTATGTTCAAGACCCGAAAGCAGCCCTTAAGAGAGAAATCTATCTGCTTACTTCTACTTCGAGGAAGGAGTGAATTCCATCTTGTGTAACTGAGTTCTCAGCTCTTAAATCAGACAAATTCCCAAAAAGATAGGCATGTTGAGTTGGCAATCTGGCGACTCTCACCCATACTAATCAAAGGATCGCCCTCAAAGGCAAAAGTTCCCAAAATACTCAAGATTGAGGTTATGTCACCTATGGTCGTTTAACTGAGATGTAAATCTCAAATATCAACGGCGTTATATAAAGAGACTAGTCATCTCGTGATCCGGTCTTATACAAACACTTTGTATAGCACACCCCTGCTCGCATGTCTCCACATGAATGGTCAGGATCTACCATTTGTAGTAGTTCACAACACTTGTAAACCTCTACAAAGTGGGCCGTATCCGTAGTGTCACCAGGATCAGGTATCCCTCCTTAATCCTTATACTACGGACCTATTTAGGTTATCACTTACCGCATGATCCACTTGTATATTTCATATACATGCTTAAGTTTACATACAATAACCATGAAGCTTTGTTTATTGGATATGAGTAAATGCCAAATAAAATAACTCTTATTTTATTCATAACAATGTGTACAGTTTACAAACTACGAGACTCCGGGAGAATTAAGACACCAATCCCAACAGTCTTTACATCTCTTCTCGGATTAAGAGGGTAATATGGGGAGGGGTGTGACAAAACATCTCTCACATAATCTATAGTTTTAATTCAATTAATTTAATTAAATCAATTTTAATTAATTAATAATTAATTAATTCTCCAATTAAGTAATTACCAAATTAAATATAAAATATTTAATTTAACTTACAAATGAATCATATTCAAATTTATTTCTCTCATAACCTATAGTTTTAATGTGCATCGAATACACATTAATTTTTAACCTATAGTTTTAATGTAAATCCAATTCATATTAAATTAATATTTAAACTCCTTCAAATATTTAATTCTCCTGTAAATTAATTTTGAATCATATCCAAAATTAAATTTATATTAAAAAATGTAATTAAAATATAAACTTTATATTATAATGTATCATAAACATTATATTCTTTCCCTGAGTGAATTTGAACATTTCAAACTCAATTCAAGACATAGTTACCTCAATTCCCTTTATGAGCTAGGAAAGGGATCTCATGGACTACAGATCATAAGCTCCAACGATATGAGATTAATTGGTTAAACTCATTAACCACATTAATCAATATTCATTAACTATGGGTACACTCCACTAAAGACCCATAACTGCACTCCTCACTGCAGATATATTTATGTGTCCACAGATATAGACCAATAGCAACAAGTTAGTCCTTCACAAGTGTTCGTAACACCAGCTGGGTCAAATTACCATTTTTTCCCTGGGTTACCTCTATATCCTTAAGTATCAGTGCTTCTATAATGAACAACCTGTTTATGGTCCAACCATTAAACAAAAACCTTCTCAAGCCAACGAGAAGATAGGGTTATTAGTTCAAGTCTCAGAGACACCAATTAAGGGAACACTCATTTACTTACCCTAAATTCGAAAAGAAGTGAAATCCATTTTGTATTATTATGTTCTTAGCTCCCCACTCGATCTTGTCCCCAAAATAGTTGGTTTATTGAGTCGGTGAACTGGCCACTCTCACCCATACAAATTAGAGGACAATCCTTCATGAACAAAAGTTCTAATACACTCAGGACTAAGACTAAGTTGTATAAGTAATCCTATTGAAATAGAAACCTAACTAGTCTACGGTGTTACATCTAGTGGTTACTATTTCGCGGTCCGATCTGCAAACTCATTGCATAGGATACTTCCACTCGCATGTCACCTACACGAACACATTGGATCATTGCGTTTGTATTAAATACAAAGTGGGTCGTATCCATAACGTCACTAGGATAAGATACCCAGCCTTAGCCCTATACTATAGACCTTTTAGGTTGTATCTTCAATATTGATTCAAGTATGTCCCCACATACAGTTCAAGACTCATAAGATATCCTAGGATTTAAGTGTATTGGATTTGGGGTTATTAAGACAAAATTAATACAACAAAATCAATAACACTTATTGAAATAACATCGATAACCTTTTATTGATGACAGTCAATTATTTACATTTATTATCTACGAGTTTTAAGACATAAAACCCAAGATATGTGTGTAGATATATATCTCAAGAAGTACATTATTGCCCAAAATCTTTCCATATTCTCTATATAACTTCTCGGATGCATGCGAACGATTTAGATTTTTTTCTTTCCAGTGAAATCTTCTCCATATTAATTCTCATAACCAATTCTCCAAGCTTTTTGATGATTTCAACTTCTACTGAAGCATTTCGGCGATTTGGATGATTTTCCCAGTGAAAGTTCCAATAGATACATAGAAGAACAGATGGACAATCAGTTTACTTTCGAGGAGGCGGCAATCAAGTTGTGGTCTGAGACGGTGGAAGGAGTGGCCAGCCCGACAGTCTCCCTTGTGGTGGAGCATTTGCAGCTCCGCTCAGCGTCTATGCTTCTCTTGTCCATGGTCGTAGTGATAGTGTTACCAAAGCTTTTGATTCTCCATATGTAGAAAGAAGCAAAAGAAGCAAAAGAACTGTTGAAGGAAAAAAATCTTGGCGTTGATCAATCGGAAGGAAAAAAAAGAAGAGGAAGAAACGTGAGATACAAGAGAAATCTAGAGAGAGGGAGAGAGAAAAATGGGGATTCACACCATTTTTCCTTTCTAAAAAATGAATTAATAGGTACATGGATACAAGAAATCCTAGGCTATGTATGGTGGGGGAGATACACAAAATCCTAGGTTTTTTTTAAAAATTTTGTTTTGTTTTATAAAAATCATGAATGAGGTCTTAATGGTAAATACACTACAATATTAGTGAAAATTTGCAATCTATTAGGCTATATATGTAATAAATGGAGTGTATAAGATAATAGTGTAATATAGGCCTAAAATTAAGGACTTCTACGTAGAAAGTGCTTTTAGAAAAAGGATTATCAAGAAAAATGGCAAATTTAAAAGTTTCATTTAGAAAAATGGCAAAAGGGTTTCAAAATTGTAAAAATAGCAAAACAAATTTGTATAATAGAAAATGCTAATTAGTAAATGAAAAAACAACCCTAAAAACAACCAAATTAAGTACAAACGAAAATGCAAAGATACACTGCTTGAAAAGCAACTCGAATACCACAAACACACTCTACCTAAACATTTTAGAACCACAAATACACTATATCTAACCATTCCAAAAGCAAAAATTAAAAATCACTCAATATGGTCCTTCTGTTTATAGAATGTGTGTATGCAAAGGAAGCCACGGATTAGGCAACATGGGTCATTAGAAACTTTTGGATGTCTACAACGATGGACTTCCTCCATGGTGATAAAGAGCAAGGTTGATTGTACCAGTGAAGTTGTTATTAGCAAGTGAGTATTTGAAGGAATTGCAACTTCAGGATGATGTGACTATTTAAATATGATTGTCTTTGACACCAAAACAGTTATAGGGAGTTTCATCGTCTTCATTCCATGTGACTAGTTTACCCGTTGCATCTTGAAAGCCAACTTTAAACATCATCAATCCCAGAACATCATTGTTGAAAACAATGTTCAAAATAGAAACAAAAGTAGGAAACATGTGTGCGGGCAACCAAGGTCTACGACTTAGCGAGGGTGATCGTCAAAAGCTAGCCAAGATGATGGAATTCAAGAAAGGTTGTTGAACCAACGATCGCAGACATGACATTGAGAAGGAAAAGAATAGATTTTAGAGGACAATTAAGTGAAATAGATGAAAAATATGAGATTTATATATATATATAATAAACAAGTATGCAACGGAAGCAAACAAAATTAATAAGCACTCTAATTACATTTAATTTAAGTTCTAAAGCATGCATATTCAAGTGGGTTTCAAGTTACATACCATTCTTGATGAAATCTTTAAATCCAAGCTACATTCACTACAATTCAGCTCCGAATCAGTCCGTGAACTACCAAAAGATCTTCTCTACTATTCTCAGCCTTGAATTTGAGTGGTGGAACTCAAATTTGAGTGAATTTGGTAAGTTTTTTTTTTTTTGGGTTTAAAGAGAAAGAAGAAGATGAAGCAGAAACCAACTTTTCAGCTTCAAATCTCCATCCATCATACTCCAATTCAGCAAATTGGTAGTGTTTTATTACTTAGCTACATGCAAGCAACATCAGGAAAAGATTTGGCAAGCAACTGCTCTACTAATTTAGTGAAAATCAATGATCAAAACATGAAGTCTACACCTCATGCTAAAGAAGAAAGTGGGATAAACCCACTTTCTCTAATTTTCACTTTTAATTTCAAAATTCCAATTTATTTTAATTAATTTTGAATTAATTAAAATATGATTTAATCAATTCATAATTTAATTAAATCAAAATCCAATTTCTCAAATTGAATTTAAATTGGAATTAATTTGAATTTATAATTAATTAAACATATTTAATTAATTAATTTATTTAATATAAAATATCAAATTAATCACACACTAAATTTTCAACATGAATCTCATATAATTGATATTTGAATCAATATTTGAATATCATAAACTCTCCAATTTCGTTTAATTTCAACAAATTAAACTTTAATTATATCGAATATAATTATGCAAACCCAAATTTGAATTTGAACTAATTCAAACTCAAAACCCTAATTCAATTTGAACATTTTCAAATTGAAATTCAATTTGACAATTCAAATTGATATCATTCCAAATTCACTCAATTTATTAATTCAAGGTGTTCATGTTTTACGAGCTAGTAGATGGACCTTATGGACCTATAGATCATGAGCTCCAACGATTAAGATTAATTGGCTAAACTCTTTAGACTGAATTAATCAGTATTTGTTAACTATCAAGTCATACCACTATAGCTCGATAGTTGCACTCTCTTCACTGTAGATATATTTGTGTCCACATGATTTAACCATAACCAGTAAGTCGATTCTTCACAAGTTATTCGTAATATTGACTGGGTCAATGTGTTGTTTTACCCTCGATATTACGTCTTGTTCCTTAAGTTCTAACTGATCCTATAATGAACAATTGGTTTATGACCCAATCACTAAATCAGATCCCTCTAGAGCCAGTGAGGGTGGGACCCCTTGTTCAAGCCTTGGATTCAATACTTAAGAGAACAATCTTACTCCTATCCCTAAATCGGGTAGGCATGAATTGCGTCTTGCACCCTATGTTTCCAACTATCTACTCAGTCTTACCCCTGAAATGGAAGGCTTATTGAGCTGACGTTGTTGAGCCAACCCTCACCTATGCAAATCTAAGGATAATCTCAAATAAACAGGAATTCATAGTTAGTAGGGGTGTTCAAAAAACCTGATGACCCGAAAAAACCAATCAAATCAACCTAACCCGTGCGGTTTGGGTTGAGTTATCAACTCATTTGGGTTGGGTTAGGTTCAAATAAATGAAAATTTTATGGGTTGGGTTGGTTCATAGGTTCACCTAATATAACCCAAACCAACCTGAACCAACCCTAATTTATTATTAATTTTAAAATATATTTTTTTATTACTTATAACACAATTATTTATACATATATTGATTTCAATTTTATTTAATTCCAATATTTTTTAATAATTTATTCTTCAACAACTATTAAAAGTAGTTTCTTTGCACTTTAGAAAGAAAATTTTCACTATATAAATTGAAATCGAGTTGTTAATCTTAATTAAATATATGAAAATAATTAAATTAGATTTTTACATATTTATGTTTTGCTTCTTTTTAGAACAAAATTTTAAATAAATGAACCGATTAACCTGAACCAACCCAATCTAAATATTTCATGGTTGGGTTGGTTTGGGTTCATTTTTTAATAAGGGTTATTTGGGTTGAAGAAATTTACAACCCGAACAATTGGGTTGGGTCTAAAAAGTCTTTCAACCTAACTTAACCCAACTCATGAACAGTGAACACCCCTAATAGTTAGCTCAGGATTAAGATCGAGTTACCTAGATCATTTAAGCAAAATAGTCAGGCTTAAACAGTAAACAACGTTATAAAGTAAGAATGACTTATTTCTTGGTCCGATCTTATGCAAACTCATTGCATAGAATGCTCTCACTTCTCATGTCAGTACATGAACGAATCTGGATCACTTCGTTTATAGTATCTTTACAGTAACTTGTATAGCTAGAGAGTAGGTATCATCTAATAGTGTTACCAGAATAAGGTATCAAACCTTAATCATATACTATAGACCATTTTTGCTATTTACTCAAACTTGATCCATCTCTATGTCTCTACATAAAGTTCAAGTATTCATATAATAACCATGGATCTTAGTTTATTGGATTTAGACTTTATGAATGCAATTAATAGAATCAATATCTTTATTGAAGAAATGTTGAATAACATCTTTTATTGATAATATAATATGTTTAATTTTACAAACTGCGAGTTTTAGGACATAAAACCTAACAATACTCCCACTTGAACTAAAACTCCAGTGGATCAACATATACAAATATATACAATGTTGAGTTACACCGAGAGAACAAAAAGTATAAATATAATAAACTAGAGCATTAAATACCCATATATATTCTCCCACTTGCCCTAGTGATTAATATCTCATAGACCTAGTCCTACTAGGGGACCCTCGAACATTTTAGCCGAGAGGGTCTTCATAAATGGATCAGTTAAGTTGTCTTGTGAGGCTATCTATATGATGATTATGTCTCCTCTGTATACAATCTCTCTGATGAGATGGTACTTCCGCTCAATGTGTTTTCCTCATTTATGGCTTCGAGGTTCCTTTGAATTTGTAACTACTCCACAATTGTCATAATAGAGGGTGACAGGCAGGTGCATATTCGAAACTACTTCTAGGTTAGTCAGGAACTTTCTGAGTCATACTGCTTCTTTTGTTGCTTCACTTGCGTAGCTACATACTTAGTTTTCATTGTTGAGTCTGCAATACAACTTTGTTTGATACTTCTCCACATAATTCTCCTCCATTCAGAGTGAATACTGATCCCAAGTTGATTTAGTTTCATATCCTCAACCTATTGAGGTGTCTTAGGACTTTGTTCCTTAGACAAATGAATTACATGTCTGAAAGGCAACGTTCCTTTCTTGGAATTTCACATTTTATATCTAGACAACATTTTGTCTATATAAAATGGTTGAGGTAGTGCTAATGTTCTGTTCTTGCGATTCCGAACTATTTGTATCCCAAGAACATATTGTGCTTCTCCCAAATCTTTCATTTGGAATTGCGTAACCAGCCATCTCTTAACGTCAGCTAGAAATTCTACTTCATTTCCTATGAGTAGAATATCATCAACATACAACACCAGAAAGGCAGCAGTTTTATTAACGTTTTTCTTGTAAACATAAGGTTCGTCAACATTTTATTCAAAGCCATAAGATTTGATCGCAGTGTCAAATCTCATATTCCAGGATCTAGATGCTTGTTTCAACCTATAAATGGATCGATTAAGCTTGCAAACTTTTTGCTCATGACCCTGTTCAATAAACCCTTCTGGTTGAGACATGTAGATACTCTCTTCAAGATAACCATTCAGAAAGGTTGTCTTGACATCTATTTGCCATATTTCATAATCATAAAATGTGGCAATGGACAAGAGTATTCTTATTGACTTGATCATGGCAACCGGAGAGAAGGTTTCTTCATAGTCTACCCTTTCTCATTGGGTAAACCATTTTGCCACAAGTCTAGCTTTGTAGATATGTACCTTACCAGCTTGGTCTCGTTTTGTCTTGTAGTTCCATTTGCAACCGATGATTTTTACCCCTTTAGGTTGATCTACAAGATCCCAGACTGAATTGAAATACATAGATTCCATTTCACGGTCTATGGCTTTAATCCATTGGTCTTTGTCCACATCATTCATCGCTTGTTTGAAAGTCAATAGATCCTCTGAGCCATCTTCTGGTATGATGACTTGAGTTTCAGAACCCATGTACCGATTAGGCTGTAGCACAACCCTCTCACTACGACGAGGCATTCTAAACTCTTAAGAAGGATGTGAAGTACTAGTATCATCAATAACTCTTGGTGATAGACCCGCTCTGTCAACAACTCTTGTTGATGCGTTTGTCTCTCTTTGGACATTTCATCTATTACTAGTTTATTGCGAGGTTGATGATTCTTTATGTAGTATTCCTCTAGGAAAGTTACATTTTTCGATATAAATACTTTGTCTTCCTGAGGATCATAAAAGAAACCACTTTTTGTTTTGTTTTTTTTTTTTGGTAGCCTACAAATAGGCAACTTTTGAACGACGTTCCAATTTTTTAGGATTTTGCACCAACACATGTGTCGGGCAACCCCAAATCCTGAAGTGATGTAAACTTCCTTTACGTCCTCTCCAGAGCTCATAAGGTGTTTCAAAAACACTTTTCGAGGGAACCATGTTCAAAATATATACTGCAGTTTCAACTGCGTGTCCCTAGAAAGAATTTGGCAACTGAGCATAACTCATCATGGAACGAACCATGTCCAACAAGGTTCTGTTTATCCTTTCTGCCACACCATTTTGTTGAGATGTGCTAGAAGCTGTGAGTTGAGACTAGATTCTATGTTTTATCAAGTAGTTCTGGAATTCTAAGTCTATATACTCACCACCTCGATCTAATCGAAGTGTTTTAGTCTTTTTACCTAATTGATTTTCAACCTCAACATTATATTCTTTGAACTTTTCAAATGTTTCAGACTTTTGGTGCATTAGGTAAATATGTCCATACCTTGAATAGTCATCAACGAAACTGATGAAATATTCATACCCTCCTCTAGCTCTAATATTCATCAGACCACAAAGCTCAGAATGTACGAGCTCTAAGGGTTCTTTGGCTCTAAGACCTTTTCCAGAAAAAGATCTTTTAGTCATTTTAACCTCAAGACGAGATTCACATGCCGATAATGAATTGTCTTCTAACTTATTTAGATGACCATTCTTAACCAATCTCTCAATCTTGTTTAGATTTATGTGACCCAGTCTCAAGTGCCAAAGATAGAAATTTGGAAAAAAATTTCTTTTCTTATGAGTGTCAGCAGTTTTAAACATCTCTATATTCAAAACAGCCTTAACCTTAGTCATTTTTAACAAATACAAGTTATTTTCTAGTTTTGCAGAACAAATTTCTTGAATTGATGAACACTTCATCATTTTCGAAAGAAACTCTATAATTTTGTTCTAGCAAACAAGAAATAGATATTAGAATCCTTTTCATAGAAGGAATATAATAAACATTTTTAAGATAAATGTATCTATCTCCTACAAATAAATTCATATCTCCCACTGCTTTAGCTAAAACAACCTCTCTGGTCCCTACCCTAAAGATTGTTTCGTCTTCTATCAACTGTCTCCAGGAACTTGCTTCCTGAGAGAAAGTACAGATATGATTAGCGACACCTGAATCAATTATCTAGGTATTATCGTTTTCTACTAAACATGCTTCGATCACAAGTAAATCATATTCATCTTGTTTTTCAAATTTTGCATTCTCATCTATATAGTTCAAAACTTTAGATGAATTGGGAGATCAAGGACAATCCTCTGTAAAAACCCTTTTAGAACCATTAACCGCTAGTAATTTATACGTTGATTCAATTTACCGTTAACTAATTCAGAAGCGAGTATTCTAGAAGATTTCGACATGCTGAAAATTTTAAACAAATTCTAATTAGAAAATTGCAACTAAATCCAAATTTTAGCAAAACGGGTAATAGTATACCCATAACCATTATTTATTTGCAACAATACTATAGTGAGTCAGAATATATGCTACCGAGGAGCAGTCAGATACTCCTTCACTAAAGTAAACAATTTTGACCAAACATTATCTCCAGAATAACTCTTATTCCTATAGTTTCTTGGTTACCGTTTTCGGGCAGAAATTACTAATACTTTAATAATTCTGTAAGTGTAACCTTTCATTTTCAGACGTCAGAGGTCGGCCTCAACTATGCTATCGAAATTGAGAGTCAAGGTTGGGAATGGACCTCAGAAATCCTATCCATTTCTGGAGTTTGAGTTGTTCCGAATCCTATGTTACAACCCTTTGAGGGGATAGCCGTCATTAAACGACCAGCAAGGGTTGCCTAAAACAAACCAACAAGTTCAACATAGGAATCTCACGAACCAAACTAACGAAAGAGACCGGGACATGTTGACACAAATCCTTCACCCACTTACTATGAACTACTTCCGTCGTTCACCTTGTTATTGACTCATACAAACACTTTCTAAATGGAGGTCACTCCCAGGGTAATATGAAGCGTCATATAAATCTCACGATGTGAATTATGCGGGGATGTGGAAGTTGAAATCTATGTATCATATATTTGATTTATGTTTGAACGACTTCCCCTTATTCACTGGAATCTAGATTTATGCAAATACTTTCTGAATGGAGGTCACTCCCAGGGTGACACGAAGTACCGCTTAAATCTCGATTGTGAACTCTTAGGGACGTGAGAGCTAAAACTAGCGTGTCGTATATGTGATTAATCTCCTACTGAAGTGTTCTAATAACTTTATTATATAAGTTATTAAACTCCCACTGAAGTGTTCTATTAATTTGGGTAAAATTATATTTAGGTTCTTTTCAGCTAATTAAAACAACCATAAGTCTATGTGGTCCAAGTATAGCGCTTATATTTGGAATTTAACCTACAATATCTAGGTGATAAACCGTTTTATTACCTCACACC
Source organism: Benincasa hispida (assembly GCF_027475165.1). Taxonomy (NCBI): domain Eukaryota; kingdom Viridiplantae; phylum Streptophyta; class Magnoliopsida; order Cucurbitales; family Cucurbitaceae; genus Benincasa; species Benincasa hispida. Next base: position 18,079,947 of record NC_143481.1, read on the forward strand.
GCTCACGTACGCTTATAAAACTAGTCAATAACACTCAATTATTCGGCCATAATCCTCAAGTAGGGAGGTGTTCCGTAGACCTTTAACTTAAGTACCTCCAGCCTTAGACAGGATTATACATCGATTGAGATCGTAACCACGTTTTACAAGATGTCGACCTATTTTAACTTATTAAAACGAGTGATTAACTTTCATGAGCATGCAACCTATCTTTGTTATGAATTTTAATGTCTAATCCAATTTTATAACAACTTATAAAAATTAGACATGCTCTTACATCCACAACATGCATCAAAGGCATTAAAAGTTAATATGACAGTTATATTAAATAATAGAAATCCTAATTATGCATTCTATACATTATAACAGATTATAACATATACATAATGCATGTAACATGCTTCCTATGGTGGGTTTTTAAATCTAAATGGCATACTATATGCACAAACATGTTTGAATTTATATACAACATACATCACTTGTTCAACTTTGACATCCTAAGCAAGCAAAATAACTAAATTATTACAAAAACAGGTCCAAAACAACTTCAATTTAGTGTAGAACCACCCGAACCGATTGAACCGGACCTCAAAAGCATCAAAATGTGTTGAACTGGTCTAGAACCGAGCTGAACCGGTTGACCCATGAGTCTCCCGTGCAAACAAGCTTGAACCGCGCGTTGCACAGCTGGGATGAACAGCGTCGAACACTCATCCCAGTGTTGCAACATTGCGGTCTTCACCAAGAACAACGTTGCAACGTTCGGTTGCAGCGTTGCAACGCTGCCTGGGTAATGGGCACTCCTCCAACACCTGCTTCACGACCTTGCTTGCTTCAATCTCCAAATTACAGCCTAATTTAGACTCTAATGACTCCAAATAAATTACAGACTCTAGAGCACACATTAAAGCTCATCAATCAAGAGCGAATTACAAATTTAACGTGGAAATCAAAGAGGAATATCATGCCAAAGTTGATAAAACCATTGATCGGCTCGAAACATACGTCGTTAATAAGCTTCAAGTCTAGTCAAAAGAAAATTTATAAATACCGAACTACTCCTATTGCTACTAAAAGCATAGCAATAGTGGTAAGTCGAGTCGATCCACAGAGAAGCGCGATTGGTTTCGTTGAGTTAATTTTTTAACTACAGCGATAAATGGGGGGTTTTATGTGGAAGAGATAACATGTGCAAAATTAAAATAAAAGGATAAATATAATCTAGGATAGAAGTCTATCTAATTTCTAGAGCAAGAGAGAGTTCCTATGTAATTTCTTTCACTAGGCACCAATTGATTACGTTGAATCTGTCAACCCCTCAACCTATCAGAAATTTTAATAGCCCAATTAGCCAATTTTGATAAAAATCTAAATCAGCCCTAATTCAGTTTAAAACTTTTCCTTCTTAGCGACATACAAGTTAAAATTAAAAAGCATTAAGAAATGGTTCAATTGTTGAGACATACTACAAACCGGAAAGCCATATCGATTTATTTGGAAAGATTATACTAGGACATACATGAGTTTGGCCAGAAAAAGTCTAGACCCTAAACATGCGATCCTAATATGTGCAACTTAATCAATCAACGATGCATAGACTAGAAAGATTTTGCAAACAAGAATTTCAACAAATTAATTTGTCGGAAGAATTCATCGAAACTCTATTAATATTAAAATGAATCCATCCAAAGAATTCACAAGAGTACAGTTAAATTAATTAGAAAACCTTCAAGAAATTAACATAAGGCTCTTGCTCAAAGAAATTATATCGAGATTACCTCTTAGTTCATAGACAAACCAAGAATGAACCTCCGATCCATTGATTACAACCCAAAATAAAATAAAAACTAACCTAAAGATACTGAAAATTGAAGGAAATAGAAGAAGAATGAAGTTTAACTTCAACATCCATCGATTTGGCCTCCAAAATTTGGCATATTTTGACCTAAAGATGAAAGGGAGTATTTATAAGAAAGATTGCAGCATCACAATACTAAAAACAGCATTGCAACGCTGGTGTTGTGCAACTTCGGAGCATTGCAACGCTGCACATTCTGCCTTAGAGCGTCAAGGTAGGGCGTCAGGTTAGCGTTGCAACCCTATGACAATGGCAGTTTCGTAATTTTCATTGTTTTGAAGTCTGACTGCTAAAATCACCTCAAAATTGCTTCAAATCAATCTCGTTTGACTTCGATTTCTTGGTTCTACCTCCTCGGTGCATGATACCTAAAAAATAACAAACACATAAAATCCGATAACAAGCCTGAATTAAGCTAGGAATAATAACTCTTTTTGAGAGCTATCAACAACCATATCAGTCTAAACATACATTTTTCAGAAATTCACCCATCAAAACTCAAATTAACGTTAATTGAATGCTTAAATCATACTTTGATACCAATTGAAGGAATACACAAGCATGCAACGGAAGCAAACATAATCAATAAGCACTCTATTTACATTTAATTTGAGTTCTAAAGTATGCATATTCAAGTGGGTTTCAAGTTACATACCTTTCTTGATGAAATCTGCAAATCCAAGCTGCTCTTCATTCCAATTCAGCTCCAAATTAGTTTGTGAACCACCAAAAGGTCTTCTCTACTATTCTTAGACTTGAATTTGAGTAGTGGAACTCAGATTTGAGTGAATTTGGTAAGTATTTTTTGTGGGTTTAAAGAGAAAGAAGAAGATGAAGCAGAAACCAACTTTTCACCTTCAAATCTCCATCCATCATACTCCAATTCAACAAATTGGTAGTGTTTTATTACTCAGCTACATGCAAGCAACATCAGGAAAAAATTTGGCAAGCAACTGCTCTACTAATTTAGTGGAAATCAGTGATCGAACATGAAGTCTACACCTCATGCTAGATTCTCTAATTTTTACTTTTAATTTCAAAATTCCAATTAATTTTAATTAATTTTGAATTAATTAAAATCCGATTTAATCAATTCATAATTTAATTAAATAAAAATTCAATTTCTCAATTTGAATTAAAATTGGAATTAATTTGAATTTATATTTATTTAATTAATTAATTTAATAAAAATATCAAATTAATCACACACTAAATTTTCAACATGAATCTTATTCAGGTAATTGATATTTAAATCAATATTTGAATATCATAAACTCTCCAATTTTGTTTAATTTCAACAAATTAAACTTTAATTATATCGAATATAATTATGCAAACCCAAATTTGAATTTGAACTAACTCAAACTCAAAACCCTGATTTCAATTTGAACATTTTCAAATTGAAATTCAATTTGAACAATTCAAATTGATATCATTCCAAATTCACTCAATTTATTAATTTAAGGTGTTCATATTTTACGAGCTAGTAGATGGACTTTATGGACCTACAGATCATAAGCTCCAATGATTAAGATTAATTGGTTAAACTCTTTAGACCGAATTAATCAGTATTCGTTAACTATCAAGTCACACCACTATAGCTCGATAGTTGCACTCTTCTCACTGTAGATATATTTGTGTCTACATGATTTAACTATAACCAATAAGTCGACCCTTCAGAGGTTGTTCGTAATACCGACTGGGTCAATGTGTTGTTTTACCCTCGATATTATGTCTTATTCCTTAAGTTCTAATTGATTCTCTAATGAACAATTGGTTTATGATCCAATCACTAAATTGGATCCCTCTTGAGCCAGTGAGAGGGTGAGATCACTTGTTCAAGACTTGGATTCAGTACTAAAGAGAACAATCTTTCTCCTATCTCTAAATCGAGTAGGCGTGAATTCTGTCTTGCACTCTATGTTCCCAACTATCTACTCGGTCTTACCTCTGAAGTGGGAGGCTTATTAATTCGACGCTGTTGAGCCAACCCTCGCCTATGTAAATCTAAGGATAATCTCGAATAAACAGGAATTCATAGTTAGCTCAGGATTAAAATCAAGTTACCTAGGTCATTTAAGCGAAATAGTCAGTCTTAAACAGCAAACAACATTACAAAGTAAACTCATTGCAAAGGACGCTCTCACTTCTCATGTCAGTACATGAACGAATCTGGATCACTTCGTTTGTAGTATCTTTACAACAACTTATAATAGTTACATAGTAGGTCGCATCTAATAGTGTTACCAGAATAAGGTACCAAACCATAATCATATACTATAGATCATTTTGGCTATTTACTCGAACTTGATCCATCTTTATGTCTCTACATAAAGTTCAAGTATTCATATAATAGTCATGGATCTTAGTTTATTGGATTTAGACTTTATTAATGCAATTAACAGATTCAATACTTTTATTGAAGAAATGCTTAATAACATCTTTTATTGATAATAGAATATATTTAATTTCACAAACTGCGAGTTCTAGGACATAAAAATTCAACAATAATATATATATATATATATATATATATATATATATATATATATATATATATATACACACACACACACACACGCACATGTTTCAAATATTTAAAGTTTAATTTGATAATAATATGTATAAAATAATGAAAAGTATTTAGATAAAATTGAATTTGTAGCAAACATTTAAATAATTCGAAAGTTTGTTAGATAAAATCAAATTTGATAATAAATGGTAAATTCAAATATAAATTTAAAAGAAAAATCAAGAAGTTTTTGTTTATTGTGATTAATTCGAAAAGTAGTTAGATAAAATCTAATTTGATAATAAAATATAAATTCAAATATAATTTGAGGGAGAAAAATCAGGAAGAGCGCTTGTTTATTTACAATTGCACTGTATTCATAATTTCATTTTCATTTAAACTTCAACAATTACACTATATTTATAACTTCATCAACCACAATACTTACAAACCCATAAAGGGAAAAACAGTATTAAGCCTACCTCGTTGTAGAGCATAGCAAAAACAGCAAAATTGCAAAAGTGAGTATTTATTTATATGTCAAAAAGAGATATTAATGATATAATAATACAATAAGATGATAATGAATAAAACGTGATTAAAAAAGACAAAAAATGATGATAAAATTCGAATGAAATATATAGATTTTTTAGATAATAATAATAATATACATAAAGTAATGAATAAAATGTTAATTAAAAAAAATAAATATGTTAATCCAAATTTTAAATAATAAAAAATTAATAAGATAATGTAAAGTCTAAAGATGCATTGTAAATTAAAATCAAATTAATGATATACAAATTAGATATTGATTCATTTTGAATATTTTCCAAAAGTGGTTATATCAAATCAAATATGATATTAAACGGTCAATTCAAAATTCAAATTGGGTGAAAAATCCGTCCATTTATCTCTTGAATCCATTAGGTTGGAATCTACTTTGAAATTATAAGAGTGTTCGTCATGTGAGTCTTAAGTGCATTTTAGATGGGCCGAAACATTCAAAGCAACGGGCCGAGCATCATATCTAAGAAATGGGCCAAAACATTCCGAGTAATGGGCCGATTAGCGTATCGATGAATGGGCCAATGGTATACAAGTAATGGGCCGAACATTGTCAAGTAAAGGGCCAACAGCATGCCAGGTAACGGGCTTCATGGCATAATTCAGAACTTTTCCCGAATGCCCTTTCATCACCATTTTCACATTTTACCTTGTTGGAGCAATATTATACTAAAAAGATTTTACTGATTTACCTTCTCATCCTAAGTTCCTAACTCAGCCACAATAATATTCTTTAATTGAAATATTAAATTTTCATTTTAAAAACAGAAACACATATATTGCCTGATAAATTTGACGGAGCAATAAAAAAACCGACATGTAATAAAAGGATATATATCCAATAAAATGACCATATAAAAATTGACGTGATTTAGTTATATACAGATTGACCAAGATGTTAGAGATTTAAATCTCCACTCCCTAATAAAAAAAATGAAAAATGTTCGTATATTTTTTCTCTTGAGAAGAAAAATGACGATATCCATTTTTTATATCAACCCCACAATATGGATTTGAAAGAAATTTCATTTTCGTTAATGTGTCCCATCATTGAGATGTAGGATAAAAGTATATTAAATATGAAAGTAATTTTCTTGAATTGTCACTAGGAAGTCTATTAATATGAATTCTCTACCAATATTTAATATTGTTAGTCAACCATCAATGGAAAAATATCGGTATTGATACATACATTACAGACAAAGCAAAACAATAGTAAGCATATTAATAGATGATAAAATATCATATTTTCTTAATTTCATCGTGTATTACACTTAAAAAGAAAGCAATAATTTGATCCATGAACTTTATTTTATAACAATTTAATCATTACACTAAAATAATTATAGTAATATAGTCCTTAAACTTTAATAAGTATCAATTTAGTTATGTAATTTATATTATAATGATTAGTTCCTGTCATGATAAATATTACTGTTTGATGAAATTTCATTGAAAAATAGAACAGCAAACTAATTACAGATCGAATTGTCTATAAACTATAAAAATGAAGTCGTTATTTAATAAAACTTCACTTAATTATGATGATATATATCATGATATGGATTGAAGTGTATAAGAACGAAATTGTTATACGTTAAAGTTCAAAAACTAAACGAATACAGATTTGAAAGATATTTTTTTAATGGATAAAAATAAGAATATATAATTTGTGGAATGTATTAAAATTATTGATGAGGAAGAAAAAAAACGAAGAATGGGGTCAAGCATATTTGGTGGGCAAGTAGAAATGAAAATGGGTGGGGAAGGAAGATCAGCAAGTGGATGATCACGAGATTTCATTACCTTTTTGTTTTTTTAGAAAAATGTTATATTGTTTTTATTTTCAATGGAAATTAATGGGTTGGAAAAAGGAGATGCTAAAATCAAAAGAAGGTGAGGGTTGATATTTTGTGAAGAATTTTAGCTTTATTTTTTTCCCAAAAAAAAAAAAAAAGAATTTTGTCATTTTACTTTGAACAATTTGATATCAAAATATCTCAAATCTTTTATTAGCTTTTATGACAGATACATGTCACCTTTCATTCTCTCTTTATTTTTCAGCTTGGCATTTGAGGGGAAAAAACACCCATATATTTAGTTTTAATTTTAATTGAAAATTTGCTTTAAAGATAAGATGAAAAAGATTAAAATGATTTTATTCAACATCAAAAGGACGAGGGAAAATTAGAAACCCTAGAAAATGATGTTGATGTTTGAGAATTTGATGTTTGAAATAGTTACGAAAATGAGATTTTAATTTATAGTTTTTTTACTTTTGACAATTAAGCTTAAAAATACTATCTCTACCTATCAATTTCTTTAGGTTTTTTTCTCTATTATTTATGAATATTTTTAAAATTTAAACCAATTAAATTCAAAAGATTAAAAAGATAGTTATTTTTTAAAAAAAATTGTTTTGAAATTTAGATAAGAATTTAAACATATTGAGGACATGAAAGCCCTGAAGAAGCTTATAAGAAATCAAGTACAATATTTAAAATCTAAAAGTAAAAGACCAAATACCAATGCCTAATTTATTCACCGTTTATAGGTTAGAATCTAATTTCATGGATTTGATTATCTGATTAAACATTTGATTTTGTCTTTTTGTGTTTTTTTCCTTTTCTTTTTTTAGATTTTAAATCCACAAGTCCATCCATAAATTTAATATTGTGATCAAGAAGTAATAAAATAATATAAATTTAAATTTTGGTACTATTCAATTCAATTAAAATTCTAACTTTTTCTAAAATAATTATTTTGGTCATGATTGTTTGGCATTAATTTCTATGCTACTTTTTTTTTAAGTCCAACAATTATACGAATATAAATCAAAATCGATCTTTGAGATGATAATTGATGTTTATCTACTTAATTATATTCAAATTAGTAATTTTTACTATATTCATTATCTACTTCGAACTTTAATACAAGTTCATATAAGTAAGTTAATACAACGAAATAAAATACTCTATTAGTTTTAAGGTTTGAATTAAGTTGTATTTGGGTCTTTCTGATTTCAAAATCAACCATTTTATCCATGAGATTTATTTTTTCGTGGCATCCTAGTCCTTCTTTCAATTTTTCTGTTAACTACTAACAGAAAGTTGATGGAACATTTATTTTTATTTAAAAATAATAAATTTACTAATTTTTTATTACTAAAATTAAAAGATATATATTGTTTTTTTTCCCTCCATCCATCCCTCCTTCAAATGATAAAAATACATTTTTTTTTTATTTAAAGAGGTTTAAAGATATATATATATACATTTTAATAAAAAAAAAAATAGGTGTTGCATCAACTTTTTATTAGAAATTAATTAAAACCCTGACAAATGGATAAGGGTGCTGCCAAAAGTAAATCTCAGTGGTAAAATTGTTAAGTATGAAAACTTGGAGATCAAGAATATATTTTACTCTTAATATAATTAGTTAAAATTAATTTGTCTTATTTCTAAATAGAAATTGATTGGAGGATAATACGTAGAATGAAAATAGGTTCCCCCCCTCCCCCCAAAAAAAATCTAAAATAAATATGTTAGAAGTAGAAAGATATAAAATTCAATAAATTTAAAAGTTTGGGTTAAACATTTAAATAATAATAATAATAATAATAAAGGTTTCTATTCCAAATGCTTATCTTAAAAGGCACACTTTTTAAAAGGAGTTTTCATTTGGAAGAAAAAGGATTATTTGAAATCAACAAGCTTTCACTATTACTATTTTAAACAGCTCTAGAAGTTTAAAAGATATATATTCTTTTGAAAAGAATGTTGAGCCATTGGGCACCAATGTGCCACCCCCATAGGCTAATCAATTTATTTTAGTATTTTTTCCCCCTAAAAGACTTATATTTAAAACTATTATTTGAAAAGGTGTGAACTGTATTTGCACCACATTGGCACAATATCACAAGTGCCTTTATTTTAATTTTTAATAAAATTTTTAAATTTTTGTTACTAACTTTTACATTTTTTTCATATTTATATATTGAACTGTTGATCCATTACTTCTGTTTTGTTGTGATTAATCTACTTTATATCTATGATCAAATCAAATTATATATAATTAAATTTTAAAATTTTAGATATTTATTAAGTTAGATTGAGATTCAATATGATTTTGAATTTATTTTCACCATTTAGAAATATATACATGATACGGAAGATATTTAATTTAGAAAAGAAAAGACTAAAGATTTTTAATATAGAAAAGAAAGTAAAGTATTCTTGAAGCATAAGAACAAGAGCAGTCCTTGTGAATTATTATGATGATATTGTGGAATCCTTTTTGAGAAAGCAACATATTCTTGTCAAATAATAAATTCCAATTTGAGACTTTTCAAAATGGTTTTCTCTTGATATTCACATAAAAACCTTGAAAAAAAATGGTCTTTTTCTCAAATTTAAGGTTTATATAGTAGAAATTATCTAGGGCTATTTTATTCTCTCTCAGCTTTTGAGATTCCTTTTACTTTTCTTCTTTGCAAGGGTATAAATAGGGATTTGAAATTTTGAATTTTATATAAATTTTGGTTAAATGATGTTTCTATACTTTGAACCATGTTTCTACTTATTCCCACTATAATATTTTTAATTATGAAAAGGTTTGATTTTAATATCAATTATTATTATTTTTAAATAAATTATTATTTTTTATTATATTTCTTCTTATTCCTTTTCTCACACCTATTCTCAACCTTCTTCCTTCTCCGTTGTTACAAGTTTAAAATTTTGATACTGAAATACTACTAAACTCAAATTTCAATAGTTAAAGATTGTGTCTGATAATTATTTGATTTTTTATTTTTACTTGAAAAAGTAAAATTTATACCGTCCACATCTATTTTTTTTATTTTGTATATTATCAACTCGTGTGTACATATTAATTTTAAATTTTAAATTTGTTTTTTGAAATTATCTTGGGGTATTTTAATTTGGAAAAAAATGTCATAGAAGATAGAAGATGAATTATCCTAATTTCTCAAATTACATAGGTTTCATTTGATAACCATTTCGTTTTTTGTTTTTGTTTTTGAAAATTAAGTTTATTTTCTCTCAATTTCCTACCATGATTTGCATATTTTCTAAGTACAATGGTTGAATTCTTAGTTAAATTTTAAAAACAAAAATAAAATTTTGAAAGCTAATTTTTTAATTTCAAATTTTGGCTTAGTTTTTTAAACCATTAATAAAAAAGTAGATAAAAATGAAGAAATTTGATGTGAAAATAATGTCTATAGGCTTAATTTTCAAAAATAATTAAAAAAAACGAAACGATTATCAAATGGGACCATAGTTATCCAATAAAATTAATTGATATGAGCACAATCTAGTTTAAACACTATAAAACAAAAAGTTATCATAGTTGATAAGTTGTTCTTAACTTCTCAAATAACCTGGTTTGTTCATTGAAATTAGTTGATATGGGCATAATGCCACAATCTAGTTCAAACACTGTCAAATATAAAAATGTTTTTGTCAAAATATGTCTATGTATAAATGTTAAAATGACATTTTGGTCCAATATTTTATTCTTTTTTGTTTCATGTTTTAATTTTTTAGTTTTTATATTTAAATAAATTTTAAAATTAATCCTGCCAATTAGTTTTCTAAAACAATTTAGCATTTATATGCTCTCTATTAGCATATTCTTTTATATATTATGAAAATATATGTTACGAAATCGATAATTAAAGATAAAAAAAATGAACGTAGAGATAGAGAAGATCAACACACAGATATACATGATTCACTAACATTGTGTTAGCTACGTCTACGGACAGAGGAAAAACGATATTATTTGAGATAGTGTTTTCAGAAATTACATCAAAACGGCGTCTCTATGATTAGAGAGTTTATATAGCGCACTACTCTAAACCCTAAGGTCATAATTATAAATAACTGCAAATAAATAAATATGTTGAATACGAATGACCCCGTATTTGGTTGTTCGAAGTGCCAATTCAAGACATTTCAACAATATATTCACATAATATCTTTTATTGCATGAAAATTATTATTTTATTATTATTTAATCAAATTTAATAAAAATTAATCTTAAAATTACTAATTTTTAGATTTATTGAAAATATATAGAATAAATTTAGTGTTGATTAAATTAGATAGTTAAAAATACATGAATGAAACCCAAAGTTTGAGACCATATTCATAATTTAACCAAAACAAGAAATCAAAATAATTGAAGAAAGAGGCATTAATTAATCTATTATTAGATCATTTTTAGTTGTTAATACAAAGGATCAAATATATGGGAGATCTGCATGAAAATACTTCAATAATTCAGGTACAAGCATGGTATTCCCATCATGCTCGTTTTAATTACTAATATAAAAATATATGCATAATAAGACAAAGAAGTGAGCAAATCTTATTTAAATAAAGAAACTGTATAATTATATATCAATATCATGACATGGGAAAATTAAGAAAATAATAATAAATAAAAATTGATGGACATATATACCCCTCTAAATGAATTAAATATTTGTCAAAATCGATCAAACTCCTAAAAAACAGGGAAGTAAAAAACAAATGCACCGAAACCAAACCAAATGTATGATTAAAACTGGTATAGATTATGCATGATAAAAGTTGATAAATTGAAATATATTTTTTAAAGAAAAAATAAAATAGTTCAAAAGGTAGTAGGTTAAAAAGAAAACCATCAATCGAATCAAACTCGAATCAAAGTGTGTTTTTAATTTAAAACTTTAAACTTTGTTTACTTGTACTCTAAACTCGGATATATGTTACAATATCAACATTAAACTAAAAATCATATTATGATTCGTCTTATGATAAGTTACTATCTAAAAAACCTCATTAAAAATATATATTCTCAACTCATAGGATCAATAGATGTAAAACATATCAATAATATAGATTTGGTAACAACATTTGCGAGTGTGGACAAATTTTTCTCATGTTCTTTAAGCTTAGGCATAATTTAATTGAAGTTAGTACATTTTTTGAAATATATATATATTAGCCTTTTCTAATAAATAAAAAAAAATCTTCACTTTAAAATAATAACAATAATAAAAAAATTGACAATGTTGTCGCTGTCGGGTTGCAGCTTGCCAATGACAAGTGACAACTCCCACGCCTTTGTCTCGATGCTTCGCATCTTAATACATCTTTTTGTTGGATAAGATTCGTTCATTCATTTGCTTAATTAATTTCCATTCTACATTTTTCTTTCCTTTTTTCTTTTATTGAAAAGGGCCCCCCCCCCCCCCTTATATTAGTAATGATAATTTCCATAATAACAAGTAAGCCTATAAGTAAATATCTATTTATATTTAAAATAAGAATTGTATTAATTTAAATTTTAAATTTTTCTAGATATATTTATTTATACCCTCTTTTAGATTTAATTTGAGAATAACATGTGAAACTTATCGTTTAAATCAATTCAACTCTCAAATTTTTATTGATGAATCGATTTAAACCGTTTATTATGATTTTCTTTGAAAAGCATCACACGATGTGTGTACTTCTTCAAATGATGGTTTTACATAATGGACAATTATAGTAAATACACATGGATGATTTTCAAAAGAAATTGTGAACAAAAGCCTAAATTGATTCATTTATGAAATTTTAAGGGTTTAATTGATACAATTATAAATTTCACACGATGTTTTCTCATAAAAAAGAGATGATGCAAATTGTTACCATTATTAGCACAAGAATAATTAATATAACCCCTAAAGTTTAGAATATAAATTGATAACTTTTCAAATTATTTTTTAATTTAACAAAAAAAATTATTTCATGATTATTTCTTAATATTGGTCCAAATCACTTTTTAAATTTTGTTTTATATGTCAAATAGAGGTCTTTTTAAAAATAAAAAAATATTTATACTATATAAAAAAAATGTTTAAAATATAAATATTTATAAGATTTTTTTATTTATAAGAATTTCTCTCAGATTTAATCAGTATTTTGTTTTACTCTCGTGGTTTATATTCTCTTTTGTTTCGAGATATGGATGTTGACTATATGGTATGTTGATTGATTGGGTCTTATCTTGATATTGATTTCTAAATTGATTATTTTGAATAATAATGTGTACAAAATCTGTCTAGATTAGACATGTAAACTAATTTTTTATTTTTTTTATTTCTTGGAGAAATACATGTGAACTAATTTAGTGAAATAAATTGACATCATTATATGATTAATCTTATATGACGTGACTCGTATATGTTTTTTCCTTTTTTTCGCCTTTTTTCTTTTTAATAAAATAAAGTTGATTTAGTCCTTTTTTTTTTTTTTGTTTGCGAAGAGGACAACTTTTTAAAATAAAAAGGTGTAAACAGTAAAAGTATGTAGAGTACATAAACGGTGTTTATTTTATTTTATTTTCTGAAGTCTAATTTTTATTTGATTTTTATATTTCAAAATATTACATTTTTAGTTGTTAAATTTAGAATTTAGTTTCGACTTAATACCTAAATTTTTAAATATTATAATTTTATATTGACATTTGGGTTTTGTTTGAATTCGATCATGAATTTTAAGATTTTACGTTTGTAATCTCAAAATTTTCATTAAATACTTACTTTCAAACATTGATGTTAATGTATATTCATCAATTTAAAATAATTAAGTAGTAAATTTTTATTTCAAATTTAAAAGTGATGGAAATAGTAAAACTTAATTAATTATAATTATTATAATTATTTTAAATCTATTAACATACATTAACAATGGAGATGAAATATATGTATTTAGTGAAAAATTGAAGTTAAAATATAAATATTGAAATCTAGGGATCAAGTTTAAACAAAACTCAAATGTCAGGAACAAAATTGTAACATCTTGAAACCTAGGGACTAAATTGAAACCAAATTCAAAACTTAAAGACTAAATCTGTAACATTTTAAGAACTAAGGACCAAATAAAATTAAACCTCAATCTAAGGACCAAAAAGATATTTTTCTTATTTTTTTATCTCTAGTACTTTTTTCTATTTTTTTTTTTTTTATCTTAAGTATTGAATAGCAATAAAGAGAATGATTTTACAAGATCAAGAAAATATAATACAATCACAAGAGTTATAAAAAAAAAAACAAATAGTAAAACCTTGGATCATCGTGAAAGCTTTAGAAAGAGACTCTCAAACTCTTTCATAGAAGGCAATCCACATCTTCACTTCCACATTAGATGTTTCATCCAATCAATCGCAATAGTATAGGAGTATATCAGCATGCAACGACAGCAACAAGGAACATTAAGCATTCTAATTCATTAATTTTGACTGTAAATAAAGTATGCTCATACAATAATAAGAGGGTTTTAAGTAATACCTTTGAAGAACACCTTGAATCATAATAATCTTCTCCAAATCTCGTTGTGAACCACCTCAAGATCTTCTCTACTATTCTCTTAGAGCTTTAGATTGAGTTGTGAGACTCAAAATAAGCTCGAATGAAGGGAATTTGGAGAAGAACTCACTGCTACACCCACTTGAAGAACACCTTCTTCAACTCAAATTTTTCTGTAAAAATTCAACTGATGCATGCCTCAATTCCACTTCCATCTTTTCTATTTATTGCAGGATATTCATGCAAAGAAGGTTGTATGAGGTGTAGCTCATACTTGGATAATTGAAGCAAAATTTAAGTGGATTTTGAGTGAGCTACTTCATGAAAGTAAGTGGAATTTTCCAATCTTTTTGTGTTTTTATCCAAGTTTGCTAATTTTAAATTGATTTCTAAAATCAATTTGATTTCAAAATTTGAAAAATATTATTAATTTCACAAATTAATTTTCTATTTAATAATTAATTAATTAAATTAATTCTAATTAATTTAATATCAAATATTAAATTAATTTTACACAAATTCCACCTTTATGAATTTAATATTTAAATCATATTTATTAATTTATATATTTTAATATATAAATTAATTAAATTAATTCTAATTTGAACATTTCAAATTAACTTATCACGCTACTCTAAAGTTAATCCATTTACGAGCTAGTAGGAGAACCTTATGAACCTACAGATCATGGACTCCAACGATCCGAGATTAATTGACTAAACTCTTTACACCGAACTAATCATCATTTGTTAACTAATGGGTCACTCCACTAAATCCCATAGTTGCACTCCCCTCACTGTAGATATGTTATATCCACTCGATATTACCGTGATTAGTAAGTTAACCCTTCATAGGTTGTTTGTAATAACGGTTGGGTCAAATTTCTGTTTTACCCCCGAGATTACCTCTTGCTCCTTAAGTCCCATTGATCCTCTAACGAACAATTGATTTGTAATCTGATCAAAAAATTGAGTCCCTCTCGGACCAATGAGAGGATGGGGCCCCATGTTCAAGACTCGGAGTCAGCACCTAAGGGAACAACCTCTCTACTATCCCTAAAAGCGGGTAGGAATGAATTTCCTCTTGCACCCCATGTCCCCAGCTATCTACACGATCTTACCACTGAAATGGAGGTTTATTGAGCCAGTGTTGTTGAGTCAACCCTCGCCCATGCAAATCCAAGGATAATCCCGAATAAACAGAAGTTCATTGTTAGCTTAGGATTAAGGTCAAGTTACCTAGGTCATCGCTTTGAAATAGTCAGTCTTAAACAGTAAACAATGTTATAAAATAAGAGTGACTAATTTCGTGGTCCGATCTGTACAAACTATTGCACAGGACGCCCCCATTCCTCATGTCATAACATGTACGATTAGGATCACATCATCTGTAGCACTTTACAACTTCTTGTAACAACTACAGAGTGAACCGCATCCAATAGTGTTACCAGAATAAGGCACCCAACCTCATTCATATACTATAGATCGTTTTGACTATTTACTCATGAAGGAACTCTTATACAAGAGTACCTATGAGCGGAAGCGGATCTTTCCAATTCATTGTGACAGAATTTTCACATATACATTAACACATACAGATATGCATTAACAACACTAAATTACTGGCATGCTTAAAGGATAAATAAACAAGAGACCGAGAAAACATACCAGTTGAAGATTTTCTTCATAGCAAATCTCGCTTTCGTTGGAACGGCAAGCTATCGTTCAGCAACACCCAATCGTCTACCACGAACAGTTTCCACACGATTAAATGAAGAAAAGGGACGACATCACCACTTGGAACCCTCAGTATTCTCGGAGTGAGAATCCAAAGAGTGGGATCTGTTCGGATTTGGTAGAGGGGATGAGGAAAAGAGATCGTATACGACGATCAAGAAAGTGGGAGAAAGACTTGTCTATCGTATAGAAAAAATGCTTGATCATTTAGGTGAATTATACGATCGTGTAAGAAAAGCTAAGCAATTGTCTATACGATCGTTTAGTAAAGCTCGGGCGCTAAACGATCGTTTAGTAAAAGATAAGCGATCGTTTAGTAAGTAGCGCGCGCGGGTGTAAGCGACCATTCAGTAAACAACACTATCGTATATGCTCTGATTTACTACGCGATGACTCTCCAGAATCGCAACACACCGTGAGCTATTTAAGCATCTCAAAAACGATTCTTCATTTTACTCATCATTTACGAAAATAGAAGAGACACGGGTCAATAAGCCCATAACTGTCCAATTAATAAATAATAAATATAATCACATTATATTCATAACTTATGGTTTAATATCATATATTAACCATAGTACTTTTTCTCCATTAGATATAAATCATATTTATATCCAATTTCCTCCAAATTAATGTATCTCATACATAAAGTCAATTATATCATATATAATTAACTAGTTCAATTATATCATATATAATCGAACTCCCTCTTGTCAATTTGAACATTTCAAACTGACCCAAAAACTGATTCTCAACTTGTATCCAAACTACCAAGGGGACCTTATGGACCTATGGCTCGAAGTCTAACGGTACGTGAATAACTGACTAACCTCTTTAGCCACAATATCCACCATCTGTTAACTGTCAGGCATTCCACTAAAGACCGACAGATAAACTCTTCTTACCACAGATATATTTCTATGTTTATCGGATATAACCAATCATCAGTACAATGACCCTTCATAGATGCTCGTAAGTACAATTGGGAAAATTTATCATTTTGCTCATGTAGTTACATCTTACTCCTTAAGTACCACTGATTCATCTAATGAACAATACAACATAGTCCTACTATGTGTGAACACCTCTTAGGCCATGAGAAGGTGTATGGCGCCATATCGTTCAAGCCCCGGGATCAGCCCTTAAGAGAGCAATCTATCTACTTACCTTTACTTCGGGGAATGAGTGAACTTCATCTTGTGTAGCTGAGTTTCCAACGCCTAAATCAGACAAATCTCCAAAGTGGTAGGTTTGAGTCGGCACTCTGGCCACTCGCATCCAAGAAAATCAAAGGACCGCCCTCAATGACAGGAGTTCTCAACTCACTCAAGATTGAGGTCATGTTACCTATGGCCATCCTAGTGAAATGAAGTCTCTGTCATGAACGGGGTTATATGATGATACGTTAACACTTTATGGTCAGATCTTATACAAACTCTTTATATAGGATGCCTCCGCTCGCATGTCCCCTACATGAATGATCAGGATCAGACCACCTATGAAAAGTCACAACACTTGTAACTATTCCACAAAGCGGGCCATATCCGTAGCATTACCAGGATAAGGTTTTCCTCCTATATCCATATACTACAGACCATTTTGGTTATTGATGACATGCAGAAATGCATGTCATCTTAGGTATTTTACTTAGAATTATGAGGGCTATTAAGCAGCATATGCGGCAATTATATTAGGAATTTATGAGAAAATGAGTTTGCATCGTTCAGCATGAAGAATCTCGACTAACCCAATATTATGCGCTCAATGTTTTATTTTTGTAGCTAAGCAGGAAGTGGACGCAAACGCGGAAACCAGACCACCGCATAGACGACTGCATATGGAGAAACTCTCCATCGCAAAGGCGAACGCGTTCGATCAACGCATGGATGTTACGGTAATCAGCCGCATGCGTCCATCGCAGGAGAGTTGTGCTCGTCAAGCGATTGTAGTCATCGTGTAGAGTTGCGGTATTAAGTGAATGTGGTCACTGAATGATTCTGGCTACACGATAATGCATGATAAAGCGATCAATGCAAGGTTGGTGGATTAAACACATCAACGCATCTACCTTGGGAAAAACAAGAGATGATGTTGACATTTCACCTACCACGCCGTTAGCAGCATAGATTCAGAAAGGACTAACGCGTCGAATGTCAGAATCAGAGCAGTCCATTAATATTGTCGGTGATCCAGGCTCTATATAAAGAAGCTGATGAGCAGAATTTCTACTTATCCAGGGTTTTCGCCCAAGGTTTTTGTCTGAGGTTCGCTTAGGGTGGATCCTTGTGATCCAGAAAAATGCGTGAGGAAAATCTTAAGAGTTCTTCACCTCCTTCATCCATTCCGAGTGACGACCGAAGCCTTTGACCAGAGTTATATCTCGAGAGAGTCAGCTCCTCTACCGATCCATGGCACCACCGGCAACCTTGACGTACATCCGCTGAAAGCAAGTCATTGCTTCCAGCCGGTCATTTCATTTTCTCTTCTTGTATTGTATTACATTTTGTGATTAAGGAATTAATACATGATATGTTCAATGCACTTCTGTGTTTCCTTCAACTCCATCTCCATCTTCTTTACTTGGCATCTTTAACTTTCATTGCATCACCTAGTGAGATTGCTAGAGTATCGCATACTTAGTTGTATGGATTAGAGATGTGAAGCATGTAGCAAACCACCGAGAGGTGTGCGTTGCTTGAGTGTGTGAGAAAACCTTATTTGCTTAGTGTGAAGCTGCAGCAACGCCTGTCCATAAGTGGATGCAACGCTTGTCTATGAGTAAAGTCAGCAACAACTATAGCCCGAGAGGGTAAGTGATTGGTCGTATTAAGCAATGTAAGTTATTGTTCACTAGAGATAGGAACAATCTTATGTCAGCAAAGTTCATATGGTTACCTTGTCTTATGAGCGCATCATTCATCATTTAGGCTTACTTGAGAGAGTAGTCTAAAACCCAAATCTAAGACTTAAGAGAGCGAATTGGAACACATAGGCAAGAATGGAGAACTTAGAGATAAGCTATGTTTGCTTTCACACAACGTATGCACCCTACGGATAGGATATTGGATGCGTTCAGGAAGTAGGATATGGTGGTTGTATGCGGTCATCTCGACACTTATGCATACCCACCACATACGTCCTAGATTTAGGCTTTTAATGTGTGTAGCATGATTACATGGCTTGCGTTGACTGAGGTTGCCTTTGCGGTCACTCTTAAGGGTTACAATGAAATCATCTCCACATTTTATCTATTTTCCTATTCATTTGTTTCATGTCATGAGTTGTCGTGTATCTACCTCTCTTTCATATTCTCATTGTGTTGTCTGTTAGCTAGGAGTAGGAGCAGTATTAGCTTAGCAACCTCCTCATCCATTATTTTATTCAATCGCTGCATGTACATTACCGCATTCATCCAACTACAAGTCCCTGAGTTCGACCTCGGATCACCCGAGAAACTTGTGTTCGCGTTATACTTGGCGTGAGTGAAAGAAAACTTGTGACTGGACGCATGGTTATCGCATACATTTGTTAATGCATATCTTTCCAACGCATGACCATCGATGCATGACAATCAACGTGTACCTTAAGCACATGCATCGCATATTGCGTCTAGGGAATTTTAGTTGTTGAGAAATTGACATTTATTTCCCATCAACAAGTTTTTGGCTTCGTTGTCAGGGACTTGGAAGCTAATTGTTTGTTGAGTTTTGTGTCTTTTCAGGCAACCTTTTTATCTTGAGAGTATTGCAGCTTGTGCGACCAGGTTGCAAACAATATTGAAGTGTAAACGATGCGCCGAAAACCAGTATTGACCCCAAGGTAGAAGGGCAATCAGTCGCAAGAGCTGAAGGTAATTCTAAGCACATGATGGCCGCATGCGCCCAATAATTGCCGAACGTTCCAATGGTCAGGGTAAGCTCCTTGACCCAAGCAGTTGAGAGTAATCTTCTGCATGGAAGACTCCTTGCGGTGACAACACTTCTATTTTTCCAGGAACGTCTTCTACTCTATCTTTAACTTACTTTCTTAGTTTAGGTTATTTTTATTTTTATTGTTATTTTAGATATATGGCTCCTTCCTTGGTTGTGGTGCAATTGTTCCTTGTAGGTGCGACAATAAGTCTCCTCTGTACGCAGTACAACGGAAGAATTCCTTTCATCCTTCAACGCATGGCTTCTATCGCGTGGATTCCAATGCATAATCGCATGTGTTATTCCGTCTAAGGTTCTTTTCTTGTTATCTTTTATGCCTTATCCTTTTGAAATTCTATTTTTCCCGATTGCGTTGCTTTGCGATGTTTTTATGATGGTACGTATAATTCACTAAATCTTCTAATTAATCATCGCAAGGCATTCCTTACTTTTATTAGCTTCTTCACATTTTGAAAGTCTTAAGTTTTATTTTGTGCAAACCTTTGTTCAGACATTTATTACCTCATTTTTGTGAGTTTGTTTTTAGCTTTGCAGTGAGAACGCTGCCAATCTCTAAGTTTGAGGGTGGAAGCGGTCTCGGAGAATTGCGTTCATTGCATTGCGATAATTTGAAGAAAAAAAATGGTGAAGAGAATTTTTTAGAATAATAACTCCACTGTCAACACAATGGGGAAAACTATGTTGATAAGAGTTAAGTTGTGAAAGGCACTTACCCGTAGTTGGATGTCCACATGACACACGTGGGGGCAAGCCAAAACGAAGGTAAGTCGCCAGGATCAACGCATAAGTGCAAATCCTCTGTCCGGCGCAAGCAAAATCAAACGAGACAAGAGTTGAGCTGAATATGGAATGCAACCGAAGTTGGATGCCTGCATGACACACGTGGGGGTAAGCCAAAACAAAGAGCGTAACCAGGTTTAACGTCGCATTTGAATAAGTAATCGCAAATTTTTGAAGTGTTTTGAACGAACGCATTCTCAAAAGCTAAACGCAAAGTCGCGATGAATGAATAAAAAGTTTTTGAGCAAGGGCCTGCCAGATCTAAACTTAGAAAAGATCTTTTTGAAGAAGCAGCCAAAGTGGAGAAGAGTATTGCGGCGATGGTTAGAGGGATGAGGAAATTATATTATGAGAAGCTGGTCATCCCAAAGGAAAGCTGGAATACGGATCCTCAACATCGCAAAGGAAAGCCGTAGTTGTCATTGATAAGACAACGGATCCTCAACATCGCCATCTACCACCATAGCTAAGATTTCTATGAAACCTAGATAACGATCAGGTGGGTTCGTAACCCTCCCACTGTGTCAAGGTTCCTTCAACTCTTGAGGTGGAATCGACTTACTAAATGAATTATCATGAACAACTCTTGCTGATGAAGCAGGTCCTTCAACAACTCTTGTTGAAGTTTCAGTAGTTTCGTTGGAGAGCTCACGTAACACGATTTTACTACGTGGACTGTGCTCCCTGATATGATCTTCCTCCAAGAAAGTAGCGTTCGTGAAAATAAACACCCTAATTTCGGACGGATCATAAAAGTAACCCCCTCGTGTATCTTGAATCAGAAAAAAAGAGGGGTAGGTCCCGTTGAGCTCTTACTAATTAGAATTAAACTAATTAATTCATATAAATGACAAAATGGACATCCTACAAAGAGTCACAACCTCGACCGTGGTTCCAACTTCTTGGGATTTGTCTCAAGCACATGTGCTGCACAACCCCATATGCGAAATTGACGTAAACTAGATTTACGCTCGTTCTACAACTCAAGAGGTGTTCTCGCAACACTCTTGGAAGGAACACAGTTGAGTATGTAAATCGCAGTAAACGAGTCCAAAGGAAGCGTAACTCATCATCTAAAGAATCATGTCCTACAAGATTCTATTTCTCCTCTCTGCTACACCATTCTGCTGAAGTGTACCCGACGTTGAGAGACGGAAGCGATTCCATGTTCTAATAAATAGTCCTAGAACCCTGAATCCAAAAACTCTCCACCTCGATCTGATTGACGTGTTTTAATCCGTCTATCCAAAGCATTCTCAACTTCATCCTTGAATACTTTAAAATTTTCAAAAGATTCAGACTTTCGTTGCATCAGATAAACATACCCATATCTAGAGTAATCATCAGTAAAGTTGATAAAGTACTTATAGGCTTCTCGAGCTCGCACATTCATAGAACCACAAAGGTCAAAATGTACTAATTCTAAAGGAGCTTTGGCTCGATAATCTTTTCCAGTAAAATTTTTTTTAGTCATCTTACCCTCAAGGCAAGATTCTTACATTGGTAAAGAATTTTCTTCTAACTCGCTTAGAAGGCCATTCTTCACCAATCTCTCAATCCTATTGAGATTGATGTGCCCTAATCAAAGGTGCCAATGTTGGGCATTTTCTGTTGGAGAAACTTGTTGACGTTTATATTGAGTTACGCCAAATTTAAATATCTCTATGTTATGGAGGGAATTTAAGGCTAACAGTCTTAGCACATATAAGTTATTTTTCAGTGTAGCTGTACAAATTTCAACACCATCCTTATGAATAAACACTTTATTCACATTAAAAGAAAAGTGTATTTGCATTGCAACAAACACTTTACAGAAATAAGGTTCATTTTGAGTTCAAGAACTACAAAGACATCTTTTAATATAAGAAACCTATACTGTAAAGTTAACTGGATGCCTCCTGCCACAGCTGAGACGACGTGTCTGATGCCTACTCGCAACGTCATTGCACTAGCCTTCAGCTGTCGCCAGGATCTAATCCCCTGAAAAGAAGAACAAACATGATTAGTGGCGCCCGAATCAATTATCAAGGCTGAATACTCATTCTCCATTAAACAAGTTTCTAACACAAGTAAATCACATTTACCTTTGTTTTCCTTGGCCTTAGCTTTGGTTGCCTTTCTTTCCTTCAGATAGAGAGGATAATTCCTCTTCCAGTGTCCATCCTGGTTACAGTGGAAACATGTTCTTTTTTCAGCCGGCAGTTGACGCTTCCTCTGGGTGACAGGTGGCAAGTTAGTAGGCACTTTCCCTTTCCCTTTACCACCCTTCTTTTTCTTCCCCTTTCCAGAGTTAGAAGTTGAAGGTTCAAACTTCGTCCCTGAGGTCGAACATCGATGGAACTTTTTAGAAGACGAGATAATATTTGCCTCACCTCCCCTCTTCTCCTTACTTTTTAGCAAGGATTGATAAGTCTACAACTCGTTGAGAAGAGTAGTAAGGGTATATTCCACTTTGTTAAGAATCATATTGTTAACAAAGTGGAGGAAGCTCTACGGCAATGAATGCAGGATAATAAAGTGGACCATCATATTAAGCACGTGTTCACGAACAGAAGTGCCTTCCTCCATTTTGGAGTTGAAGATGTGTTTCAGAGCCTTGTGCTTGAGCTGTCCAGACGACAATCCGAATATTCCCCACAGGGATTCCATGATCTCACGTGCTGAGACCATAGATTCATGTTTCTTGGCCAACACGTCATTAAGACTGGCCTAAATATAAGCTCGAGCCTTCTTGTTTTCCCGTGTCCATCACTCGTACGCTCTCCAAACTTTTCGAGTAGCGTTCTGAGCTGGAATAGAAGGACAGTCTTCCGTAAGGACAAACTTCAGATCCTCGATGATGAGTATTGTCATGATCATATGTTTCCAACTCGAATAGTTTTGGCCCTTTAGTTTTGCAGCATTAAGTAAACTAATAGTAGCTGTAGCCATTTTTAAATCTGTTGCTGAAAGAAAACGAATAAACTTTTATATGACTTTGCAAAACCACATTTTAACCAATTACTTTTTAGCAAAACAGTTTCCAAGTACCCTAAGTGATAAGACTTCTATTTTGTAATGATGCCCCAGCGAGGTAGGACAAACGTCACCGTTGGGGTGATCAGATACCTCTTCACTGGGATAAGATATTTTCAACCATTAGGCAGAACCAACTCTTGGAACTGAACCTAATAGCCACCATTTATTTGGTCCAGAACTGTTAACTCTTAACAATTCTGCATAAGTGTGACCCCACATTTACAGCACCAGAGTCTCACACTAATGAGTCTACCAGAGGAAAGAAGCAGAGTAGGACAATAGACTAAGTAACCTTATCCCCTTTTAGGAGATCAAATAAAGAAACATGCAAAATAGCCATCCCTTAGGGGGACACTCCCAGGATGGCTCGAGGCGATGCGCAGAAACTTTATTCAATGCAACAAGGGAGATTGTGGGATATGCTATCGTACTTCCCGCTCCCACTTACTATGAATATTCTCTCCATCCACCTTCATATTGACTTACCCAAACACCATCATTTAGGGGGACACTTTTAGGGTGCCATGAGGCCGAGGGTAGATCTAACAGTGTGGACTATAAAGGAGAAACACAAGAGGTTTAAATGAAGCATCAAATACCCCAAGTACATCCCACTGAATGTTCTATCTAGGGGTTCATTAACCTAGACAACCCGACTACTGATTATAGTCTAAGTCATTTATTAAGTCTGCTAAAAAACAACCTTTGTCATTGAAATAAAACAAGTTCAAGTAGTCACCTTTAAACTCTTTAATGGACTGTCCTTAACTTGCAAGCATGCATCGAATCTATCTAATTCATCTTTTCAGGTAGGTTCCCAGGTAGGGGTGTTCTATTGCCGTCACCTTAAATACCCCTACCTAGACAGAGCCTGCCTTAGACAAAAGGTCCTTTATAGATAGATTTGCTACATTTTAACCTTTTATTATTGATTTTAGTTCTAATTTCATTTTATAACCTTTATAAAAGAAACAACTAAAATATACATTGCCACACAACGAGGTATTTATAACGCTTATAAATATAACTCTTAATAAATGATGCATGCATAAATATAACTCTTATATTATATGATGCATGAGCATGCATTAACGTAATTTAAATCATGCTTTTCTAGATCATAACACTTATAATAAAGAGATAATGCATGACTAATACATAACCTAAGGTGGGATTTTCCTATATGTGCATACCATATGACATATAATATAAACCATACATTGCATGTATAAAACCATAGATTATTTGACCGGGATGAACCTACACAAACCCGAAATGAAAATTCTATCTATTACATTTTTCCATCGAGCAAACTGGTTCACAAGCGAACTGGGTCTTGAACCGCTGGACGAAGCTCCATCGTTTAGTAAACGTCTCTAGGTAAACGATTGTGTAGCACACACTAGACGATAGCGCGAAAGCTAAACGATCGTGTAGACGACAACGAGGCCGCGAAGCCTGATCGTCTAAACGATCGCTTAATACGCGAAAGGTAAACAATTTACCACGCATTTACTCCGTGATCGTAGTCAGTAACTAAGTGATGAGGCTTGCTGAGCTATACGATCGCCTAGTGCGCGTGTGAGTTGAACGACACCCGTGCATCTGATATTCAGCGATCGTCTATCCCATCGTTTATACGACCCGACCAATGCTTGATTGTCTTCTTTCTCGAAGAACAGCAAGCCTTGCTCCGAACTTCTTCGCGAACAACTCAAGACTTAAACTAACTTTGAAATTACATACTCGATAGAAATTAATTATGCCAAAAAACGCAAGGGCCTTTACAATAAATTGGAAACGTAAAAGAATTTAACAAACCTTTCATCCCAGAAAACTCCATTAATCCACACATCCACAAACGATTTAATAATTAAAATAGATAGTAGACATGCTACACCCATCGAGAATGTAAATGTAATTCTTTGCAACAATGAAATTGGAATATTAGAAGTTGACACTTCGTGGCTAGGTCTTATACAAACTCTTTGTATAGGATGCCTCGCTCGTATGTCCCTTACACGAATGATCAGGATCAGAGCATCTATCACAAGTCACAACACTTGTAACTATTCCACAAAGCGGGCCGCATTCGTAGCGTTATCAGGATAAGGTTTCCCTCCTATATCCATATACTACAAACCATTTTGGTTATCACTTAAGACATGATCCACTTGTATATCACCACATACATGCTTAAGTTACATAAAGACAACCAGGGATTTTAAGTTTATTGGTTTGTGGTAAAGCAAATAAAACATCCAAATGTGCAAAGTCAAGAAGTGAAGTAAATATCATATATTATACATCACAAGCGTTTGTACAAACTATTTACAAACTATAGGACACGAGACTTTAGGGCATCAACCCCAACAACTCGAACCTGATCCACTTTTATGTCTCCACATAAAGTTCAAGTACTCATGTAATAGTCATGGATCTTTTAGTTTATTGGATTTATTTCTAAAACGAAATAAGCAATACATATATTCAATATCAACTTATTGAATTTTCAAAATAAGTTTTATTGTTTACAAGCCACGAGTTTTATGACATAAAACCCAACAAATAGACCACTCAAAATTGAGCTATGAAAACTTTAGAGATTATGTCACACCCCCTCCAAGATTTATCTCCTTCTCCTAGAGGAATATGTGAGGATAGCGGATGTCAATCCTCTTATGACATCTACTACCAGTTAAACCTCTTAAGCTAACATCTTCAGGATCCGTTTTTCTTATGCTTAAACCTGTGAACGAATATAACATCATATCTACCATAGAACTCAACATAACTCATCTTCACATTACTCCTTTTACTACATCACTATTAGGGAAATAGCTTATTACAGACTAAGCCCTGACTCTCTCTCTGTAGGGGATATTTAGTTACATACTGAAGGATCTCATACTGAGAGTTCCATGAGCATGTTTAGATCGCTCCGATCTCATCGTGACCGAAATATAACAATATACATTCATCACATACAGTTATGCAAATAAATCTAATTATCGGCATGCTCAGAACAAGATAATTAAAAGGGAAAGGGTTTCATAACAGTTGAAGACTATTTTCGAACTTCAGAACCTCAACGCAGCGGATCCCTCCAACAGATCTACCAACACCTGGCGGGAATGTCGACTGCAACAGCACGAACAACGCGAACACGAACGCTGCAATGAGGACGACACCACCACTAATGAGCATCGGGTATTTGATGACGGGCAGAAATGCACGTCATCTTAGGCCTTTTATTTAGAATTACAATGGCAGTTAGGCAGAATATGCGAAAATTATGTTAGGAATTCATGAGAAGATGAGTTTGCGTTGTTCAACACTAAGAATCTCGACTAACCCACTATTATGCGTTAAATTGTCTATCTTTGTAGTTCACGCAAAAAAGCGGACGCAGACGCGGAAGTTGGGCTATCGCATAGACGACCACATACAGAGAAATTCTCCATCGCAAACGCGAATGCATACGATCAACGCATGGTTGTTGCGGTAATCAACCAAATGCGTCCATCACATAGGAGTTACGATCGTCAAGCGATTGCGGTCATCGTGTAGAAGTTGCGATAATCAAGCGAATACAGTCATCGCAAGATTGTAGCTACACGATGATAACCATAATAGAGGGATGAATGAAAGGTTGGTGGAATGGAAGCATCAACGCATATCTCGGGAAAATCAAAAGATGATGTTGACATTTCACCTACCACGCCGTTAGCAGCGGAGATTCAAAAAAGGACCAATGTGTCGCGAATGTCAGAATCAGAGCAGGTCCATTAATGCTGTCGGCGATCAAGCTCTATAAATAGAAGCCGATGAGCAGAATTTAAGATCATCCAAGTTTCTACCTTTGGGTGGATCTTTGTGATCCATACAAATGCGTTAGAAGAAAGCTTGAGAGTTCTTCATCTCCTTCATCCATTCCGAGTGACGACCGGAGCCTTCGCTGGAGTTAGATCTTGAGAGAGTCAGATCCACCGCCCTTCCACGGAACCACCAACAGCCTTGACACACATCCGCTGGAAGCAAGACATTGCTTCCAACTGGTCCTTTCTTTTTCTCTTCTTTTCTTATATTGTATTGTATTACATTTTGGCTTAAGAAATTAATACATTTTTTTATCAATGCATTTCTATGTCTCTTTCGATTCCATCTCCATCTTCCTTTACTTAGCATCTTTAACATTCATTGCATCACTTAGTGAGACTATTAGAGTATCGCATACTTAATCATGTGGCATAGGAATATGAAGTATGTAGCAAACCATCGGAAGGTATGCGTTGCATGAGTAGTGTGAGAAAACCTTATTTGCTTAGTGTGAAGCTGTAGCGACGCCTGCCAATAGGCGGACGCAACGCTTGTCTATGAGTAAAGCTAGCAACAACTAACTGCCAGGTAGGGTAAGTGGTTGGTCGCATTAAGTAGTATAAGCAAGTATTCACTAGAGATAGGAATAATCTTACGTCAGCCAAGTTTATGCAGTTACCTTGTCTTATGAGTGCATCATTCATCATTTAGGCATACTTAAGATAGTAGTCTAAAAACCAAATCTAAGACTCGAGAAAGTGGATTGAACGCATAAGCAAGAATGGGGAACTTAGGAATAAGCTCCGTTTGCTATTACACAGCGTATGCACCCTACGGAGAGGATATTGCATGTGTCCACGAAGTAGGATACGGTGGTATGCGGTCATCTTGTTATGTGTGGGAACACATGAGCAGGAAAAGAGACTTAGGAATAAGGCCTCTCGACACTTCGCATATACATCGCATGCGTCCTAAAGTTAGGCGCAAGTGTGTGTAGCATGATCGAATAGCTTGCGTTGGCTGAGGTTGCCCTTACAGTTAAGCTTAGGGTTGCGATGAAGACATCTTCACATTTTATCTATTTTTCCATGCATTTACTACACGTTAACAGTTGTCGTGTCTCTACCTCTCATTCATTCTTCCAATGCTTTGTCTGTTAGTTAGAAGTAGGAGTAGTTATTAGCTTATACCCTTTATCATTATTTTATTCATCCGCCACATACACATTACCGCATAGCATTGAGTTACAAGTCCTTGAGTTCGACCTCGGATCACCTGAGAAACTTGCATTCGTGTTATACTTGCCGTGAGCGCAAGAAAACTTGTGACAGGAACGCATGGTCATCGCATATAAGAATAATGCATACTTTCATTCTAATGCATGACCATCGATGCATGAGAATTAATGCATAGCCTAAGACATGCATCACATATTGCGTTCGCAAATTTTTGTCATCAAGTTTTTAGCGCCATTGCCAGGGACTTGGCAGCTAATTGTTTGTTGAGTTTTGTGTTTTTGCAGGCAACCTTTTTATCTTGGGAGTATTGTAGCTTGTGCGACCAAGTTGCAACCAATATTGAAGTGTAGGCGATGCACCGAAAGCCAGTATTGACCCCAAGATAGAAGGGCAATCACTCGCATGAGCTGAAGGCAGCTCTAAGCACATGGTGGCCAACATGCGCGCAACAATTGTCGGAAGTTCCAATGGTCAGGACGAGCTTCTTGACCTAAGCAATTCAGAGAAATCTCCTGCATGGGAGACTCCTTGCGGTGATAACACTTCAATTTCTCCAGGGACGTCTTCTACTCTATCTTTACCTTGCTTTCTTAGTTTAGTTTATTTTTATTTTTATTATTATTTTGGATATGCGGCTGCTTCCTTAGTTTAGTTCAGAGAAATCTTCTGCGTGGGAGATTCCTTGCGTTTGCTCCTTGTAGGTGCGACAATAATTCGCCTCGGTGCGCAGTTATAACGGAAGAATTCCCTCCATCCTTTGACGCATGGCTTCGATCGCATGAATTCCAACGCATAATCGCATGTGTTATTTCGCCTAAGGTATTTTCTTGTTATCCTTTATGCATTATCCTTTTGAAATTTTCCTTATCTGATTGCGTTCTTTTGCGATGCATCTATGATGGTACGTTTAATTCATCGCATCTGCTAACTAAGTATTGCAAAACTCACCTTACTTTTAATAGTTTCTTCAAAATTTGAAAGTCTTAAGTTTTATTTTGTGCAAACCTTCACTCAAACGTTTGTTACCGCATTCCTGTTAAGTTTGTTTTTAGTTTTGCGGTGAGAACGCTACCAACCTTTAAGTTTGGGGGTTGCAGCGCTCTCGGAGAATTGCGTTCATTACATTGCGATCATTTCTAAAAAAAATGAGAATAAAAACTCCACAGTCAACGCAATGGGGAAACCCATGTTGATAAGAGTTAAGTTGTGAAAGGCACTTACTCATAGTTTGATGTCTGCATGACACACGTGGGGGCAAGCCAAAACGAAGGTAAGTCGCCAAGATCAACGCATAAGCGTAACTCCTCTGTCCGGCGTAAGCCAAATCGAGCAAAATAAGAGTTGAGTTGAATATGGAATGCAACCAAAGTTGGATGCCCACATGACACATGTGGGGGTAAGCCAAAAGGAAGATCGTAACCAGGTTCAACACCGCATTCTAATAAGTAATCGCAAATTTTCGAACTATTTTGAACGAACGCATTCTCAAAAGCTAAACGTAAAGTTGTGGTGAATGAACAAAAAATTTTTAGCAGAGGCTTGCCAGATTTAAACTTAGAAAATATCTTTTTGAAGAAGCAGCTGAAGTGGAGGAGAGCATTGCAGCGATGGTTAGAGGTATAAGTAAATTATACTCTGAGAGGCTAGTCATCGCAAAGGAAAGCCAGAAGGTGAGTTAGAATTTCTTGAGTATAATGCATGCTTCAGGACAAGCATGATTCTAAGTTTGGAGGTGTGATGAGGGGCAGAAATGCACGTCATCTTAGGCCTTTTATTTAGAATTATGAGGGCTGTTAACCATAATATGCGGCAATTATGTTAGGAATTTATGAGAAAATGAGTTTGCGTCAATCAACACTAAGAATCTCGACTAACCCACTATTATGCGTTCGTGTTATACTTGGCGTGACAGGAACGCATAGTCATCGCATATAAGAATAATGCATACTTTTATTCCGACGCATGACCTCCGACACATGAGAATTAACGCATAGCCTAAGACATGCATCACATATTGCGTTCGCAAATTTTTGTCATCGGTATTCTTGGAGTGAAAACCCAAAGGGTGGGGTTTGGTGAATTTGGTAGAAGACGGAGGACAAATGAGTCGTGTAGGCAATAAGCAAGTGGGAGAGAAAACAGTGCTATCGTATAACATAAGTGCTCATAGAGGAGCTACACGATCATGTATGAAAAGTTGAACGATCGTTTAGATAAATCATGAGGTTGATGATCGTTTAGACAGAGAAGCAACTATCGTATAGGCTCTGGGGCGATCGTTTCACGAATTCTTTTGGGCAGTTGAAGAAATATTGAATGTCTGATTCAAAATGAAAACTCTTTTCATTTTCAACCCATTGGTTACCATAACCAATGCTGCCCACTACCCACGTCCGAACGTGGAAAAAAATGGATGAATTATCATATAATTAATCAATTAATTAATTAATTAATATAATCATATTATATTTATATCCTATAGTTTGATATCACATATCTATTATAGTATTTTCTCCTCTACTTGATATAAATCATATTTACATCTAATTTCCTCCAAAATAATGTATCTCATACATTTAGCTAATTATATCATATATAATTGAACTTCCTCTTGTCAATTTGAACATTTCAAATTAACCCAAACACTGGTTCTCGACTTTATCCAAGCTACCCAGGGGATCTAATGGACCTGTGGCTCGAAGCTCTAACGGTACGTGAATAGCTGACTAAACTCTTTAGCCACGAGATCCACCATCCGTTAACTGTCAATAATTCCACTAAAGACCAACAGCTAAATACTTCTTACCACAGATATATTTCTGTGTCCATCGGATTTAACCAATCATGAGTACGATGACCCTTCATAGATGCTCGTAAGTACAGCAGAGCCAATTTACCGTTTTTTCCCTGTAACTATGTGTACCACTGATTCCTTAAGTGAACAATACAACAATACAACATAACTATGAGTATGATGACCTTTCACTCCTTAAATACCACTGATTCCTCTAATGAACAATACAACATAGTCCAACTATGTGTGAACACCTCTCGGGCCAGGGGAAGGTGTGTGGCGCCACATCATTCAAGTCCCGGAATCAACCCTTAAGGGAGCCATCTATCTACTTACCCCTGCCTCGGGGAAGGAGTGAATTCCATCTTGTGTAGCTGATTTCTCAGCTCCCAAATCAGACGAATCCCCAAAATGGTAGGTTTGAATCGGCGACCTAGCCACTCGCTCCCATACAAATCAAAGGACTACCCTCAATGGCAAGAGTTCCCAACTCACTCAAGATTGAGATCATGTTACCTATAGTCACCTAGTGAGGTGAAGTCTCTGTCATGAACAGTGTTATATAACGAGACGTTAACACTTCGTGGTAAGGTCTTATAAAATCTCTTTGTGTAGGACGACCCCGGTCGCATGTCCCTAACACGAATGATCAGGATCAGACCATCTGTGACAAGTCACAACACTTGTGACCATTCCACAAAGCGGGCCGCGTCCGTAGCGTGACCAGGATAAGATTTCCCTCCTTTATCCATGTACTACAGACTATTTTTGCTATCACTCAAGACATGATCCACTTGTATGTTACCACATACATGCTTGAGTCACATACAGATAACAAGGGATTTTATGTTTATTGGTTTGTGGTAAATCAAATAAAACAAGCATTCGTAAAAACTGTTTACAAACTACAGGACACGAGACTTTAGGTCATCAACCCCAACATACTATATTACACTGTCTAACAAACACTTGATGACGGTAGACTGGACCTTACTTGTCAAGCAACCCGCAACCTTGGAATCCTGAAATTCTTCTGATACCTAGAGGAGGAGGGGGGAGGGGGACAAAAACATTGAAAGCATGAGCTGGGAAGCTCAGTAAGTGACATGCTTTAAGAACATAGGCTTTTACTTTGGAAATTAATTTTACAAAGCAACATCCAAAATCATTAGGTTAGAAAACCCTTTGGATCACATAGGAAAAATAAACATTACACTCTCAAATGACACAGTGAAAACCATAAACCACTTTCCGTTTAACTAGAAGGTCCTTCCTACCTCAGTTTCAGTAAAATCAGGAATATCATTTACATAAAACATCTTCGTCTCAAAGCCAGTACTCTCATTCATAAAATTCCATATTAAAGTCATGGTATAATTTTAAGCATAATTCCAGTAAAATTCAAGAAAATCATATTTTAATTTTACAGGAAACTATCGTTCATCAGCTTCATCTCATTGACTGATGAAAGCCATTCATATAAACCATTAATACTGAAACATGAGAATAATAATATATATTTTTTCAGTAAATCCAAAGTTAAAAAACATTTTCTCGTATTAAATCAAGAAAACGATCTCCGTCTAACAATACTTTCATAGATTCAGGGATAAAAAATAGTAATGTTCTCATAAAAGAATATAAAATTTATGTAAGAGCTTTTAAAACCCTGGAAAACTCAAATATCATTCATCTCACTGAAAAACCATCATTCTCTAGATTTAGTTAAGGGAGAACTCTTTTGCTCTATTGCTCAACGTCGAATTCCTTAGCTGATATAGAGTAATCTCGATACAATCAACGTTGATAATACTTATATACTCATGCCCTAGATATCGTTATCCCTTAGGTATCAGGAGACCCATATACCTTTATCCATTCAGTATCAGGTTTCCTCAATAAAATCTTTATAAGACATAGTTTTGGATTAATCAACTCAATACTCTAGACAATAAGCATTCCAGTAAATAACATTATATAAAACACTTAACACATTGGGAATGCTTATGTTGATCACATTATATTTAAAATATTGCATAACTTACGATTTATAAACTTCCTTAAAATCATCCATGTTTTGAATATACTTGAAAACATTGGAGCTTCAAGCTCAACCAAGAAATTGTTACATAAACATACTTTGAAAGTACTGAAGCACATAACTCATAAAAGGCTAACTCATTGTTTAGTATACTTTGAAAACATCAAACATAAATCTTGTGTTTGAATAAACATCAATTAGTCTTGCTAGGGAATTCATGCTTTAGTTTTTTTTTTGTAAAACCTTGATTTCTTAGAAAAATCATGGTTTCAACTCTTAGTTCTTCATGGACCTACTATGCGTTCGCCTCTAGGTTTTAAGAAAACTAACTTATTTGAGTCAATGAATTAATCAGAAGCATGCTTTAAACTTATGCATAAAACATACTATACTTAGTTATTTCCAAACATGCTTAACTTTCAAGCTAGTAAAAGCATATACTTTGAAATACTTTAGGGTTAGAAGCCATGCACACTTATTAGCTCCTTTCCTAGCACTTTGAGCCTTGAGAATCTCTTAACCCAATGCATATTCCTTCATTTTGTAGCATAGTTGGCCGCGTGGTCCCTTCTTGGATGCATGGTATAAGTTAGTGTATAATCTTGCAGCCACTGCTATCTCAACGCCATCCCTGTTTTATCTTCATTTACCAACAATTATAGCATCATTTCCAACTCGAATTAGACACAACTTCCTTCATGAAACTTGTTAGTAATTTTCGCATGAAGTTTACCTTAAAATTTTAGCTTCTAATTCCTCCGTAAGAGCTCAAAATGCTCCAAATACCTTAGTATGCTTCTGTTGCTTCGAATTCTGATCCTCGTCGAGTTTTTTTTCACTTTTAGGCATCCTTCTGGTCAAAACTCCTCATGGCAGCCAGGATTATCTTCCGCACTCAAGAAGCTTTAACTTAGATGAAAATATTATTTTTTTTTTCACGAGCCAAATGACCACATCGCTTGCTTCTTTCAACCCTTAGTTAGCTGCTTGCTTCTTCATGACCTAAATCCCAGGTTCAAATTTCAGAATATATAACTCTAATTCTATTCATTGAAATCCAAAACTTCCTTCAATGAACTTCTTACATATTCTCTTACCTTACTTACCTCAAAATTGAAGCTCTTAATTCTTCTTGTAACATTTGTAATTCACCAAACATCATATATTGCTCGATGAAACTTAGAATCTGCACTACCCTGGATCTTCTTTTATTTTTAGCATCAATTCATTGAAGTTTTCTCTCAGAAGTCCCATATTTTCTTCCTCACTCTTCCAGCTTTCATATGGCTATGAGATCACCTCTTTTGGTTGGGTAAAAAGGGTCAAACTAATCTTCTTTTAACAGCCTCTATTTATAGAGAATTCTGTATGAAATTTCCAACCTTCATAACTTGCCAAGTAGCCTCCTCAACTGGCATCTTTCTCAAATTTGGCTAACTCTCATTAAGCCACCTCATGCTTTAGCCATGTTATGTGTTTTGCACAAATCAACCCTTCAACTCCAACGCATGGAATCTTGTCCAACACATAGGGTATATTTTGCCTTCCCACGCAAGCTAGGTTAAAGCTACCAATCCATGGCATGCTTCCAAGTTAACCTAACATCCAATACACACCTATCTTCTAATGCATGGATGGCTTCTCCTTAAGTCAAATCCATCAAATTGAGCTTCATTCACCTCATGAAATAGCTTATTTCCTTGGCCATTCCTTTCCTTTAGGGCTCCAACGCATAGTGGTCTTGCTAATTCATGGTTGTTGCATAACTCCCAAACGCATGAGGACATGTTGAGGTGTCTTTCATGTTCTACTTGGCATTACTCCTTAGGTAACCTTTACTCAATGCTTGGTACCTTAAATTTCCTTTCTAAGACTCCTTTGGATGCATGATGATCCTGGCCATGCATTTAACTTCCCTTTATTTTCTTCTTCCTTGGTTTTTGGACTATTCCTTAAAGCATGGTTTCTCCACTTGAGTTTATGGCATCGTTCTTGTGTTTCTCAATATGGTGTGCGTCAAAATGGGTTAGTTTCCCTTAGGCATGCATCCAATTGATCTCTTTTAGGGTTTATTGGTGTACTTCCCTTTCGAGTAGTTGTCTCATGCTTTGCCTATGCTCCAAAGATAGCAACTCCTTTGATTCTTAAAGTTGGGCATCCTCTTGTTTCGGGAAGGAGTGAATTCCATCTTGTGTAGTTGAGTTCTCAGCTCCCAAATCAAATGAATTCCCAAAGTGGTAGGTTTGAGTTGGCGATCTAGCCACTCGCACCTATGCAAATCAAAGGACCGCCCTCAAATGCAGGAGTTCCCAACTCACTCAGGATTGAGGTCATGTTACCTATGGTCATCCTAGTGAAATGAAGTCTCTGTCATGAACGGTGTTATATAACGAGACTATAACACTTAGTGGTTCGGTCTTATACAAACTTTTTTGTATAGGACGCCCCCGCTCGCATGTCTCTATATGAACGATCGGGATCAGACCATCTATAGCAAGTAACAACACTTGTAACTATTCTACAAAGCGTAAAGTATCCATAACGTTAACAGGATAAGGTTTCGCTTCTTTATCCATATACTACAGACCATTTTGGTTATCACTTAAGGCATGATCCACCTGTATATCTCCACATACATGCTTAAGTTACAAACGACAACCAGGGATCTTAGTTTATTGGTTTGTGGTAAAGAAAATAAAACATCCAATGTTCATAGACAAAAGTGAAGAAAATATTATATATTATACATCATAAGCGTTTGTTCAAAACTTTGTTTACAAACTACAGGACACTAGAGTTTAAGGCATCATCCCCAATAAGACCTAACATACTCTAAGGAGATAGGATAGTTCCTTATTTCAACAATTGTTTCACAGCTCCATGTCTCAGGCGAATATGACTTATTTTGCCATTATACACCGTTCTTGGCAATATTTATGGTAGCTCGTGAATCACAGTGCAAGGATACTTATACAAAAGCCCCTCACAGTGACACATCTCCAAACCGACTTCTTAGCCACTCTGCTTCTTGTTTAGCTAGCTTCAGTATTATAAATTCTAACTCCACAGTGGATCTTGCTATACAAGTTTGTTTGACTAATTTCCAGGAAAAAGTACATCCTCCTTGTATAAACACGTATTCACTAGTCGAACTTACTTCATCATTATCTATTACCCTTCTAACATTACAAGAAAATTGTTGAAATGTAGACAAAAATCCATTGTACCTCTGAGGTAACTTAGTAAACGACGAAATGTTGTCTAATGATTCTTAGCAGGATTATAAGGGTATCTTCTAAGTCTACTCACAACATATGCAATATCGGGTCTAGTATAGTTCATTAAAAACATCACACTACCGATTATTTTTGCATATTCAAAATGAGAGACACTTTCACCTTTATTCTTCTTAAGACTCATACTAGGACCATAGGGCGTTCTTACAAGTGTAACATCAAAATTGTGAAATCTCTTTAGCAATTTTTCAATATAGTGTGATTAACATAGTGAGAAACCATTTTTCAGTTTTTCTTATTGTTCGCACGAGATTTGAAGAGAAATTTATTTCGTGGAACTTGAACTTTGTATTTGTATTAATTTTGTGGAAAGTGAGTACAATCTCTAATACATAATGTTTTGATGCTTTCAAAATAAACTATAGTCTTTAAGCTGGTTGATCTTCTTAAATGATCGGCCTTTGGGCTTGTTGATCTTCTTGGATGATCGGCCTTTGGACTTGTTGATCTACTTGCATGATCGGCATTTGTGCTTGATGATCTTCTTGCATGATCGGCATTTGGGCTTGATAATCTTCTTGGACGATCATGCCTTATTGATATTCTTGGATGATCGGCCTTTGGGATTGTTGATCTTCTTGAATGATCGACCTTTAGACTTGTTGATCTCTTTGAATGATCGGCCTTTGGGCTGTTGATCTTCTTGGATGATTAGTGCTCGCATGAGGCTTCCGGAGAAACTTGTTTCGTGGAGTTGAACTTGAGTTGGTGTTGATGTCGATGTTGATTTGATTCGATGTGGTTCGATCTCTAGTACTTGATCCTCTGATTCTCTCTCATTTGAGTGGATGTGCTTGACTTGAAGAAGGCACTGAACGTTCTTAAAGTAGAAGTCTTGGGAAAGTCTTTGTGTCTTCAAGGGTCTTCTGTCTTCTAGGAGTGCAGCTTCAGAAGTCTTGAGAGTCTTCTGTTTGTTGATGAATTCTCTCTGGGCTCTCTGAATGTAGAATTGTTGATCCCCACAAATGAAGAGTGCTCCTCTATTTATAGGGCTCTCGGGTGAGCTTCTTGGGCTTCGGCTTGGTTGATCTATGGGCCTGGCCTTTGAGCCTAATTAGTTGGACTTGGGCTTGGTTGGTCCTGTTGGAATTTGTGCCTTAAAGTCTCGTATCCTATAGTTTGTAAACACATTTTGTAGGAATGCTTGTGATGTATAATATATGATATTTACTTCACTTCTTGACTTTGCACATTTAGATGTTTTATTTGCTTTACCACAAACCAATAAACTTAAAATCATTGGTTGTCTTTTATGTAACTTAAGCATGTATGTAGTAGATCATGTCTTAAGTGATAACCAAAATGGTCTGTAATATATGGATATAGGAAGGAAACCATATCCTGGTAATACTACGGATGCGACTCGCTTTGTAGAATAGTTACAAGTGTTGTGACTTGTCACAGATGGTTTAATCCTGATCATTTGTGTAGGGGACATGCGAGCGGGGACGTCTTATACAAAGAGTTTGTATAAGACCTGACCACAAAGTGTTAATGTCTCGTCATATAACTTCGTTCATGACAAAAACTTCACTTCACTAGGATGACCATAGGTAACATAACCTCAATCCTGAGTGAGTTGGGAACTCCTACTATTGAGGGCAATCCTTTGATTTGTTGGAAGGTACCAATGTGCAGGGGAAGAAACCATGATTCATAAGCATTCTAATTCATTAATTTTGGTATAAAAGAAAACATGTTTTAACAGAAATAAATGGGTTTGAAGAACTTCCTCTAAGCTTTGATTCAGCTGCAAACCTCCACAAAATCTTGTTGTAGACTGATGCATTATTTTATTGAATGGAAATATGGATGATATGCGTTGATGGGATTGCGTTGTGCACTCAAGTTTCCTCAATAAAATTCAAGTGTAAATTCTTCTGAGTTTCCTGGTAAGTCCAAGGTCGAACACAGGGACTTGTGAAAATAGATTGCGTTGGTAATTTTGATGAAAACTTTGTGGTAACCGAGTAAATAAATAAAGTGTTTGGTTTGTTGATTGCGTTGATTAAAGATAAATAACAAATGCGGCGGAGTTTGAAAAGAGTTGGTAAATGGGAAATGCGATGAATATGTGATGTGTTATTTTATGAATGGCAATGTGGATGATATGCGTTGATGGATTGCGTTGTGCACTCAAGTTTTCTCAGCGGAATTCAAGTGTAAATTCCCCCGAGTTTCCTGGTAAGTCTAGGGTCGAACACAGAGACTTGTGAAAATAGTTGCATTTGTAATGTTTATGAAAACTTTGTGGTAACCAAGTAAATAAATAAAGTGTCGGGTGTGTTGTTGCGTTGATGAAAAAATAAGTAAATAAAGGCGGCAGATTTAAGAAAGATAGTTACGTTGATAGATGCAATGAGTATATGATGAACGGGTTGAGAAGATCTTTAGCTAGCGTTACTCGGGAATGCGTCAAACCTTGGAATCATGTTACAACCATGCACAGCAAGTCATTTCCCAATCTAAATGCGATGCTACTAAGTTTAGGATGCATGTGTTGAATGCAAAATGTCCATAGAGCTTATCCCTAAGTCTCTACTCTTGTCCTATGCGTTGATGTAAAACGCATGAAAGCAAGGTGACCGCATATAATCATACCTTATTGCTAAGATGAATGTGATGCGTTAATAACAAATAGTGCTCATTCCTAAGCGTCTATCTCCCGTTTATGCGTTCTAATCTGGTTCTTCCAAACCTAGATTCTGACCTGACCTTCCCAAGTCTAGATCCTGTCTTTAGACTACCCTCTCAAGTATCTCTAATGGACCAATGAAGCATACATAAACAAGATAATCGCAAAGATGAAGATTCCCTTGTTATGCTAGCTAACTACTTCTCAACTCATTCAACTAATTTAGCTACTCATGCTTAAATAACATAGAGTGAACAGATATAGAGAAAGACATCCATTCTTATAATTGAGTTGAGTACAAAATGACAATGGAAAGTAAAGGTAGAGAGCCTGGTAGCAATTTCTTGCTGACCGAGGCTTTTTACACTGAATCTTTATTCTGATTTACAAACCTTTCCGCTTCCGCAAGCGTCGGCCCTCTCTCTGTCTTGGAGCTTCCAATGCTTTCCCAAGCTTGTCGGAACGATCTATCGATACACCTTCTTCTTCTCGTCCGCCTTAAAATGGAAGAAAACTATGGACAGAGGCGTGAACTTGTAACGTGATGAAGTAATCGATTGCGTAACCCCTTCTCTGAAGAATTCACTTGGTATTTATAGAGTTTCCATGGTGAAATGCGACTTCTCTCTCCCGGTTGTACAGATGGGATAGCTTTAATTCCTGACTAATGCACCGGATAATTGTCACTGATAAAGCTTAATGTACTTTGTGACCGTTATCGGCTATCAACTTAATTTGGATCCGACTGCCGTTAACTTTTTGTCCCATCGATCTTAATTATCCTTTCATCCAGATGCGCCCACCATGTTGCGCCGACCAAGTTGCGGTGATTCTTCTTGGGTGAATGTTTGTGAGCACGATCAACGCAAAGTCTTGCGGTGAAGTTGCACTCGACCAATGTATTCCTATGATCACAATCTCTGCATTGCGTTAACGCATATTCTGCACAAAAATATAAAGATCAACTGCTCTAATGCATTGACGCGTGCGACCGTAATATTATCGAATTTATGCTTAATGGACGCAATTTAACATATTTTATCAATGCAATCTAACATTGTTTAAGAACTTAGTACTATGATAACTTGCATTTCTGCCCGTTATCAATATGCGGTGAACGGGTTGAGAAAGGTTTCGGCTAATACTCCCTAGAATGCATTCATACTTTGCAATCATGCAACATGCATATAATAGTAAACCACCTCTCGGCATGAATGCTACGGCTTCTAATACTAGAACGCATGTGATACATACGCGATAAGTCTACAGGGTTTACACATAAACCTCTATTCCTATTTATGTGATGACGAAATGACATCCACACAAATATGTGACCACATAATATCATACCTATTCTTAGGGTGCATGCGATGCAATGTTGACAAACAGAGCTTATCTCTAAGTCCCTATCTTTTGTTTATGAAAGCCTAGTATTGCTCTTTCAAGTCCATATTCTAACCTAGCTCTCTCGAGACATTAGGTACTTTCTTTAGACTCTCTCTCGAGTAACTCTAAAAGGTGTTTTGCATAGCATAAAAAAAGACAATCGCAAGTAATGAACTTCTTAGGTCATGTTAACTTAGTTCTCTAAACCCATTCAACTAGTTTAGCTACTCATGCGTATTAAGAGAGTGAGCAGATGTAGAAATAGAACTTCCACTTAATAGATATGAAGATGAAGTACAAATAACAATGCAAGTATAATAAAAAGCCTGGTAGCAATTTCTTGATGCTAGGCGTTTACACTGCTTCTACTCGTGCTCTAAAGATAATCTCGCTCTCACGAGAGTCAACCCACTCTCTGCTCTTACGCCCCGAGGTTCTCTCTCGAGTTGCTCTGGGTGATCTCCGGCGCCACCACTCTTCTCTTGCTCTGCCTTAAAATGGAAAGGAAATTATGAACAGAAGCAACTGGTTGTAAAAATGGTGAACCCCTCTTCTGAAGAATGCACTTGGTATTTATAGAGCATCCATGGTGAAAGGCGGCTTCTCTCTCCCGATTGTATAGATGGGACAGCTTTAATTCCTGATTGGCGCGCTGAATGATTGTTACCGATAAAGCTGATTGTTACCGATAAAGCTGAATGTACTTTGTGACCGTTATCGGCTGTCAACTGAATGTACTTTGTGACCGTTATCGACTGTCATCAGCTTTCTGTCCCATCGCTCTTAAT
The DNA here is from genome assembly GCF_027475165.1 of Benincasa hispida. Classification (NCBI taxonomy): domain Eukaryota; kingdom Viridiplantae; phylum Streptophyta; class Magnoliopsida; order Cucurbitales; family Cucurbitaceae; genus Benincasa; species Benincasa hispida. The sequence goes on from NC_143481.1 coordinate 18,121,711, forward strand.
TGGCCTTTCACCCAGATGCGCCCACCCTGTTGCACTGACCAAGTTGCGACGATCCTTCTCGGGCGAATGTTTGCGAGCACGATCAACGCAAAGCCTTGCGGTGAAGTTGCACTCAACCAATAAATTCCTATGATTGCAATCTTTGCATTGCATTAACACATATTCTGCACAAAAATACAAAAATCAATAGTTATAATGCGCTGAACGCATGCAACCGCAATATTTACGAAATTGATGCTTAATGGACGCAAAGTAATATATTTCATCAACGAAATCCAACATTGTTTAAGAACTTAGCACTATGATAATGGACAGACCACCCCAAGATTTTTCCTACTATCCTTTTGGAACTCAAGATTAAGTAGTGGGACTCAAAATAAGCTGGAATTAAGAGAATTTGGAGAAGCTCACAGCAGTAACCAAGTAGAAGAACAACATTCTTCTCTCAAATTTTTCTCCAAAATTTTGTTCGGTTGCAATCACTTCAAAACACTCCAATTTCTTCAATATATTGCAGACATTCATGCAAAGAAGTTTGATGCATGAGATGCAGCTCATGCTTGGAGTTAATGAAGAGTTAATGTGGGTTGTTGGTGAGCTAGTAGAATAAGACAAAGGAAAAACCAATTTTCCAATTTTTGTGTTTTTCTTTTTCTTTTTCAATTTTATCTGAATTGATTTCATAAATCAATTTTATTTAATAAAACTTAATATATTATTAATTTTACAAAATTAATTTTCTTTAATAAAATTAATAAATAATTATCTAAACAATTTAGATAATTCTAATTAATTTAATATCAGATATTAAATTAATTTTTGTATAATTCTATCTTCAAATATTTAAATCATATTTAAATATTATTTCTCCAAATTCATTTAATTCTAATTTGAACACTTCAAATTAACTTATCACGTTATTCTAGAGCTTATCCATTTACGAGCTAGTAGGGGGACCTCATAGACCTACAGATCATGGGCTCCAACAATCCGAGATTAATCGGCTAAACTCATTAGACCAATAACTAATGGATGATTCCACTAAAGCCCATAGCTGAACTTCCTTCATTGTAGATATATTATGTCCACTCGATATAATCATGATTAGTAAGTTAACCTTTCACAGGTTGCTTGTAGTAACGGTTGGGTTGAATCTCTGTTTTACCCCCGAAATTGCCTCTTGTTCTTTAAGTTCCATTGATCCCCTAATAAACAATTGATTTGTGATCCAATCAACAAATCGAATCTCTCTAAGGCTAATGAGAGGATGAAGCCTCTTGTTCAAGACTCAGAATCAATACTTGAAGGGAACAACCTCTCTACTAACCCTAATTGGGTAGGAGTGAATTTCCTCTTGCACTCTATGTTCCCAGCTATTCATCCGGTCTTATCCCAAAAATGGTAAGCTTATTAAGCAGAGGCAATTGGTCTACTCTCACCGTTTTCAAATCAAAGGATAATTCCGAACAAACAGGAGTTCGTAGTTAGCTCAGGATTAAGGTTAAGTTACCTAGGTCATCGCTTTGAAATAGTCAGTCTTAAATAGTAAACAGCTTTACAAAGTAAGAGTGACTGGTTTCTTGGTCCGATCTACCACAAAACCCATTTGCACAGGACACCTCCACTCCTCATGTCTCAACATGAACGAATTAGGATCACTTCGTTTGTAGCATTTTACAACTCTTTGTAACAACTACAGAGTAGGCCGCATCCAATAGTGTTATCGAAATAAGGTACCCAACCTTATTCATATACTGTAGATCATTTTGACTATTTACTCGAACCTGATCCACTTGTATGTTTCCACATAAAGTTCAAGTACTTATATAATAGTTAAGGGACTTAGGTTTATTGGATTTCTAAAAATAATATATTCAACAACAACTTTATTGAATTCTCAGAATAAGTTCTTAATGTTTACAAACCACAAGTTTTAGGACATAAAACCCAACATGATTTGCATGGGTGCGAGTGGCCAAAGCGCCAACTCAAACCTACCACTTTTGGAATTCGTCTGATTTGGGAGCTAGAAACTCAGCTTCACAAGATGGAGTTCACTCCTTCCCCGAAACAGGTGTAAGTAGATAGATTGCACCCTTAAGGGTTGATCCCGGAGCTTGAACAATGTGGCGCCACACATCTTCTCATGGCCCGAGAGGTGTTCACACATAGTAGGACTATGTTGTATTGTTCATTAGAAGGATTAGTGGTACTTAAGGAGTAAGATGTAACTACAGGAGCAAAACGGTAAATTGGCCCAATTGTATTTACGAGCATTTGTGAAGGGTCATCGTACTGATGATTGGTTATATCCAATGAACATAGAAATATATCTATGGTAAGAAGAATTCAGTTGTCGATCTCTAGTAGAATGTCTAGCAGTTAACAAATGGTGGATATCGTGGCTAAAGAGTTTAGTCAGTTATTCACGTACCGTTGGAGCTTCGAGCTATAGGTTCATTTGGTCCCCTTGGTAGTTTGGATACAAGTTGAGAATCAGTTTTTAGGTCAGTTTGAAATGTTCAAATTGACAAGAGGGAGTTCGATTATATATGATATAATTGAACTAGTTAATTATATATGATATAATTGACTTTATGTATGAGATACATTAATTTGGAGGAAATTGGATATAAATATGATTTATATCTAGGGAGAAAAATGCTATGATTAATATATGATATTAATTCATAGGTTATGAATATAATGAGATTATATTTATTATTTATTAATTGGACAATTATATGATAATTGGCCGACGTCTCTTCGATTTTCGTAATAGATGAGTAAGATGAAGAATCGCTTTGAGACGCTTAAATAGCTCACGGTGTGTTAAACATAAGAGAGAGTGTTTATGTGTGTCATCGCTTAGTAAAATCAGAGCCTATACGATAGTGCTAAATGATCACTTAACGTTTACACCCGTGCGCGCCTTGTACTAAACGATCGTTTAGCGCCCGAGATTTACTAAATGATCGTATAGACGATTGCTTATCTTTTCCTTCACGATCGTTTTGACGATCGCATACCTTTTCCTACACGATCGTATACTTCACCTAAACAATCAAGCATTTTATCTATACGATAGACGAGTCTTTCTCCCACTTGCTTGATCGTTGTATATGATCTCTTTACCTCCTCCCCTCTACCAAATCTGAACAAAACCCACCTTTTGGATTCTCACTCTGAGAATACTGAGGGCTCTAAGTGGTGGTATCGTCCCCGTTTCCTTCTATTCATGTGGAGACTGTTCGTGGTAGATGATTGGGTGTTGCTGAACGATAGCTTGTCATTCCAGTGAAAGCGAGATTTACTGTGAAAAAGAATCTTCAACTGGTATGATCTCTCGGTCTCTTATTTATTTATCCTTTAAGCATGCTAGTAATTTAGCTTTACAATGCATATCTGTATGTTTGAATGTATATGTGGAAATTTTATCACAATGAATTGGAAAGATCTGCTTCCGCTCATAGGTACTCTTGAATAAGAGTTCCTTTTGGTCCATGGGTTTGGCCTTTGGGCCCAATTAATCGGATTTAGGCCTTATTTGACATTTGGGTTAAATTCAACCTATTTTTGGGCTTAATTGGACTTTGACCCACATTATAATATCAAATTGGGCCAAATTAATCTTATCTGATTCAACGATCATGATAAAATCACGTGGTGTCATCAAAATTTGTCTTCAACTTTAATTCGGGACATATGTCAACTCCTAATTGGGCCCAAATTTAATGATTTGAAATTTCGTCATTAATTTAGTAAATGACGTGGCAACTTATGATTGGTCCAAAATTTCTCATTCAACACTTATCTTAACACCAAGTATCACATCTAGAGATGTCCACAGAGCAGGGCGGGGCCAGGGATGCCATTCCCCGTCCTCATCCCCCTCCCCATGAAATTCTTCACGGGGATCGAGACAGGGATTCCCCGTAGGGATCGGGTTCCCACGGGGAATTTTTCCCTATTAGTTAGTTTTTAAAAAAAAAACAATTAATTTAAATCATGAATGTGGGCAAATTTTAGCCTAAAAAAACTGACTATAACTAACTTTTTTAGTAGAAAGAAATAAATATAAATAAAACTATTCACTTATATAATCTAAATTTAAGTATTCATTATTAAATAATGCAACCTGAAATTGAAATGTAATATTTATATAATAATAATAATAACAACAACAACATGACATTAACTACTTATACTAAATAAATAAATAGAGAATAACTGGGACAGGGACGGGAATGGGGAATGCATTCCTCATGCCTAATCGGGGGGCGTGAGGCCCCATCCCCATGGAAAAATTGGACATCTCTAATCACGTCAACCTCACCCAAATCTTTCCTTTCAAATTGTAAGAATAGAAATAATTTGGTGTCGTTAATTATATCTATGTTTGTACCAAAGATCAACATATTATCAAAATCAATATATCATCAACATACAAACATATTATCACACAGTCAGCTTTAGATGACTTTGAGTAATCACGTGTGTTAGAACAGTTTACTTTAAAACCATTGTTTACTAAAGGGTTGTTAAACTTTTCATATCATTTTTTAGGAGCTGTTTTAAACCATAAAGAAATTTAGTAAGTTTGTAGACCTTATTTTCTTGACCAACAACAATAAAACCTTCAAGTTGTGTCATGAAAAGACCTTATTTCCTTTGTCTTTTCATTCTTCTAGCTTTAACTCAGGTATGCTATTAGGGTTAGAAAAAGGGAGTTTAGACATTCGATTGATGCTTGAAGTACTAGCAGTTTGATTATTGAGTGAATTTTCTACTGATTTATCAACATTTTTAATCATAGAAAAATATGCTAAAAAAAGACAACATCTCTATATTCACACACTGAGTTATCATTTATACACATAAACCTATATGCAGCACTATTATTAGAATAACTGACAAAAACGCAGTTAAAAGTTTTAGATCCTACTGTGCATTTTTTAAATTCAGGATATGCTACCTTGGCTAAGTACCCCCATACTCTTAAATAATCTAGGTTAGGTGGATAAACTTTCCACAACTTGTTAGGAGTCTTATCCAACCATTTTGTAAGGAACACTATTAAGTATAAAACAGGCAGAAAGCACAATTTTCTCACACATGTTATCGGATAATCCAGAACTTAATAATATAGAATTCATCATTTCTTTTAAAGTTCCGTTCTTACATTCTGCTATGCCATTTTGTTGAGGTGAATACGGAGCAGTTACTTCATAAATTATACCGTCCAATTCACATAATTTCTTAAGGAAAGTGTCACTAAATCATCTCTTCTATCGGGTCTTTTTTTTTAAAAAAAAATTATTCTATCTAATTGATTTTCTAATTTAACCTTAAATTTCAAAAACATTCTACTAACTTCATCATTTGATTTTAGAAGGTAAGTTTTTGTATAACTATAGTAATCATCAACACAAGATATGTAAAAAAATTTACCATCTCTACTCATAATGTTTCTAAAATTAGTTAAATGTTTGTGAATTAGTTCAAATAATTTAGTATTATGTGTCGTTATTGATTTAAAAGGAATTTTCGCAAATTTTACTTCTACATAAATTGGGCATCTATTGTTTTCATGTGAATCAGAAACATTAATGTGATGAAAAATTTCAAGTCTTTTAATTGATGCGACATTGACATGTCCTAATCTACCATACCACACATCAAATGATTCGACCATCTAAGCAAAACGAGAGACAATTTTATTCATGGAAATAGCGGCAGGAACAATATTCAAAACAAACAGACCATCAGACAAATATCCCTTACCAACAAAGTCATCATTTTCTTGTGATGACAATCTTGTCAGATTCAAACACAATCCTAAGCCCCGCTTTATTCAATAGACTCTCAAACACAAAATTCCTATGCAAAGAAGGAACATACAATACATCACTAAGGGATAAAGTTTTTCTAGAAGTAAGTTTCAATAAAGTCTTTCCTTTCCCAAGAACACTAGCAGTTGCTGAATTTCTCATAAAAACATATTCCCCATTGTCGTGTCCTGGAAGTCGTGGAAAAGATCTCGATTTGGGCAGAAGTATCTTGGTGCACCAGTGTCCAAGATCCAATTAAACTTGTTCTCCACCAAATTTGCCTCGATGACCACTTGCAGCAATGATATCATCTCGATAACGTTGGCCTGTGGGACTAGTTTGGCAACAACATAATTTTAATTTTGTATTCCCTTTCTCTAGATGCACCGGTAGGATTTATGTCCAGGTTTCCCACAGACATAACAGATCACTTTAGATTTCTCAATTTGTCCACTAGTGCCCTTGTATTGATCCTTATTCTATGATGCCTTTGTTGTTTGTTTCTCTTGGTTTTTGAACTTGTCTTTCACATGAGATGATTCAACAAAGTTAGCATTAACTGAATTCATTGATAAAGAGTTCATCTTATCTTTTTGTCTGTTCGCCTCTTCATTGCTCATGTGATTAATGAGCTCCTGTAGCGTTAGATCCTTCTTTTTGTGCTTCAAATGGTTACGGTAGTCACACCAAGAGGTTGAAAACTTTTCAAGCAACACATTTTCTTGAAGAACCTCGTACATCTTCATGCCTTCAAAAAGTGCATTGGCCACTAAATTTTTATATTCATGAATTTGCTCCATGATTGGTTATCGTCCGTGATCTAGAACTATAACCACTTTCCTACCACGTATTTATTTCTGCCAACGTCGTCACCTCCATGTCTAGATTCCAGGGTATTCTAAATCACCTTTGCAGATTTCTGGACAACAAACAAGTCGAACAGTGAATCTGTCATGTGGTAAAGCAGGTGGGCATAGATAGTTTTATTATCCATTTCAAATTTTTCAGTGTCCACAATTGGAACTAGATCAACAGAAGCATCTTTAGAGGTTGCCAGATATGTGATGGCAAAAGCATCCTTGGAGGTATCAACATTAGATTTGGATTTGGCAGGGCACTCGATGGTCAAAACATAATCTACCTCTAGTTATTCGAAGAAGATCAGCAACTTTTGGGATCAGTGGTGATAATTGGGTCCATCAAGCAGCTTTAATTTAGACAGATCTGGAAGAACTTCCCCATATTTGACAACATCGGTAAATTTGCTTTCAAATTGTTATTTGTCGTCAACTCCGGAGGCTATTCGTTTTGTCATAGAAACCATTTCCTTGAAAGTAAATTCAGCATGACCATGGTACGAATCGTTCTTGCCAGTTGCTCACCAAGGTTAACATAAGTCCCCCCCTTCAGACGTGCATTCGTCGGGCAAAGGGTTGAAATCAGAAGAGAAAAGAGTTACTCAAAATTATGATAAAGAAAGAAGATGAAGAATGTGTTCTTTTTAGATCTGGACCACTAGTTTTTCAAGAGTCTAAAGAAGACGAAGGAAGAACGTTTTGAAAAATAAATTCTAGATTTGAAAATAATTACCCAATTAAAACCCCTAACGTTTTTTTTAAAAAAAAAATGAAACAATTAAGTTTCAACCGTTTAAGGGTTTAAAAGAAAATAAAACAAAAAGAAATAACATTATTTTATTTTTATTTTTATTATTTTTTTGTGCAAGTGCAATTGCCTAAGCTCGACCCATCTGCCGAACGGCGATAACACGTACATGTAGCAGCCTTTTACTACCCCTACCCACTTTCACAAGTCACTAAAGGTACTCTCCTATTTATACCTTCTTATCACTCCTTGACTCTCCAATGTGAGATAAGAGAAAGTAGAATTCACCATGTGACTCTCTTATGGACCTTGAGTCTTGATAAGTATAGGTCATTCCCAATAGATAATAGTAGTCTATTAGTTTCTATTACTGATGGACAATGACAGTTTGTTATATTTATAAATATTTTGGTTCATTTTATTATATTTGGAAAAATCTTATTTAATATTATATGTTAATTTTAATAATATGTTTTCGTTTTTAATGAGTGGTGGAAGTGTTTATTCAATTTAGTACTTGTTGTTAAAAAAAAACATTAATTTAGTCCTTGGTTTAACATTATTCAGTTCAATTTTCACACTGGTAAAAAATATTAAAATTGACACATGAAAAATTTACCTGAAATAATACTTAGAGAATTGGTGGAATCTAAAAAGAGGACAAAAGTCATCTAAAAATGAAAGTTTACAATTCTTCTAAATTTCAAATAAACCATTAGAGCATTTTATTTCACATTTTTTCTTCGGTTATTGACTAAAATATGAACTATTAAGTTAAATTTTTTCAAACAATATAAGCTAAATTATAAATATATATATATATATATTTAACACACAAAATATTGAATTGGTTGACGTTAAATTTTCCTCCATCTTCTAGAGGTCTCAAGTAATTAATTAATATATAAAGACTAAAATGACCTTATTGTGTGAACGCAAGTCTGTTAATATAATATTTGGAATCATATCACGTTGTGAATACTAATGGAAAAAATAAATAAATAATAAGGAAAAGAAAGAGAGACTTGTAAACGAAAAAAGAATCAAATGACTATACCTAAAAGGCTAAAGCACATTGGAGGGGCAACCAACATATTTAATTATTTAATATTGAAAAAAGGCATAAGGGTTGAGTTATAACCTATGGTTTCAATATCACATGGAAAAGAATATTATATTCCCCATGATTTATAATATATGATTTAGTTGTTGGGTCAATGGAAGTACCATTGCTTTGCTGACTAGAGGATTTTTCTTTTTTCTTTTTCTTTTTCTCTTTCATTTTCCCTTTTTGATTTTTGAGTGATTGATAGTTGAATGCTTCAAATCATTAATACGTGGATCTTTTGCTTTAATTAAAGGTTAATGAAAGGATAGGTATCTTTCATGATGTGTACTTATTTTTACAGTTATAGGTAATACTAAACACTATGCTATTTATTTATTTATTTTAGTTTTTATAATGTAGAGGTAATCCAACATCTAATTTTTAACATAAGTCTAAAATATTTTAATGGATGGAAATATTAAACTTTCGACCCTCAAAAAATAATAATTGTCTTACTTATTTAGTGATTGTATTCACACGTCATAAGGCATGTTTCTTTAGTTCTTAAATTAAACGAAACTACAATCTAATGTATTTACGGATATAATTACTATAGTTACATTTGAAAATGATTTTTTTTTTTTAATTTTATGATTTAAAAATCTATCTTCGTTTCCACCCAATTTTGTTACTATAATTTTTATGATTTCTTAAAAGGAATATTTAAAATTTTTAGTCAAATTATAAAGAAATAAAATTAAAAATGTAAAAATAATCTTTTAATTTTTTTTTTTTTTTGAAAAAAAAGGAAAAAACTATACTTGAATTTTGAAAATACTTAGAAATTTTTAGAAAGTAGATAAAAAAAAGGTAAAAATGGAAGCGGAATTTTATAAAATTATTTTTAGAAACTATAATGTCAAATGGTTATTAAACATTAAATTTATAATGGGTTAACAAACACACACATATGTACTATCTTAATTAATTCAAAATAACTTTTAAAGAGTTTCAACCATTTTTGTCAAGAGTATTTAAATAAAATGATTTTTTTTAAAAAAAAAAAAAAATTCAAGTCAATCCAAACATATGAACGTTTTATTATCATGATATATATTGATTTAATCCCCCAATTTGAATATATAAAAATTAATTTTATGAGTGTTGATGAATATTGTTTGAATTTTTTAATGATTTAACTTCTACCGTTAAAAAAAATGAATAAATGAATAAACAAATAAAAAAACTCATCGAGTTATATGGGAGTTTCTTAAATTGCTTATGTGGGCTAAATATGTTTTTAACATATAGGTACTAAATCATCAGATCCTAAAATTTGATACTTCATTTTGATTGGATTTTTCACACTAGAGGTTAAATTATGTGCAAGCTGTAAACATATGGTTAAAGTTTTATGCAGTATAGTTGTTACAAATTTTTAAGGGCAAAATTCATGTTTGGTTCTTGAGATTTGGGGTGGTGTTTAGTTCGTGGAATTTCAAAATATAATTTTTTTTTTATTTGCAATTTGACTTTTTTTAAGTAACCGAGTATCTTGACTATTAAAAAATATGACGTTGCACTAATTGAATGACTACTGTAGTTGATGTTAATTTCTTTTGTTAAAATATCATTTTGATCTATTATTTTGAAGTTTTTTTATTTTTAGTTCATATACTTTTTAAATGTCCGGTCTTAGTCTATATTCTTTCAATAAAACCTAAATTTGATGTACTACTTATCATTGTTGATTCTTAAAAAAAGAAAAAAAAAAGTTATTTATTAATATTTTCACTATCAATTTTGAAAATATATTCCCATCATATATTTTTTAATGATTTATTTCTTTAAGAAAAAAAATAGCTTTAGCAACTCAATTAAAAAAAACCAATATTTGATCATTCAATTTCAAATTATAATTTTCTAATAACAAAGATATTCAAAGATATTTTAAAACTAAGTTTCAAAATTGAGGATAAAAATCTCTTTGAAACTTCAAAAATTATGTATGTCAACTCAAATTTCAGAAACTAAAAATGTCGTCTTCTTTTTTTGTTTTTTTTTCTTTTCTCTTTTTTGTGGGTTAATAGGATAAATAGGGTGTTTTTGAAAGAAAAAAAATAGAAAAAACAGGTCATTTTGAAAAATTTTAGGTGAATAGGGTTCTTTTTTTGCTTTCATTGAGTGCGTCTGTTTGACAGATGCACTCTTGTTTTTTTTTTTTTTTTTTTTTAAGCTTATAAGCACCGCTGTTAAGGGGTGTTTTTTTCCTTCAAAAATAAATAAATTAATTAATTTTCATTTTTTAAATTCCCATCTTATCTTTCTTTAAATTATTCCCAACCTATCTTTTTCTTAAAAATAATTCCCAACCTATCTTTATTTCTTCTCCTTCTTTTTTTTTAATTATTTATGTTTCTTTAGTTGTTTTTTATGTTCAAACTAAATTTATTCCTGTTAAAATTTTAAAATTGGATTTAGAATTAATGTTTATTTTAAAAAGAATAGTTTGAAATATATTGATTATTTTAAATTATGATTATAAAATAGTTTTTTTTGGCAAATTTATGGTTTAAAAATTTGCTAAGACAAATTGGCATGATTCACAATTAAGAAGAATTGCATTTTCAATATTCACTTAAAAAAATTCATAAACATGTGCACGCAATTTCTTACTAGTTTTTTAAAAGGGTTTTAATTTCACACTTTCTATTTATCAAACATGGTATATTAATTGTAATTAATTAGTTATTTGAATATATTATTAATTTAGGTTATACAGTTAAAATTTAAAATGCTTGATATTATGTACTAAAAAATGATGATTAAAAATTACATTTAGTTCCTAAACTTTCATAAAATTAATAATTTAATTCACAAAAATTTTGATTTGTAATATTTAGTCCACGTACTTTAATTTTGTAACAATTTAGTTCTTAAACTTTACTATGTAGAAATTTAGTCCTTATAATTTAGAATTTCTAAAGATTTAGTCCATATGATTATTTTAAATTTACTAACATACATTAACACTAAAAAAATGAGTATTTAATGAAAAATTGAATTTAAAAGTGTAAATCTTGAAAACTAGGGACCAAATTGAAACAAAACTCAAATGTCAAGGGTAAAATTGTAACATTTTGAAACCTAAGGACTAAATTGAAACTAAACTCAAAACTTAATAACTAACTATATGTGTAACATTTTGAAACTAATAAACTAAATTAAAACTAGACCCAAGACTTAGATAACAAAAAGATATTTTTCTCTTATTTCAAATGTAAAGTACAAACTTCTACAACTACAATGTTGTTATTCATAAGTAGAAAAATAAAAACAGTTACATTAAAAACCATTCAAATTCAAAATATTTTTTTTAAAAAAAAACATTAATTCTAAATCCAATTTTAAAATTTTAACAGAAATAAATTTAGTTTGAACATAAAAAACAACTAAAGAAACATAAAGAATAAAAAAAAGACAAAAAAAAAAAAAAAAGAAGAAGAAGAAGAAATAAAGATAGGTTGGGAATAATTTAAAGAAAGATAAGCAGGAAATTAAAAAAATGAAAATTAATTAATTATTTATTTTTTATTTAAGAAAAAACACTCTTTAACGGCTGCACTTATAAGTTGGGAAAAAAAAAAAAAAAAAAAAAAGTGCGTCTGTCGACTAACTCCAATAAAAACAAAAAAAAACTTTATTCACCTATTTTTTTAAAAAAAATGACCTATTTTTCCTAATTTTTTTTTTCAAAAACACCCTATTTATCCTATTAATCCCTTTTTTGTAGTACCTATTTTGTTCCATTTTTATATATGAGAAATTGAGTTGTTATTAACCACCTAAATTTTAGAAATTGAATAACTATGGTAAAATGTATTTTTGTAATCTTTTATATCTTAATCAAAATAAAGGATGGAAAAACTTAGTTTTTCTTATGTAACTTAATTAGCCTCCAATAAAATCGTATCACCGATATAATTTTTTTAATTTTTTTAAAAATTCTTTTGTGTGAGTTAAAAGGGAAAAAAAAAAAAGCATGGAAACAAATCCAGCCTAATCATCCCCCATAAAAGAGTTGCTTAACATTTTTTTAAATAAAAAAATAAATAAAGATTTGTTTGACTTTTAAATTTTAATGGAGAATTTGTCCAATTCACTTTAAGAAAATAATAATAAATGTACAATTCAATTCACATATTGAGGAAACGTTTCAGAGATTGGACTAATCGGTGCATGTCCAATCCAATCTTTTCATACGCCATTTCAAATCAATTAGTACAAAGTTACACATTTGATTAAATAGATTGCTTTCAAATAGAATTTAAAATAACAAAAGTGAGAATATTTTATAATTGTAATAGATTATTTTATTTTAATCCTCAGATTTTTTTTTAGTTTTGATACATTACAGTCCATATACTCTTAAATATTAGTAAGTGCAGGTAGTTTCTTCTTGATCTTTCTCAAATATTTTAGTTTTAATGAACATCCTCTTCAATAATTGTGAAAATGTATTTTACATACTACCTTTTCTTACATGTAAATTATTGTTATTATTTAATAAAATTCGATTAAAATGAACTTCAAAAATTATGATTGTTTTCCGATATAGTAAAATAAATTAAAATATTTATAATATCGTAAAATGTCATTGTCTATCTATGATAGATATTGATAGACTACTCTCATCTATTATTGATAGACGGTGATATCTTTTACTATATTTGAAAATATTTTCAGTAATTTTCCATTTAAAATAATTTATCTTAAATTTACATATACTAAAAAGGGACAATGTAAATATAGGGACTAAAATGAAACCATATATTTTTAACCAAAACCAACATTTTAAAGAAAAGTAAATGAAAGGAAATTTCAAAAGAATTTGAATGGGAAATGATCGACTTTGAATCTAATTAAGCAATTCATGCATTAATAGATTATATAAATGAAATAAACCCATTGAGAAAATTCAAGGCCGGCTTTGAATAAATTAACCAAATGCCAGGTCAATTTTTTATTATTGTTGTTATATATATTTGTGGTCAAAGTATTTTTATATACATATTTCTTCTAATTGAATCAATAATAAAAATAATAAACTCAAATCTAAATGTCATTGTCTTGAAATTTCCTCTCTCTATATATATATTTAGTGATATGTCCAGGAATTTTATATAGAGAGACATAAGGTAGAAAAGCCGTAAAAAAAAATATTCATAGCTTCATAGATTAATTTAATACATATTACAATTGTCATCTACGAGTTTTTATATTTTGAGATCGATCCAATATAACTTTATTACCTAACTTATCCAATAAATCTTTCTGAATATATGCTCACTTGTGAGCGGTGAATGATATGATATGTATATCTTGATGAGGAACGAAAAAATTATCTTACAACTTTAACTATGAAATTAACTAAAATCAATATTTAAATGCACTGTGGATATGAAAAATACTTTAAAAAATGAACAACAAATTTTCAATAGAATACTCTTGAAAGTAAGAATTTAGGTTGAAATAGAGATCCATAAACAATAGAAATTGCTGCTGATTTTTTCTTCTAAATTTTTGTTAAGCTGACCGCTAGGAAATTTTAGTCAATATATTTTTATTATTTTTTTAATATCATTTTGATACCTATACTTTGAAGTTTATTCAATTTTAGTCTCTAATCCCTATACTTCCAGTAAATCTAAAATTTAGTCCCCAAATTAACTCTTATCGAAATTGATTGAATAATAAAGATAATTTTCATGCAATCAAATAAAATATATAATATGTTTTCAAAATTTATAGTAAAAATGTTACGGATAACAAAAAGTTTTTGAAAAGATCAACAACGCACTAGCATTAGAGACAAAATATAAGATTTATTGAAAGTATTTAGACTAAAATGGAACAAACTTTAAAGTATGGAAACTAAAATGTATTTAACTTTTTTTTTTTTTTTTTTTTGAAATCCTACCTTGTATTGGGCAAGATAGAGGCAGATACAGACCACACTACACATGCAGGTATTAACAAAATTTAAATAAAGTGTAAGATCTAATAATCAACTCAGAGTATCAGAGAGTGTCCCTGTCGCTACTCTATACACGAATTTTGAATATTATTATTATTATTATATTGTTAAAAAATACTCGAAATTTATATTAAAAATATAAAAAATCGATAATCTAAGGGGCACGTGCCTCTAGTCTTTACGTGAATTCATGTATAATTTCAAAGGTTTTATTTCAAATTTGAAATAAAATAGTATTATTGACATAAAAATGTGAAAATTTGAACCAGAGAAGAAATATACATGAGAGAAAATTTTATGATACTCATAGCACTTACCATTTTCATCTAGTTAAATCATTTAAAAAAATGTGATCTCCTATAATTTAGATCATATATTTATTGATTATGTAATTTATATCTGTAGAAGTTACGTATAATAGCTATTAAAAGTATGCTTCGACCAATGCCAAATGAAAATTTAATAATCGGCAACCATTCATTTCTATATAATTTTCTAAGTATTTAGAAGGAAATTAGAAGCTAAGTATATATATATGGAAGATCGTGAATCAATATATAAAATATTCGAAAGTGTAACAATCATAATAGAATGAATGTATTGAAATATTAAAATTCAAGATTTTTCATTTCAATGGTGATTTAGTTTTTATTTTTCAATAATAATAATAATTATAATAATGTTATGTGTTTTTTTAATATATATATAGCTATTTCTGCATAGCAGACGCCACTTGTATACACATGTTTTATAATTTCCCATTTTAAATTGTTTTTTTATGAAAAAAAAGTTGAATTAGACCCTTGCAAAAACCACTCAATAAATATGATGGTAGTTGTAATTATATCTTTAAATTTTCGATTTTAAAAATTAGACTTTCAAAATTATATAAATGTTAATATTGGATTGTGTTCATTTCTTAATAAAGGTTATTTAGGTTGAAAAAATTTACAATCTAAATAATTGGATTGGGTCTAAGTCCTTCAACTCAATCCAATCTAACTCACGAACCTCCCTAAGTTTGAGGGTCCAATTTTAATACTTACAAAAGTTTAAGAATCCAGATTTTACAATTAAAAGTCTGAAGATGTAATTATAACTATCCTAATTAATTTTTGTAATTGGAGATAAATAATGATGAACTTAGGTTACCAATTATAAACCCATATTTGGTGGCAAAAAAGCAAGTTGCTCTTTTTGATTATGCAATTTGATTCTCTTGAGTCAGCTCGTACGTTAAAGTGAATGAATTAATGTGAATGAACTTTTTGAATTTGGCTTGTGGTGATAAATAGTGGTGAGATACAAATTTTCTTTTAATTTCTCTTGGGGAATTTTAAAAGTTTTTGGTTGCGTGCGACAAACAGGTCAAGGAGTTAGGTTATTTTCCAAAATTTAATAGGTAGTGCAATGCATATGAAAAATTTATAGTTTTATAATTTTATTTTAGTACATAAAATAATAATAATAATAATAAATAATACTACTATTTGAGGAGAAAGATAAATTGAGAATATGTTAAATTTAAAAATGTAAATCACGTGATTGTTTGTTTAAACGTTTCTATATATAGAATCATGATGTGTTTATACTTATGATCTAGATTGCACCACGCATAAAATGATGTACCACTTAATTATTGTAATAAATAAAAGGATGTGTGATTGTCAAACATATATCTATGATTAGATCGTGATATTACAAATTTATAATCTAAATTACATCCATATATATGAAAGATTATGTTTTTTATGGAACCACTTCAATCTGGATGGTATAATAGACGCTCACTAATTTAGGGATAATAATAAAAGCATTATTATAATTTGTCTACTTTGTGTATTATATTTTAACAATAATGTTAGAAACCATTTTTTTTTTTAAAAAAAGGGAAAAATAGTGGATGAAGAAAGTGGAGAGAGAGAGAGAGAAAAAAAAGGAGACAAATATTAGAAATATGTTTTTTATTTTCTTAAACAGTAAGAATTTAGTTTTCTTAAACAGTAAGAATTTAGTTGAAAATAGGGATATGTTAAAAAAAACATACATAATTATCTAAATTATTTCATATAAATGTATAATTTATCCTAATAAATCCTGAGTTGTTTTTTTTCTTTTTTTGTACAACAAAGATAGAAATATTCAAACCACAAATCCCGTGGTCAATAAACATTCTCGTATACTAATTAAGTTGTATTCGCTTTGACAATCATGAAAGTATTTGAAATTAATTTTAAATGAGAATTGAAATATCGATATTGATATCGATAGATGTTTTTAATAAATATATTTATAAAAAATATTAAATTAATAATTGTGTTGTTTTTACCTTTTAAATTAAGTCATAATCTTATTATTAGTATTTACGAATGATAATTTGTTATACTTTAGGTGTGTTTGTAAAAAATATCAGAAACACTCATTCTTGATATTCATATTGAATCTCCAATTTACATATATTGACGGACATATAGATGTATGGATAGATATTTAAATTATTGATTTAAAAATATAATTAAGGATATAGTTTGTAAATATGTGTGTGAAAGAGAGAGAGATTGAAAATTAGTTCATTTAAATGAATAGAAAATAATAATTAAAGAAACAAAACACGAAAGCAACTTTTTGAAAGAAAATCAATGTCAAATCTAACTTAGAAAATAATAATGGAATTGATTAGAATTATTACATAATAGACCAACAGACTTCTCGAGATGGATCATGAGTTGTCAGCTTCTTCATCGTAGGATGGATTAACACATTTTAGGTGGGAAAACATTTTTACATTAATAATTAATAGTTATTGGTCATTTAAATTATTATTATTATTTATTACTTTATGTTCTTTTTTATCTAACACGAAAGTTAAAATAATTGACATGCATTTCTTCTCTTTTTTTTTTTTTTTGAGTGGATGTTAAATCTCTCGTCTTTATAAATATGTATTAAAAAACGACATAATAGATAGAGGTTATACTTGAGTTAACAAATTATTATTTTAAATATAAATTTAATAATTTTATTTTAAAAATCTTCATTTTAATTTTTTAATTTTAGTAATCTTTACATGTCATTTGTAAGTTCTATCTTTTTTTAATACAGTAATTGTAAAGTGGAGATCGAATCTCTGACTCTATAGGGAAAGATCATATGCCTCAAATCACCATTGAATTAAACTCACTTTGACTTGTAAAGTATATAAGTTGAAATGAAAATTTAACTTAGGTTCATTAGCTTATTTTAACCACATACATTAGTGGTAATAAAATATACTAATTTTTTTGGTTAATTACAAATCTAGTCCTTAAATTTTTTTTTATTTTTTTAATAGTATTATACTGTCTAAATATAAAATTGAAAGTTTAGAATTTTGCTCGACCTAGAATTCAAATTTATAGTTAATAGAACAATATTTTTACATATTCAAAAGACTTATCAAAACATAATAATTAAATGTTTAATGGTCTAAAAATCAAATTTATTTACAAATCTCAAAGCTAAACTTAATATTTTTGTTTTTTAATATATCAATAATGTTTAGCGTCATATTTGATGAATTCATCTCTTTTTTTTTTTTTTTTTTAAAAAAAAAAAAAAACAAAAAACAAATCTTGAAAACTTTATTGATTTTTTGTAGCTAGTATAAATAAAAATAAAGTGTAAAGCATGGTTGTTTTTATTGCATTTCAATGCCTCACTCTGACCCACAAGTAGTATGGCAAATCAACCCATTACTTCACAAATTGCCAAGTCTAATTTCCAAACACATGATTAAATATCCCCCCTCCCTTCTTCTTCATAATTGCACACTTTTTTTTTTTTTTTTTTTTTCATAGACTATAATATATATACACACGTATATATATTACAATAATATTACGATGAAAAATTGAACCGTCAATTTTTAAGATAATATTTAATATCTTATTTACTAATCTATATTTAAATTGGTTTTAAATTTCAATAAATTAAACCATACACTTGAATTAGAAATGTAATTAACACATTTAAAAGTTTTAAACTAAAATTAATTTATTGTTAATTACCATCTTAAAAGTCAATAGTTTGATCGTATACTTATCGATGTAACAAATTATAATGATAAAATTGAAGAGAAATATATAATTTATTAGAAAATAGAAATGATAAAGTTTGGGTTCCGTTTAATAATCATTTTGTTAATTAGTTTTTTTTTTTTTTAAATTAAGTCTATGGACACTAATTCCACCACCAAATTCCTTTTTTTGTTATATACTTTTCATTAATGGTTTTAAAAATCATGCCAAATTTTGAGAACTACGCTTTCAAAAAGTTGTTTTTATTTTTTGAATTTGACTAAAAATTTAACCATTATACTTAAAAAATATATAAATTATTGTAAAAAATGTAGATGATATAGATTTAATTTTAAAAAAACAAAAATTAAAAACGAAATGAGATCCAATAAAAGTTGGTTCCACTGAGAAGAACGAATGGAGCAATTTCGATGTAATTATTCATGTAAAAGCACATCTTATAATTTATTTCTAATGCGTGACATTGTCTTCCCTTTCTTCTTACCTAACGAGTTAAAGATAATATCTTTATTTTAATTTATTTATTTTTAAGTATCACTGAATAAAAACAAATACTTTTATTCTCCCTTGATGGAAAATAAATTGATTTAAAAAACTAGTAGCCCAAAATTGGCAAAGTGATATGATAAAATATTAAAGAGATATTAAATGGGGATTAATTTAACATTAATGAAATATAAAAACAATTTAAGTGTGTTGGAACGGGTAAAAAAAAAAATGGACAAAACTTTCGCTTTCAAGGTTTTCAAATAATTTTCGCCATTGGCGAGGCTGCCTTAATTGGATGGTTGGATCTTGGGCCTTTAATGGGCCCCACGCCCTTAAAACTGAGAGATCGTAGGCAGTGGACTTTTAACTTTTTGCTAACCCAAAGCGGACCATGGGTTCCACCAATAACTCAACTCTGGTTAACAGCCCTCCACTCTTCTTTTCTTCTAAAGCCTATTCTCATTTTCCTCTTGCAAAAATTTCGGATCCAACGTCCGCTACACTCATTTTCGTACCATCAGTCTGCAATTTCAATGAAAATCTGTTCTGATATTTTATTTTTTATATATTTTTTCTAGATTACACTTAATCATTGTTCTCTCTCTTTTAATGCCATTTGAAGTTTTATTATTTTTTCTTCTTCTTTTAGATAAGAATAATGATGTATTGTAAGGCATATTCATCTCCATACAATTTATTGTATTATTGAATAATAGTTTGTGTTTTAAAAAATAGGACAAATTTCAATTTATGTAAGTAAACTTCAAGGATTGCATTAATTACAACAATCAATACACTATATTAATTTAAAAAAAACACATTTTAATTAAACACGTTTATAAAAATGGTTTAAAAAACATTTTAAAAGTGTTTCAAAATCTATTTTAGGTAATTATCGAATACTTCATTTTTTTTTCTTTTCAAAATAACTTGTTTTCAAAATTAAACATTTGAAAAGTTAAACACACTCTTAAGCTATTAATTCTCATATTGTGTTGGTTTATGGCCTTGTTCGGATTGATTGAGAAATTTTTTTTTCAAAAATTCATTTTTATCAAAACAATTTTAGTAAAAATTATTAAAAGTATACTTTAAAAATTATTTTAAGTGGTTGCTAAATATATTAATTTTTTTAAATTATTTATTTTTTAAATTAAGCACTTTAAAGTATATTTCCAATATACTCTTATATGGTCTTTTGAATTTTATTCCAAAATTTGTTGGATAAAACTTACGATTATGTTAATTAAGCTCTTAAATTAGGATAAGTGAGTTAATTTACATAATTTATTAAAATTACTTCTGGAAATCATTTTTGCAACACTTTTTTAAATATTGGATTAATAAAGTTTATATGAACCATTTTTCAAATGAAAATGCGTTTAGAGAGCCTAAATTGATTCGATTTTTTAAAAATTGTGTTTGGAGTTTAGGAGGAAGGATAACGGCACGAGGGCGTTAAGGTTCCGTCAAATATAAATGCTACGTGTAATGACAGAATAATATCCATCGAACTCGTGGCGAGAGAAGATCACGTGGACCTAATGAATCATAATTGTGGACAAAAATGCCACACAACCACTTCCCACCTTATTTTTTTCCTTTTCTTTTTTAATTAAACAAAGAATAATAAGTTCATTTTGTTTTAATCATTTATTTGGAATATTTTAATCATTTTCAACGAATATTAGAATAGAGTTGGTTGTTAATTTGTAAAACAATATTGTTTTTAGTGAGTTTCTAACTACCGTTTCTTTCAATTAGTTTTTGAGAGGAAATTTTCAATATATATATATATATATATTAAAAATTAGTTAAAAAGATTTATTTTGATGGGTCTCACCATTTCCATACATATCTACATAACCCATAGTTTTCAGTGTTATTGTATTTATTCTACTGTGAAGTTTAGATTATTAAATGTGTGGATAAATATGTTTTCTCTAAGTATAAAAATATTTCTCATCTCAAGAAAAATGATCTTACCCTATGTATAAAGTTAGGGAGACATTTTCAAATATAAATGTTGGCAACAAAATTTTAAATAAATTTGTCAAGTTATATATCTCGAATCAAAATTTTAAAAGTTTGAATCTTTATGAAACTAAAAATTATTACTTATCGTTATATTTACTGTATGTGTCAACGACTAGGAGATTCGTGTTCTTAGTTCTCCACCTCTCTTATACTATAAAAGGAAAAAGAAAAAAGGAAAAACAAAGTAACCAAAATGGAAATAATGGTGTAGGCAATTTGTTTCTATACTTAGATACCTTAAACATAACGGAACGGCCGTTTATAAAGAAACCGGCGGTTTCGTAGAAAAAGCCCACAGGGTGTCCCTACCTTTGTAGTCCACGTCATAACTCCGATTCCGTTCACTGAGCCAACTCACTCTTCATCCCGTCCCGTCTTGTTCCGTTCCGTTCCGTTCTGTTTTTCCGCTATAAAACCAAGCTTCCTGTAATTCATTTCCTCGCTTTCTTCAACACAACACACTTTCGAGACTCTTCCTTTTCTTTATGCTCTTCAATTCACTTTTATTCCCTCTCCATTTGCGCCTTTCTTTGAACTCCAACTGAATCTTCTTCTCTTCTATCTGTTTGAATTTCCTTCGTTTCTTCTGTTGATCTGATTCTCCTTACTCTAAGGTATACTATTTCGTTCTTGCAGTCCGTTTTGCTGGTGTTATGCGTTTACGCGTTCGTTTACGCCTTTGTTTTGTGTGATTGATTTCATTTTGGATTCTGTTTGTTACGTTCATGTTTTTATTTACCTGTGTTCTTCCACTGATTGAGCTTCGTCTGTAGGTCGATGGAGCATTTTCAGAACGACGATCTTGCGTATATCGTGGATGATTATGAAGTCGATGATTTTGGCGACGGTCAATTTTTCTCTGATGACGAGTTCCATACTACTCAGAATACGGAGCACGTAGACTCCGACTTTGAGGACGACATCGATACAGTCAGTAATTGTTACTTCTCTGTCAATTTACCTTTTCTTCTGTCGTATTGATATCCGTTATGAATTGTTTTGGTTATTTTGATTTTATAGAGTACGCCGAGGACGGATACCTCTGCTTTGGATGTTAGGAATGGGAAAGATATCCAGGGAATACCTTGGGAGAGGTTCACCTTTACCAGGGATACCTATCGGGAAAATCGTTTGAGCCAGTACAAGAACTATGAGAGCCTGTCATGTTCTCGAGTGGAACTGGAAAAGGTGCCATTTCCTTCGTGAATTACTCAATTTTCATTACCCTGTAATTTCTGACGTATGTTATAGTTTCTTGTTTTTCTAAACAACGGTGTGTTGCTTAAGTAATTAGAGCTTCACGCAGAATCTTTTTGCTTGCAATTAGTAAATCCTACTTCAATTATGGAAAGAAGTGCTTGTTTTTTAATCTGTTCGTCGTTCACTCTGACAGGAATGCTTGCAAGTGGTGAAGGGGAATAATTTTTATGACTTCCAGTTCAATACGAGGCTTGTTAAATCGACAATTGTTCATTTTCAGGTACAGTCTTTATTAGAATCGTTTGATTGTTTCTTTCCAGCTCGTTTCATTCATACAATTTTTAAGATCCCGTTCAGTCCCCAAAGAACTAATTAGTTATAATAAAAGGCACGAATAGAACTCCTACATAAAAAGAAGCGGATTCACAACCTACACAGTTTAGGCTTAAAATTGCCAAAAGCAATATGTTATTGATCATCCTACCCATTTAGTTTCCCTAATTTTTAGTAATTTTCATTTACATTGAATGCATATTCCACTAATTTAATATTAGATTCATAGTACGTTTTTCATCACTATATACGATAGATGATTGGTTCTAGTTAGTTAGTCATCGTAGACCTAATTTCTTACGATCTATGCAATTGTACGAAGTCATATTTGCTGGAACGGCAATGTTTTTACTAAAAACCTGCACCTGATCAGGACGCCTTCTAGTTTTATAGTCTCTTGATCATAATTTTACAGCCATCATTAGCATTGTAGTTTTGCAGGTTTTGAAAATGTTATTATCCTTTATGGATGTGTTTATAAATGATTCTAGCTCTATGTCCTGATCATACGTTTTGAGGTATGAAGTCCAAAATTCTTTTTATATGACTCCATTTTACAACTTGTTCATTTGCGATGAATTAAATTACCCAATACTAACTAACTTTGAAAAGTCTTTCAGCTCCGTTCAGTGCTTGTTCAGGCATGCAATTGCTGATCTAATTTTTAGAATATGGATGCTTGGTTTACCTGTTAAGCTATCATTATGAATAACGGTGCCAACTTCTCTTACAATTATGTCATTTCAATTTGACCTCTGAAATTTTGAAATGCTGCTCTTGATGTACTGAGACTGGATACAATACTTTTCGTTATTTTATAGATATATGATCGATGCCTGCTTTCTCTTATAGTTTTGCATACCAACTCTTGGAGACTATATAATTTACTTTTAAAAGCTTATACCGAGGATGCAATCATCAATATGCGTCAGACATCATTTATACAATTAAAAATGTTGTGCTGCTAAATCTTGGATGTCTATGCATCGCTGCAATGGTATGTGTCAGATGACCTAGTACCTTTGATCATTGGGGTTACATCATACTAGGTGCAATAATTTTATTGTTACTTTTAATTTTCCTGGACATACCTTCTTGGTCTTCAGCTCCCTCTTACATACTTCTGGGACAAAGGACAACTTGGGAACCCCATGTTTATTTTATTTTCTTTTGATTTTTGTTGCAAGTACGTTTTCTCATCAGGGTGTTAAATACAACTTTATCACTTTAACCTATCTGTGGCATTTAGGAATGCTATTTCTGTTTATTTCAGCCTTTAAAGCAGACTGGAATCTGAGCAGCTGCCAGGACGTTTTTATATGGTACGATAGGAAAGTATATGAGCATTTAAGACACCTCTGTAGCAACCTGTAGTTCAAGTAGATTTTGGCCTTTTGAATGGCTAATTTAACTCCACTAATGAAATTTATTCCTGATAGTTACTAGATATTCATTAAATGCATTTGAGTTTTTATTAGTTGACTTTCTCGTGTGTTTTCTGTTATATTCTGTGTTCATGATTTTATTTGTTAGTTGAATTACACTTCTGATTGTTATATTTTTGAAAACTTGAACAATTATACTTATTCTTAAGTTGTAATGTGGACGCGGTCAAGAGATTCTTGTCAGTCAAACCTTTTATTTCTTTTATGTCCACAGTGTAGTCAGTAGTCTGCTGATGTGGGCATCCATTGTGGAACTTAGTTCTTTGCGTATCTTGTTTGCCCTGCATTTCGATAGCCTTATTAACTTGAGGTCCTGGTTCAATTTTCCTCTACAGTGTGTAAAGTCTAATAATTTTAAATATCTAAACCACCTCTCCTTCAGTGAAAAACTCTCCATCTCGAGTGTCCTCATTGCCTTCTTCCTCGTTCAAATTTTTTTTTTATCTTCTGAGCATTCATATTTGTTCATGCACCTAAATCACATCATTGAAGGCATAACCTTTCAACGTCTCGTGGCGGTAGCTAATTTTACTTCTCGATTTGGTTATGTGCCCGTTATTTAATTCAAGGGGCACCTTATAATGCATTCCTGAAGCCAAATTGAAATCACTGCATCTGCATGTTGTGTGTCAAGTGTATGAGACAGTGACGAGCGAGATTGTGAAATAGGAGAGAGAGAACAGTTTATGAATTTATGGTCGTGATTTAAAATTTTTTTAATGTTGTCATCTAATGACAGTAACTGACTAGTTTGTTCCTACCTTGCAGCTAAGGAATCTCTTGTGGGCAACTTCTAAGCATGATGTTTACCTTATGCAAAACTACTCAGTAATGCACTGGTCTTCATTGCTTCGGAGAGGCAAAGAAGTACTCAATGTGGCTAAACAAATTGTTCCCACTATGGTATGTGTTCATTGTGCTGGCCTAGGGTGCTTAAAGTTTTGCTTTGATTAAGTTACTTATAATGGGTTCATCTTGATCTCTTGAACAGAAATGCCCTGGAGTCTCGTCCCAGTCATTGTCCAGAGTGCAGATAAGTACAATGACGGTTAAGGAGAATTTAATCGTGGCTGGTGGTTTTCAAGGGGAACTAATTTGCAAGGTGTGGAGATTTTTATAAGCCATCTACTTATCAATTGGGATTCCAATATCTAATTCGCTTTTCCCCTCATGGTGCAGTACTTGGATCATCCTGGAGTTGCATTTTGCACCAAAATGACAACAGAAGAAAATGCAATAACAAACGCTGTCGATATATTTCATAATGCAAAGTAAGTTTCATCCCATCAATGGGGTAAAGGAGTTCCACCTTTTCATTGCCTCAGGGCATACGACCTTATGATGACCTTTTCTTTTCAGTGGCGCATTCAGGGTCGTCACAGCAAATAATGATGCGAAAGTTAGGATTTATGATGCCAAGACTTTCACTTGCCTCAGCGGCTTCACGTTCGACTGGTCCGTAAATGTAAGTGATGCAAACTCAACATTTCATTTCTCATATTCTGATTGTTTTCTTTTCCTTTTCTTAAATTTGGCACTTGTTTCTATAGAACACCTCTGTTAGTCCAGATGGAAAGATGCTTGCAGTACTTGGAGACAGCACAGAGTGTCTGCTTGCAGATGCCAACTCTGGCAAAGTAAGTATCCAGCCAAACTTTTCTACCCATGCGTAGTTGCACGCTCTTATCTCGGATGTCATTAAATTCATAAATGTTGATGATATTCCGTTGCAAAAATAGGTGATCGAGAGCCTAAAAGGGCACTTGGATTACTCGTTTGCTTCTGCGTGGCACCCTGATGGACGCATTTTAGCGACTGGGAACCAAGATACCACCTGCAGGCTGTGGGACATAAGGAATACGTCCAAGTCCCTAGCTGTGCTCAAGGGAAGAATGGGAGCAATCAGATGTGTGAAATTCAGCTCTGACGGTAAATTCCTGTCAACGGCAGAGCCTGCAGATTTCGTCCACATCTATGAAAGTCGCAGAGGTTATGAACAAGCACAGGAAATTGATCTGTTTGGTGAAATTGCTGGCATATCCTTTAGTCCCGACACGGAAGCTCTATTTGTTGGCATCGCGGATCGAACCTATGGCAGTGTATTAGAATTCAACAAACGACATCATAATAAGTACATAGATTCCATTTTCTAGACAATGACGAGTGGTTAAAAAATGGTTCAAAATGAAGCAAGAAGCAGCGGCAAGAATGGTGATGGGATTTGTATATAAGAAGAATATGTATTTGGGTTGTTCCAGTTATGTTAGTGTATTGAAGTATCGGAAGATTTGGAGGGGTCATATATGTAATTGTATTTGGTTTTTGTAGCTCATCAATGTCCTAAGAAAGAGTCAAAAGAAAAGAGGTCTGCCTGAAGTTATTCCCTTTTAGTAAATACTTTGGGTGTGCTGTTGGAGTTCGTCGCGTTTTGACCTCGTTTCTTTTGTTACCGTCTTCGTTATGTTGGGCGTTGGAATGAATATGGTCAGTCCATTTTGAACAGATTGATTCAATTCATTTCTTATATATATTTAAATATTGTATAGATTATTTTCAAGTGGTCTTTTCCTTTCTCTTCTTGTATGGATTATTTACATCCTTTTTGTTTGAGACTTCTTAGTAACTGAATAAGTAGCCAAACTCAAAGCCCCGTAAATGATTTGAAGTAGAAGTTACATAATTTTCCTTCAGCAGTTTCAAAGGTTTTGTTTCTAAGTTCAGATGGAGATTTGAAATATGAATTCCAAAGGTTGAACACAATTTGAAAATTTAGATGATGTAATATTAAATTGATCTTCTGGATATTTATAATTTACTTATGAACTGGTAGTTAATTATGATAAATTGTCAGAAAGATTTAATGATTTTTAGTTACAAAGACTCGAGTGGTTGAAAATTGTTTAGGCGTCTCATATTGAAAACGTTGGGAGTAAGCGTTCAATACTTAGCTCAGTTAAAGACGGGATTTGGAACCTTGGTTTTGAAAGGTTCGGATTAAAGCTGTAGGCCAAGCAATCTCAAATAGTCAAATTATACAATGATTAGTGATCTTATTGTGTAATGAAATGAATGCTATGTATGTAACTTTCGGTGGGGGTTTGTTTGGTAGTCATAGGAAGATCCATTGGTGGAAGTAGAAGAAAATGTTTATCTTATTAGGTGGTATGAGTTTTCAAATTATACTTGAAGATTTTCAATGACGCCTTTCCTGCCAACAACACATGAAACTTTTTTTTACTACGCATCCAAGGTATCAACTTTATATAAACTGTTACAAAAGTTAGGTTGAAGTATTAGAAAAAAAAAAAATCAAATAATACTCGTAAAAACTTTTATACACATACGAATATTATAGAATATAAACATAACTTTATATGGATCAAGTCACTAGTTTAGTAATAGATTCTTGTACATCTAAATTTGTCTATAATATGTTTGTTTTGTAATAGATTTTTCAACATTCAATTCTGAATTTAATAAGTCTTCAATCTCTTCAAGATTCTAAAAAATATCCACAATATATTTCGTATAACTTCTAACTAGACAAAAGAACAATAATTTGGGAAATTGTATTGTCTAGCAATATTTGACCCTATATTAGCATCCATGTCATTAAAATGTGAAATATTGCAAATATGGAAAAATATATTTACAATAATATATATTGTTAAAAAGTAGTTTATTTTAGGGACATTTGTAAATATAGACATTAGACCCAAAGTATTAGCAGATATAACATAATGTAAAAAAAATTGTAAATATGACCAAATTTAAATAGTCTATCAGTGATAGACCATATTATTGGTAGGAGTCTATCAGTGATAGACCATATCACTGGTAAGAGTCTATCAACGATAGAAGTCTATCGCTGATAGACTTGTCTATATTTGCAATTTTTTTAAATGATGTTATACACTTAGTTATTATTCCTAAAAATGCTACCGATTGCAATTACCCTTTATTTTATTTTCTAATACTCCGAAAGTATCCTCATCTTCTTAAATCAAAGTACACGTTTTTTTCTTCATTATTTAAAACAAGGAAACTGTGCTCTATGTCACAATCGCACTCTTATAAGGGTCTTGAGGCAATTGTGCGACACTTGTTCTCACCCTCGAACAAGTCAATCAATCCAAATCCGAATAGCTGATAGCACAATGGGCGTTTCTCACAACCTTCATCCCCATTCTTGAGAAAATATTTTAGAAAACGGGTTTAGAGGAAAAGGTTTTCACAAACATTTAAAAGCATGATTAAGCAATGAACATTAGTCAAACAACTAGGAAGCAATAAGCAACAACAAGGCTTTATAGCATACAACTCACTGGTATGAGGATATGAGGATTAGTCTTACCCCTATATAGTGCATTTGAGCAATTTTGTGACTGTCACTCTTGCATATAGACATAGGCGAGCGGTCACTTACAACAAGATGAACTAATAAAGTAAACTAACTTACAGAATGAAACACATAAGATGAAAGCATGATAAAAAGGGGTTGAGATGAGCATGCAGCCATGGGCAACATGCCATGGACAAGCATGACCGTGACATTCTCCCCTACTTAATTGGTTGACGTCCTCGTCAACCGACTCTACCCGAACTCAGTGATCGTTAGAGCAACATTCTTCAGGTCTTCTGTGCGCTCCCAATTGATTTCTTCGTCAGGAAGGTCCTTACATTTCACCAAGAATTCTGTCAGTTCTCGTCTTGGTCTTCCAATACGATGTGTACATTTGTCCAGAATCTGCTCGACTTCCTTCTCAGTTGAATTCTTCATCACGACGGGTGGATGCGTCATCATGTTACGTTGCTCATCATCGGGATCGGGGTGATAGGGATTCAATTTACTCACGTGGATGACAGGGTGGATCTCATCCACGAGGGTAATTGAACTTATATGAGGTTTTCTCGACTTTCTCAATCACCTCAACTGGTCCTTCATATTTTCGTACGAGGTGTTGGTCTCTCTGACCTTGAAAATAGAATTTTTCTGGTCACAGCTTGATCAGAACTTTGTCCCCAGCTTGGAACTCGAGGGGCCTGCGCTTCTTATCAGCCCACTTTTTCATTCTCCTTGATGCTTTCTCTAAATAGACACGTGCTATCTCGGAGGTTTGGCTCCACTCTTTGATAAAGTTATGCACCTGAGGGATTTTGCCCGCATAGGGGTGATCCATCAAGTGTGGCATGAGTGCCTGTCTTCCATACACTATCTCGAAGGGCGTCTTTTTGGTTGAGGAGCTTTGTTGACTGTTAAAACTGAATTGAGCAACATCTAACAACTGAACCCAGTTCTTTTGTCTGGCATCGATGAAATGATGCAGATATTCTTCAAGCATGCTATTAAAGCATTCGGTCTGGTCCTTTATTTGAGGATGGTAACTGGAAGAAATATTCAACGTAGATCCCAATATCTTAAACTGAAGGAATTCTTAACGAAGAGCATCCATGAGCGCGTTCGGATCTTTCCGATTTCATTGTGACTAGAATACAATGCATACATTTTATCAAACAGTTATGCACTTTACACTAATTAACGACATGCTTTGAACACTAAAATACAAGGGAAAGAGTTCTCATACCAGTTGAAGACCCTCTTCAAGCTTTGAACTCAGACGCAATGGAAGACCTAGAACTCTAACTCCCAGCAAATAAGTCGGCTGTAGCAGCACGATCGTCTACACAAATGGAAGCAACATTAACAGTCACGAACGAGTGAACAGCAGCGGGGACAACACCACCAAATGGAGCCCTTGGTATTTTCGGAGTGAGAATCCAAAGTGTGGTCTTTGGTGAATTTGGTAGAGGTTGAACAAGGATAAATCGTGTAGACGATAAGCAAGTAGGAAAGAAAAAGAGCTATCGTATAACTATGTGCTTATCGTTTAGAAGAAGTTACACGATCGTGTAGGTTTTACTAAACGACCGTTTAATAAATGGTAGACGATCGTTTAGAAAACGCGGCACACTATGCGATCGTTTACTTTTAGGAAAGCTAAGCGATCGTTTAGGCGATGAGCGACTATCATATAGGCTCTCAAGCTATGCGATCGTTACGTTTTCACACCGATTGCAATCTTTTCAAACTCTTTACAAAATGAAACAAATTTTCATTTTATTCTTCGGTTACAATAACCGACTTCAGATTCTCCCACTAACACGCGTCCGAAAGAAGTTTTAGGCCAATTATCATATAATTAACCAATTTAATAATTAATGAATATAATCATATTATATTCTTACCCTATAGTTTGATATCACATATCTATTATAGTAATATCTCCTCCACATGATTTAAATCATATTTATATCTAAATTCCTCCAAAATAATGTATCTCATACATTTAGTCAATTATATCATATATAATCAACCAGTTTAATTATATCATATATAACCGAACCCCCTCTTGTCAATTTGAACAATTCAAAATGCCCGAATACTGATTCTCGACTTTATTCAAGCTATCCAGAGGACCTAATGGACCTGTGGCTCGAAGCTCCAACGGTAAGTGAATAGTTAACTAAACTCTTTAGCCACGAGATCCACTATCCGTTAACTGTCAGGCATTCCACTAAAGACCAACAACTGAACTCTTCTTACCACAGATATATTTCTGTGTTCATCGGATATAATCAATCATGGACCTTTCACATATGCTCGTAAGTACAGTTGGACCAATTTACCATTTTGCCCCTGTAGTTACATCTCACTTCTTAAGTACCACTGATTCCTCTAATGAACAATACAACATAGTCCAACTATGTGTGAACACCTCTCGGACCAAGAGAAGGTGTGTGGCGCCACATCGTTCAAGCCTTAGAATCAACCCTTAAGGGAGCTATCTATCTACTTACCCCTACTTCGAGGAATGGGTGAATTCCATCTTGTGTAGCTGAGTTCCCAGCTCCCAAATTAGACGAATCCCTAAAATGGTAGGTTTGAATCGGCGACCTGACCACTCACACCCATACAAATCAAAGAACCGCCCTCAATGGCAGGAATTCCCAACTCACTTAGAATTGAGGTCATGTTACCTATGGCCATCCTAGTAAAGTGAAGTCTCTGTCATGAACGGTGTCATATAACGAGATGTTAACATTTCGTGGTCAGGTTTTATACAAACTCTTTGTATAGGATGCTTCCACTTGCATGTCCCCTACACGAATGATCAGGATCAGACCATATATGACAAGTCACAACACTTGTGACTATTCCACAAAGTGGGCCACATCCGTAGCGTTACCAGGATAAGGTTTCCCTCCTATATCCATATACTAT
Organism: Benincasa hispida; assembly: GCF_027475165.1. Lineage (NCBI taxonomy): Eukaryota > Viridiplantae > Streptophyta > Magnoliopsida > Cucurbitales > Cucurbitaceae > Benincasa > Benincasa hispida. Next base: position 18,153,094 of record NC_143481.1, read on the forward strand.
AGACCATTTTGGTTATCACTCAAAACATGATCCACTTGTATGTCACCACATACATGCTTAAGTTACATACAGATAACCTGAGATTTTATGTTTATTGGTTTGTGGTAAAGCAAATAAAACATGCAACTGAGCAAAAAAAAAAAAAAAAAAAAAGATGTGAAGTAAATATCATATATTATACAACACAAGCGTTTGTACAAATTGTTTACAAACTATAGGACACGAGACTTTAGGGCATCAACCCCAACAATCTCCCATTTGTCCTAAAGCGAAGTGAGGTGTAAAAAACTAGTACAAAACAATAAACTAGGGCATAAAAGGCCAGTACAAAAAAATTTTCCACTTGCCCTAGTTCAGCCGCGGGCGATCCTGTAGACCCATGCTCTGTAGGTGACCCTCAAACACTGTAGCCGTGAGAGCCTTCATAAACGGGTCAGTAATGTTGTGCTTTGAAGCGATCTTCGTGACGATCACGTCTTCTCGATGCACTATCTCGCAAATCAGATGATACTTCTGCTCTATGTGTTTGCCGCGCCTGTGACTCCTCGGCTCCTTGGAGTTTGTCACTGCCCCATTATTATCACAATATAGGGTAATGGGCCTAGACTTATCTGGAACAACTTCTAATTCTGTCCAAAACTTCTTGAGCCAGACGACCTCCTTAGCAGCTTCATAAGCCGCTACGTACTCCGCCTCCATAGTGGAGTCGGCGATGCACCCCTGCTTAGTGCTTCGCCACACTACAACTCCTCCGTTAAGAGTAAAGAATGACCTTGATGTGGACTTGCGAGAGTCCTTATTGTTGGGGTTGATGCCTTAAAGTCTCATGTCCTATAGTTTGTAAACAATTTGTACGGACGCTTGTGTTGTATAATATATTATATTTACTTCACATCTTGTTTTTTGCTCAGTTATGTGTTTTATTTGCTTTACCACAAACCAATAAACATAAAATCCTTGGTTATCTGTATGTAACTTAAGCATGTATGTGGTCACATACAAGTGGATAGTGTCTTGAGAGATAACCAAAATGGTATATAGTATATGGATATAGGAGGGAAACCTTATACTTGTAACACTACGGATGCGGTTCGCTTTGTGGAATGGTCACAAATGTTGTGAATTTTCACAGATGGTCTGATCCTGATCATTCGTGTAGGGGGCATGTGAGGAGGGTGTCCTATACAAAGAGTTTGTATAAGTCTTAACCACAAAGTGTTAACGTCTCGTTATATAACACTGTTCATGACAGAGACTTCACTTAACTAGGATGACCATAGGTAACATGATTTCAATCCTGAGTGAGTTGGGAACTCCTGCCATTAAGGGCGGTCCTTTGATTTGTATGGGTGCGAGCGGCCAGGTCGCCGATTCAAACCTACCATTTTGGGGATTTGTCTGATTTGAGAGCTGGGAACTCAGCTACAAAAGATGGAATTCACTCCTTCCTCGAGGTAGGGGTAAGTAGATAGATAGCTCCCTTAAGGGCTGATTCCAAGGCTTGAACGATGTGGCGCCACACACCTTCTCTTGGCCCGAGAGGTGTTCACACATAGTTGGAATATGTTGTATTATTCATTAGAGGAATCAGTGGTACTTAAGGAGTGAGATGTAACTACAGGGGCAAAATGGTAAATTGGCCCAGCTGTACTTACGAGCATCTGTGAAGGGTCATCGTACTCATGTTTGGTTATATCCAATGGAGACAGAAATATATTTATGGGAAGAAGAGTTCAGCTGCTGGTCTTTAGTGGAATGCCTGACAGTTAACGGATGGTAGATCTCGTGGCTAAAGAGTTTAGTCAGTTATTCACGTATCGTTGGAGCTTCGAGCCACAGGTCCATTAGGTCCCCTAGGTAGCTTGGATAAAGTCGAGAATCAGTGTTTGGGTCTGTTTGAAATGTTCAAATTGACAAGAGGGAGTTTGATTATATATGATATAATTGAACGGGTTAATTATATATGATATAATTGACTAAATGTATGAGATACATTATTATAGAGGAAATTAAATATAAATATGATTTATATCAAGTAGAGGAGAAATTACTATAGTAGATATGTGATATCAAACTATAGGGTAAGAATATAATATGATTATATTTATTAATTATTAAATTGGTTAATTACATGATAATTGATCTAAAATTTCTCTCGGACGTGCGTTAGTGGGAGCAACCGCATTCGATTATGGTAACCAATGAATAAAATGAAAATTTGTTTTATTTTGCAAGGGTTCGAAAAAATTGGCATCGGTGTGGAAACATAAACGATCGCATGGTCGAGAGCCTATACAATAGTCTCTCAATGCCTAAACGATCGCACACTAGTCCCTAAACGATTACTTAGCTTTCCTAAACGATCACATAGTGTGCTGTGTTTTCTAAACGATCGTCTACCTTTTACTAAACGATCGCTTAGTAAAACCTACACGATTGTGTAGCTTCTTCTAAACGATAAGCACTCAGCTATGCGATAACTTTTTTCTCTCCCACTTGCTTATCGCCTCGATTAGTTCTTTCTCCAACCTCTACCAAACTCATCAAAGACCACTCTTTGGATTCTCACTCCGAGAATACCAAGGGCTCCATTTTGGTAGTGTCATCCTCATTGCTGTTCACTTGTTCGTGATCGTTCGTGCTGCTACAGTCGACTTGATTGTTGGGCGATAAAGTTCGCGTAGAGATCTTCCGCTACATTTGAGTTCCAAAGCTTGAAGAGGGTCATCAACTGGTATGAGAACTCTTTTCCTTGTTTTTAAGTGTTCAAAGCATGCCTTTAATTAGTGTGAATTGGCATAAATGTATGTTAGAATGTATATGTTGTATTTCGGTCATAATGAAATCGAAAAGATCCGAATGCGCTTATAGATGCTCTTCGTCAAGAGATCCTTCACTTATCAATCTGAAAGTCAGAATCTGTGTATCTAGTAAGGATCAAATCCCTAGAACCATACACGAGCATGTAGTTCCTCGTTCTCCGAAGATACTTGAGGATGTATTTCACTGTGGTCCAGTGACCCTGGACGAGTACAGAGCATCGCGTACATCAAACTACCAACGACAGATGCATATGGGACTCATCTCATTTTCTCAACCTCTTGAGGCATCTTAGGACACATGTCCTTAGACAAAGTGACTTCATGCCTGAACAGTAGTAGGCACCTCTTGGAGTCCTGCATCGAGTACTTGAGCAACATCTTATCAATGTATGATGCCTGAGACAGTGCTAGCACTTTGTTATTACGTTCTCGAAAGATCTATATACCTAGAACAAACTGAGCCTTTACCAAATCTTTCATTTGGAATTGAGTCGCTAGCCAGTTTTTAATTGCAGTTAGTAGACCTACATCATTCCCCATGAGTAGTATATCATCTACATACAATAATAAGAAGACTACTGAAGCGTTGATGATCTTCTTGTAGACACAAGGTTCATCAACGTTTTGGTCAAAGCCATGCGATTTGATTGCAGTATCAAATCGTATATTCCAAGATCGAAACGCCTGTTTCAGCCCGTAAATGGACCGATTCAACTTGCAAACCTTTTGCTCTTGACCTTGGGCTATGAATCCCTTGGATTGCACCACATAAATGGTCTCCTTAAGATTGCCATTCAGAAAGACCATCTTGACGTCCATTTGCCAAATCTCATAATTATAATAAGCTGCAATGGACAGGAGGATGCGAATCGACTTTAACATGGCAACAGGTGAGAAAGTCTCCTCATAGTCGGCTCCCTCTATCTTGGTATAACCCTTTGCCACAAGTTGAGCCTTAAGGTCTGTACCTTTCCATCAGCACCTCGTTTGCGCTTGTAGATCCATTTACAACCTATAGGTCCTACCCCATCGAGTTGATCTACAAGATCCCATACTGAGTTGAAGTACATCGACTCGATCTCAAGACCCATGGCCTTAACCCATTCATCTCGGTCAACATCCTCCATTGCCTTTTGATAAGATAACAGATCCCCAACGTCGCCATCTGCTACCATAGCAAGGATTTTCGTGAAACCCAGATAGCGAACGAGCAGGTTCGTAACCCTTCCACTACGTCGAGGTTCCCTCAACTTTTGAGGTGGAATCGACCTATTAGATGAACTCCCATTAACAACTCTTGCTGATGTAGCAGGCTCTTCTTAACTCTTGTTAAAGTTTCAGTAGTTTCATTGGAAAGCTCACGCAACAAGACTTTACTTCGTGGACTGTACTCTCTTATATGATCTTCCTCCAAGAAAGTAGCGTTCGTGGAAACAAACACCCTATTTTCCATCAGATCATAAAAATAACCCCCTCGTGTACCTTTAGGATAGCCTACAAATAGGCATAACCTCGACCGTGGTTCCAACTTCTTGGGATTAGCCTCAAGCACATGTGCAGGGTAACCTCAAATGTGGAAGTGACGTAAACTAGCTTTACGCCCGTTCCACAACTCTAGAGGTGTTCTCGCAATACTTTTGGAGGGAACACAGTTGAGTATGTATACCACAGTTTCCACTAGGAAACCCTAAAATGAGTCCAGTATGGAAGCGTAACTCATCATCGAGCGAACCATGTCCAACAAGGTCTTATTTCTCCTCTCCGCTACATCATTTTGCTGAGGTGTACCTGGTGCTGACAGTTGGGAAACGATTCTATGTTCTATCAAATAGTCTTGGAATGTTGAGTCCAAAAAATCTCCACCTCTATCCGATCGAAGTGTTTTAATCCGTGTATCCAATGCATTTTCAACTTCAGCCTTGAACTCTTTGAACTTTTCAAAGGATTCAGACTTCCGTTGCATAAGATAAACATATCCGTACCTGGAGTAATCATCAGTAAAACTGATAAAATACTCACAGCCACCTCGGGCTCGCACATTCATAGGACTACAAAGGTTAGAATGCACTTGAGGCTCCTTGGCTCTATAACCTTTTCCAGTAAAAGGTCGTTTAGTCATCTTACCTTCAAGGCAAGAATCGCACACTGGTAAAGAATTTTCTTCTAACTCACCTAGAAGTCCATTCTTCACCAATCTCTCAATCTGATTGAGATTGATGTGCCCTAAACGTAGATGCCAAAGATGGGCATTTTCTTTTGGAGAAATAGTCAGCGTTTTGTTTGAGTTACGCCAATTTTAAACAATTTTGTGTTATGGAGGGAATTAATGGCTAACGACCTTAGCATATATAAATTAGATTCCAGATTTTTTGTACAAATAATAACGCCATCTATATGAATAAACGCTTTATCCACATTAAAAAGAGATAGTGTATTTACATTGCAATAAACACTTTACAAAAATTAGGTTCCTCTTAAATTCAGGAACAATATATACATCATTCAAAACTAGAAACCTATTCTGTAAAGCTAACTGGAGCCCTCCCACTGCCACAGCTGAGACGAATGCCCAGTGCCTACTCGCATCATCATCTCACCAGCCTCGTGCTGTCGCCAGGATCTAATTCCCTAAAAAGAAAAACAAACGTGGTTAGTAGCGTCCGAATCAATTATCTAGGTAGAATCATTATTCTCCACTAAAAAAGTTTCAAGTACAAGTAAATCATATTTACCTTTATCTGCCTTGGCCTTTGCCTTGGCTGTTTTCTTCTCTTTTAGATAACAAGGACAATTCCTCTTCTAGTGTCTATCTTGGTTGCAGTGGAAACACTTTCCCTTTCTAACCAGTGGACGCCTCCTTGAGGCGACATGCGGTGGGTTAGTAAGCGCCTTCCCTTTTCCCTTACCACTCTTCTTCTTCTTCCCCTTTGCATAGTTAGAAGTAGAAGGTGCAGACTTTGTTCCTGTGGTTGAATCTCTATGGAACATCCTGGAGGTGAAGCAACATTTGCCTCACCCTTCTTCCTTTCCTTAATTTTCAGTAAAGATTGGTAGGTCTGCAACTCGTTGAGGAGAGTTATAAGGTTATATTTCACTTTGTTAAGAATCACATTGCTAACAAAGTGCAGGAAGCTCTCCGGAAATGAATGCAGGATTATGCTAACCTGGCTGCCCTCATCGATGGTAGACCCATTCAACTCTGCCACATTAAAGTGGACCATCATGTTAAGCACATGTTCATAAACAGAGGTGCCTTCTTCCATTTTGAAGTTGAATATATATTTAAGAGCCTCATGCATAAGCTGTTTAGACGGTTGTCCAAACATCCCCCGCAGGGACTCCATGATCTCATGCGCTGAGACCATGGGCTCATGTTTCTTGGCCAAGACTTCAGAAAGATTTGCCAAGGTGTAGGCTCAGGCTTTTTCATTCGCCCGTGTCCATCGCTCGTATGCCTCCAGAACATTTCGAGCGGCAGTTGGAGCTGGAATAGGAGGACAGGCCTCTGTAAGAGCGAACACAAGATCCTCGATGATAAGGATCGTCGTGATCATATGTTTCCATGTCAGAAAATTGCCGCCAGTTAATTTTTTGGCGCTTAGCAAAGCTAACGTGGCTATTTCCATTTTGAAAAATTTGTTGCTAAAAATACGAAAAAACCACATTAAACCAATCAGTTTTGCAAAACAGTTTCAAGTACCCTAAGTGAAAAACTTCTATTTTGCAATGATGCCTCAGTGAGGCAGGACAAATGTCATCGGTAGGGTGATCAAATGCCCCTTCACTGGGATGAGACATTCTCAACTATTAGGTAGAATCAACTTTTGGAATTGAACCTAACAACGACCATTTTTCGATCCAGAATTATTAACCTTTAACTATTCCGCGTAAGTGTGACCCCTCGCTTTCGATGCCAGAGTCCCACCCTAATGAGCTCATCGTAGGGAAGAAATAGATTAGGATAAGAGACTAAGTTATCTTATCCTCTTACAGGAGATCAAATAAAGAAATGCGCAATACTGCCATTCTTTAGGGGGATAATCCCAGGGTGCCTCGAAGCGATGCGCAGTAACTTTATTCAACCCAACGAGGGAGACCGAGGGATATGCTATCGCACTTTCCGCTCCCACTTACTACGAACACTCTCTCCATCTACCTTGATATTGACCTACCCAAATACCATTTGTTAGAGGGACATGCCAAAGGTGCCTCGAGGCCGAGGGTAGATCTCACGGTGTGAACTATTTGGGAGAAACGTGAAAGGTTTAAGTGAAGCACCTTATGCCTCAAGTACCTCCCACTGAATGTTCTACCTAGGGGTTCATTAACCTTCACAATCCGACTACTGATTTTAGTCTATATCATCTTTTTAAAACTCTGCTCATAAACAACATTTGTCTATGAAAAATGAACAAGTTCAAGTAGTCACATTTAAACACTTTAATGGACTGTTCTTAACTTGCATGCATGCATCAAATCTATCTAATTCACTTTTTCAGGTAAGTTTCCAGGTAGGGGTGTTATGTTTCCGTCAACTTAAATATCCCAGCCTAGATAGAACCCGCCTTAGACAAAAGGTCCCTTATAGATAGATAGATTTGCTACACTTTAACCTTTTATTAGCCAATTTAATCCTATTAAACTGATGAAAAAGATTAAAGCCTTAGGGTTGCTAATCATATTAGAACCGATCTTAGGTCTATGTGATCCAAGTTTTAAACATTTTAAAACCATGAATTAAACCTAAGTGAGCATGCATGTCTTTCTTATTTCTTTTAGTTCTAATTTCTCTTTAACTTTTAAAAAGAAACAACTAAAAAACCATTGCGCACAACAAGGTGTTTATAACATTTATAAAGTAACCTATGTGTCATGCTTCATGCAATGTCCTGTCATTACTATACATAAGTTTTATATAACGCGTAATAACCAAGCAAACATGCTATCATTCACTCTTATACTATAACAATTATAATATAAAGATGATGCATGTCAATTTTTTTTATGCATGCATAAATATAACTCTTATATTATATGATGCATGAGCATGCACTTACATAATTATATCATGCTTCTCTAAATTATTACATTTACAATAGAGAGATGATGCATGACCAATGCATAACCTAAGGTGGGATTTACTATATGTGCATACCATATGACATATAAAAAACATACATCGCATGTAATAAATTAAGGATTAATGGACCATGATGAGTCTTTACAAAAAATCAGAATGAAATAACCCTATCTATTACATTTTTCATCAAGCAAACCGGGTCTTGAACTGCCAGGAGGACTCCATCGTGTAGTAAATGCTGAAGTTAGACAATCGTCTAGCAACGAGGCTGCGAAGCTAGATCGTCTAGGCGATCACTTAACGCGGCAACAGGTAAACAATTTACCTTGCGTTACTAAGTGATCATTTAGTCAGTTACTAAGTGATGAAGCTTGTTGAGCTAAACGATTGTCTAATGCGTGTGTGCGTTAAACGATACGTGAGCATCCCATTGTCTACACGACCCGATACTCAGCGATCGCTTACCCATTGTGTACACAATGAGATCAACCCTTGATCGTCTCCTTCCTAGAAGAACTGCAACTCTTGCTCGATCTTCTTCACGAACGACTCAAGACTCAAACAGACTTTGAATTACAAACTCGATAACGATTATTAATGCCGAAAAACATAGGGGCCTTTACAAACAACCGAAAATGTAAAAGAATTAAATCAAACTGAGGCTAACATCCACGAAAACATCCATTAATCCGCACATCCACAACAATTTAATGATTAAATAGAGCAGATATGCACCCACCAAGAATGTAAATGTAATTCGTTGCAACAATGAAATTGGAATATCAGAACCTGTCTCTGATACCAATTGAAGGAACTCTTAACGAAGAGCATCCATGAGTGCGTTCGGATCTTTCCGATTTCATTGTGATCAAAATACAATACATACATTCTATCAAACAGTTATGCACTTTACACTAATTAACGACATGCTTTGAACACTAAAATACAAGGGAAAGAGTTCTCATATCAGTTGAAGACCTTCTTCAAGCTTTGAACTCAGACATAGTGGAAGACCACTACACAAACTCTATCTCCCAGAAAACAAGTCGGTTGTAGCAGCACGATCGTCTACACGAATAGTCACGAATGAGTGAACAGCTGCGGGGACGACACCACCAAATGGAGCCCTTGGTTTTCTCGGAGTGAGAATCCAAAGTGTGGTCTCTGGTGAATTTGGTAGAGGTTAGAGAAAGGATAAATCGTGTAGACGATAAGCAAGTGGGAGAGAAAATGAGCTATCGTATAGCTATGTGCTTATCGTTTAGAAGAAGCTACACGATCGTGTAAGTTTTACTAAACGATCGTTTAATAAATGGTAGATGATCGTTTATAAAACGCGACACACTATGCGATCGTTTATGAAAGCTAAGCGATCGTTTAGGGACGAGCGTGCGATCGTTTAGGCGCTGGTGTGTGATGCGTTGTAAATGTGATGCAATTATAGTGTATATTTGCGGTGATGAGTTATGCGTTGCACATGCAAGTTTTCCTAATAAAACCCAAGTATAAATCTCACTAGGTTTCCTGGTAAGTCTAGGGGTCGAACACAGAGACTACTGAGTTACTATGCGAAAGTAAATGTGATTCCTTTGCAGTGGCAAAAAGAAATAAGTTGGATGGTGTTTTGTTTAAGTATATTTCCTATGCGAAGGATTCGAGTAAAGAGTTGATGAAATCGAGAATTACAATGAGTATGCGATGAACAGGTTGAGAAGGGATTTAGCTAACACTTCTTAAGATTGCGTTCAAGTTATGCGATCATGCTACACACACACAACAACATGTCATCTCTCAATGCAAATGCCATAGTTCCTATTTCTAGGACGCATGCGATGTATACGATAATGTCGATAGGGCTTATGTCTAAGCCTTTATTCTTGTCTATGCGATGATGAATGATGCACATATACACAAGGTGACCGCATACTATCATATCCTATTTCTAGGGTGCATGCGATGCATAATAGCAAACATAACTTATGTCTAAGTTTCTATCTCTTGCTTATGCGGTTCTAATCTGACTCTCTCAAGCCTAGATTCTAACCTGACTCTCTCAAGTCTAGATTCTTTCTTTAGACTACTCTCTCAAGTATCTCTAAAGGGTGAATGATGCATACATAAGATAAGATGATCGCATAAAGTGTAAATCTTAGGTCATGCTAGCTAAGTACTTCTCAACCCATTCGGAAATTTAGCTACTCATGCGAAGTATGGAGAGATTGAACATAAGTTGAAATGAGATTTCCATTGTCTATAGATTAAATGCAAAATACAGAATAACAATAGAATGTAGAGATAAGAAGCCCAGTAGCAACATCTTGCTTCCCATGACTTTTTACACTGTCTTTTCACTCCAACTTTACCTAGAAGAATATCCTTGCTTTCGCAAGTGTTGGCCCTCTCTTCCTTTTGTAACGCTTTCCGGCAGTCTTTCGAGCTGTCCGAGAATGATCTCTCGGCGTCTTCTTCGCTTCGCTCGTCTCCGTCTTCTAAGTATAAGAATAACTATGAACAGACTAATGACTACTTTGTATATGTTCTAACTTCTATCTGGCAAACTGGTTTAACGATGGTGGCCTTTGGTATTTATAGAGCTCAAGGTGAATAAGCTTTTCTCTCTAATGATTGCAATGATGAGCGGTCATTAAATCTCCTGCTCTAATGCGCCGATTAATGGTCATTGAAAGTTGAGTGTACTTGCTACAGTGTATCGTTAACGGCTTGTCAACTAAATTTGGATTCGACTGTCATCAGCTTTCCGTCCCATCATGATTTATTATGCTTTCACCTTGATGCACCGTCTTTATGTGGCCACCTTCTTGAGCAACGCGAACGTATACGATCGCATGACTTTGCGATCACAATCTTTCAAAGCGTGCGGATGCCTAATTCCTTGGATCGCAAATTTACTTGCGCCAACACATTTTTCCTGCACAAAATAAGTAAGTTAGCTGCTTTTATGCAATGGGCGCATGTGATCACAATATTCTCAGTTTAACGCTTTTGGACATGATTTTGTATATTTTTACCGTTGTATTCCCTCATTAATTTGCACAGTAATAACGTGCATTTCTATCCGTTATCACACCCCTAAATTTAAAACAACGTTTGTCCTCAAGCATAAACTGAAGATTTTCTTTAAAGAGTCAACCGCCTTTTCCCTACCTAGATTTCTCGAGGTGCCTTATTCAAATTTTATGAACCAAAATCTTCTTAATTTCTATCCTGGTCTCTTCCTAAAATATTTCTAATACTTAGGGACCACAAGTTTAACCTTCAAAAAGACTTTACTTGTTTCTAGGACATCACATGATTTGTTTCAAAACTTTTTCCAACCGGGGTGTTTTCAAATGATTTTTATCCTTGCGCGGTTTAGATATTCCTTTTTGTGACCTTGTGCTGATCCGCCTTTGTTTTAGCTTGCTCCCACGGGTGTCATGCGAACATCCAACTACGGGCAAGGCGCTCTTTCTCAGTCTAAACTCATGCCCATTTTATTTGGCAGTGGAGTTGCGATCACTTGATTTATGCCTTGATCACGATTCCCACCTTCGTTTTGGCTTACCCCCCCGGGTGTCATGAGGACATCCAACTATGAGTAGGATCTGATCTCACCGTTATGATTTTTTTTTCAAATGTCTAAAAGTAGCAAGGTTGAAAATAAATATTGGCACCCCCAAATTTATACGCAACAATGTTCTCATTGCTGATAGACTGAAATGACTCATGCGATGCTCTTAGGAAGTTTCGTAAAAATTTTTTTGAAAGAAAGTTGGTGGACCACTAACTTCTAGAAATGTTTCACTAATTGACCATCCTGAAATTAAGTTGAGTCTAGTACATGCGATGAGAAATAAAGGCATGAGTTTCATCATTGAAATCATAATTGGTACGGAAAGAAATGCGGTGACTAAATAAAGTAATCATCATTCAATGATTGCGCCAAGCTAAAGAGGATGCGATGATAAATTAGCAATGTTAAAATGAGATGCGAGAGTGAAAAATTTGGAATAAAAAGTCAAAGACAAATACAACCCCAAATTTGCACTGTTGCCCGCATCATTTGTGATCGCATCCTTTTTTGCGGTGAGCCGATTCCTCGATTGCGATGGGCTGAACGAACTGGTCGCGTGTTTTTAGTTTATCGCGTAGCTCCACCACAATCGTTTACTACAATCGTTGATGAATTTTAAGAGGTTAAAAAAATGTGAAAGACAGAGTTGGAAATTTCATAGAGTAGTGTTTGTACAAAAAGGGATAAAGTAAGTTCATGAAAGAAAGATATAAAAAGGATACTCCAAAAAATGCGTTCCTGATGAGTTTATGTCGCCTATCAACGCAAGGACCGCTTGCTTTTTCTTCAATCTGGACTTTTCACATCCACGGAGGTTTTCTCTCCTTTTTTTGATCTTCTGTGATCTTGATCGCCTCAATCCGGAGCTTCTTCCCATTAATGCTCATCATGATTTCTCCTTTGTGCACATCAATTCGAGCACGACCAGTCGATAGAAATGGTCGCCCCAATATGATGACTGCATCTTCGTTCGCTTCATGATCTGGAATGATGAAGTCTGCCGGTAGAATGAATTTGCCAATTGAGTGCCGGTAGAATGAATTTGCCAATTGAGACTAAGACATTCTTCAACTCTCCCTCAGGATGTACTCGGGATCTGTCCGCAAGTTGGAGAATCTCTGTCGTGGGCGTTAGTTTTCCCACATTCAACTATTTGAAAATTGGGAGTGGCATTAAATTTATACTCGCCTCGAGATTGCATAGTGCTTGATCGATGTAAACCCCTCCAATTGAGCAGGGTATTTCCTAGGTCACGCATCTTCTGTGGGATTACAGTGTTTGATCTTTGCGTTACTGCCACTGTAGCGATCTTTCCTTCATCATCCTGCTTCTTTTTCAATCTTTACGAGAATGGTGGTAGTTGTACTTCTTCTGTTTCGTGTTCTAGCGGCTTGGAGGTGGACACAACTTCTGAGTTCATCTTCTCGGGCTCTTTTGATTCTTGTGTCAACGTGTTCTTGGATTCCATCACATTCATATTGGTCATTCTGGGCTCTTTCCCTTCTTCTGCTGACATCTTTCCGCTTATCAAGGAGACTGCTAGGCATTGTTCCTTTCCTGTATTCCCTGGGTTGCAAGGGAGCTCAGTTGAGCTCGGCATCGTCCCTTGCGGTCTATTTTTCAGCTCGCTCGCAATCTGACCTATTTGGATTTCAAGATTGCGGATAGAAGTCGCCTGACTCTGGAGGACCGTCTCGTTCTTTTCAGTGTACTGCTTTAATAAGGTCTTCAGGGAGAATGATGGCGGTGCTTGCGAGCTGCTGGCATGATGTTGCAGTTGACCGTTCGTTCGTGGGAAAAATCCTGGCAGTGGCAGTCATTCTTTTTGCGCCATAGGTTAATAACTCTATTGATCATTTTTTCACGTGAAATTGGGGTGATTTCTCCACCCGGGGTCGTATGTTAGAAAAAGGATTTTTCTTTACAAAGTATACTGATTGCGGGTTCCTCGGACATTCTTCCATCGGATGTGCTTCTCCCCAAGTGGCACAACTCATGCTCGTCTGATCAATTGCGTTAACTTGCCCTCTTTACGTTCCAGGGCTGTTGATTGCGATGCCTTGTAATAGATTGATCATCGCATTCATTTGATTCTGTAGAGATGTGATGGCCCCATTGTTTGCGTCACCTTCTCGAATTTTTAATCGTTGATCGCTTTCTCTCCAATCTTCGTGATTCTTTGATATGCGATCAAGAATATTTTTAGCCTCGTCATAAGTTTTGTCAAGCAGACCACCAGCTGCTGCAGCATTGGCAGCTGTCTGCGATGCAGGGTTCAAACCGTGATAAAATATCTCCATCTGGAGACAGACAGGTAAACCGTTGTGCGGACAATCTCGCACCAATCTCTTAAACCTCGCCCAAGCATCGCTGAGCGATTCGTCAATTTCTTGTTCAAAATTTGTAATTAACTTCCTCCTTCTTGCGTTCTCGGTAGGAGGGAAGTATTTCTTCATGATTTTTTCTACAACTTATTCCCACGAGGTTATCTCTCCTGGTTCGAGAGAATATGCCCATTTCCTTGCTTGGTCGTATAATGAAAATGGGAACAACGTTAGTCGAACTTTTTCAGCTGAGATGTTTGGGAACACAAAAGTATTGCAGATTTTGATGAAACTCCAGAGATGGGCGTGCGGGTCCTCGCCATGCCTGCCACTAAATTATTCGGCTATCTGTATCATCTGCAACATAACCAGCTTCATCTTAAACCTCGATCCGTCCAAAGATGGCCTCATGATTCCTGGGGAGAAATCATAAAGGTTGGGTGACATATAGTCCCGGATGGGTCTATTGCGGTCGTTCGCTAGGAGAATGGGGTTTGCCATGATGTTGTTTGCGTTTGCTGCTCTTTCTTCTGGTTGTTCTGCCATATTGGGATTTCTCTCTTGTTGGTGGTGGTTATCTCTCTGTCTTCTTCGAAATGTTCTTTCATCTCTGGGTCGTAGTTAGGCTCAGGATTGTGTCCTTCGCTCATGCGACACTGATGCGTTATTTTATGATGTGAAATTTTGGAGGAAATGTGGTGATGGAATTGCGTTGAGCAATCAAGTTTTCTCAGTGGAATCCAAGTGTAAACCCCACTGAATTTCTTGGTAAGTCTAGGGTTAAACTCAGGGACTTGGGAAAACAATATGTGGTGGTAATTTTCAGGAAAACTTTGTGGTAACCGGTGACTCAATGGATGTTGGTTTTGTTTATTGCAGTAATGAAAATAAATAAATGCGACGAAGTTCGAAAAGAGTTGATAAAACGGAAGATGCAACGAGTATGCAGTGAATGGGTTAAGAAGGGTTTTGGCTAACACTTCCTAAGATGCGTTCATGCTATGCAATCATGCAACACATATACAATAGTAAACCATCTCTCGATGCGAATGCTACGGTTTCTAATGTTAGAACACATGCGATATATGCGATAAGTCTATAGGACCTACACATAAGCCTCTATTCTTATTTATGCGATGACAAAATAACACACACAAATAAGGCGACCACATAATATCATTCCTATTTCTAGGATGCATGTGATGCAGGTTGGCAAACAGAGCTTATCTCTAAGTCCTTATCTCTTGTTTATGCAGTTCAAATCTTGCTCTCTCGAGTCTAGATTCTAACCTAGCTCTCTCAAGTCTTAGGTTCTTTCTTTAAACTCTCTCTTGAGTACCTCTAAAGGGATGTTTGGCACAGTATAATACAAGATAATCGCAAGAAATGAACTTCCTAGGTCATGTTAGCTTAGTTCTCCTCAACCTATTCGACAAGTTTAGCTACTCATGCGTGCGAAGAGAGTGAACAGATGTAGAATAAGAACTTCCATTGTATAAATATAAAGATGAAGTACAAAATAACAATGCAAGAAGAGAATAAAGAGCTTGGTAGCAATCTCTTGCTTCCCAGGCTTTTACACTGTCTTTTCTACTCGTATTCAAAAGATAATCTCGCTCTCGCGAGAGTTAGCCCACTCTCTGCTTTTACGCCTCTGGGTTCTCTCTCGAGTTGCCCTGAGCGATCTTTCGGCGTCTCTACTCTTCCCTTGCTTTGCCTTAAAAATAAAAGAAAACTATGAACACGGTTAAAGCTCCTAAATCGGTGAATAGATGAACTTGTTAACACCTTTTCTGAAGGATGCCTTTGGTATTTATAGAGCTCCAGGTGAAGGGCAACTTCTCTATTATGATTGCACAGATGGGATGGCTTTAATTCCCCAACTGATGCGACGAATATTTGTCACCGAAAAGCTAAATGTATTTGTTATCGTTAGCGGTGTCAACTTAATTCAGATTCGACTGTCATCAGCTTTCTGTCCCATTGTGATTAATTATGCTTTTCACCTACATGTGCCCACCAAGTTGCGTCGGCTCTATACGGCAATCCTTCTTGAGCAGATGTTTACGAACATAAATCACCGTAAAGCCTTACGGTAATGCTATACTCGTCCATTGATCTCTTGCGATCACTCTTATCGCCTTGCGTCAATGCATATTCTGCATAAAAATACAAAAATCAACTGTTTCTATGCTATGAATGCATGCAACCACAATATTATAAACTTAATGCTTTTGGACGCAATATAACATATTTTATCAACGTAAACCTTCATTGTTTAATAACTTAGCACTGCAATAACATGCATTTCTACCCATTATCAGACACCTACCTCTTCCCTTACAAAAGGAATGACAATGCACAGAGGTCGGAATCTGCAAAGAAAATAAAAAAGTTATTGTTAGTGCAATATGTACTATCGTAGTCCCCGACAACGGCGCCAAAAACTTGATGCGTTATAAATGTAATGTGATTATGGTGTATATTTGCGGTGATGAGTTATGCATTGCACATGCAAGTTTTCCTAATAAAACCCAAGTATAAATCTCACTAGGTTTCCTGGTAAGTCCAGGGGTCGAACACAGAGACTACTGAGTTACTATGCGACAGTAAATGTGATTCCTTTGTGGTGGCAAAAAGAAATAAGTTGGATGGTGTTTTGTTTAAGTATATTTCCTATGCGAAGGATTCAAGTAAAGAGTTGATGAAATCGAGAATTACAATGAGTATGCGATGAACAGGTTGAGAAGGGATTTAGCTAACACTTCTTAAGATTGCGTTCAAGTTATGCGATCATGCTACACACACACAACAACATGTCATCTCTCAATGCAAATGCCATAGTTCCTATTTCTAGGACGCATGCGATGTATACGATAATGTCGATAGGGCTTATGTCTAAGCCTCTATTCTTGTCTATGCGATGATGAATGATGCACATATACACAAGGTGACCGCATACTATCATATCCTATTTCTAGGGTGCATGCGATGCATAATAGCAAACATAACTTATGTCTAAGTTTCTATCTCTTGCTTATGCGGTTCTAATCTGACTCTCTCAAGCCTAGATTCTAAACTGACTCTCTCAAGTCTAGATTCTTTCTTTAGACTACTCTCTCAAGTATCTCTAAAGGGTGAATGACGCATACATAAGACAAGATGATCGCATAAAGTGTAAATCTTAGGTCATGCTAGCTAAGTACTTCTCAACCCATTCGGAAATTTAGCTACTCATGCGAAGTATGGATAGATTGAACATAAGTTGAAATGAGATTTCCATTGTCTATAGATTAAATGCAAAATACAGAATAACAATAGAATGTAGAGATAAGAAGCCCAGTAGCAACATCTTGCTTCCCGTGGCTTTTTACACTGTCTTTTCACTCCAACTTTACCTAGAAGAATATCCTTGCTTTCGCAAGTGTTGGCCCTCTCTTCCTTTTGTAACGCTTTCCGGCAGTCTTTCGAGCTGTTCGAGAATGATCTCTTGGCGTCTTCTTCGCTTCGCTCGTCTCCGTCTTCTAAGTATAAGAATAACTATGAACAGACTAACGACTATCTACTTTGTATATGATCTAACTTCTATCTGGTGAACTGGTTTAACGATGGTGGCCTTTGGTATTTATAGAGCTTAAGGTGAAGAAGAATGATTGCAATGATGGGCGGTCATTAAATCTCCTACTCTGATGCACCGATTAATGGTCATCGAAAGTTGAATGTACTTGTTACAGTGTGTCGTTAACGGCTTGTCAACTTAATTCAGATTCGACAGTTATCAGCTTTCCGTCCCATTATGATTTATTATGCTTTCACCTTGATGCGCCGTCTTTATACGACCACCTTCTTGAGCAACTTCTCGCGAACGCATACGAGAATGACTTTGCGATCGTAATCTTTCAATGCGCGCGGATCAACACATGATATAAATCAGCCTATGCGATCACAATTTTACTTGCACCAACACATTTTTCCTGCACAAAATAAGTAAATTAGTTGCTTTTATGCGATGGGCACATGTGATTGCAATATTCTCAGTTTAAAGCTTTTGGACATGATTTTGTATATTTTTACCGCCGTATTCTCTCATTGTTTTACTTATTTGTACTGTAATAACGTGCATTTCTACCCGTTATCAGTGTGCAATCGTTTAGGCGATGAGCGACTATCGTATAGGATCTCAAGCTATGCAATCGTTACGTTTTCACACCGATTGCGATCTTTTCGAACTCTTTACAAAATTAAATAAATTTTCATTTTATTCTTCAGTTACAATAACCGACTTCGGATTCTCCCACTAACACACATTCGAGAGAAGTTTTAGGCCAATTATCATATAATTAACCAATTTAATAATTAATGAATATAATCATATTATATTCTTACCCTATAGTTTGATATCACATATCTACTATAATAATATCTCATCCACATGATATAAATCATATTTATATCTAAATTCTTCCAAAATAATATATCTCATACATTTAGTCAATTATATCATATATAATCAACCAGTTCAATTATATCATATATAACCGAATTTCCTCTTGTCAATTTGAATATTTTAAACTGACCTAAACACTGATTCTCGACTTTATCCAAGCTACCTAGGGGATCTAATGGACCTATGGCTCGAAGCTCCAACAGTACGTGAATAGCTGACTAAACTCTTTAGCCACGAGATCCATTATCCATTAACTGTCAGGCATTCCACTAAAGACTAACAGCTGAACTCTTCTTACCACAGATATATTTCTGTGTCCATTGGATATAACCAATCATGAGTACGATGACCCTTCACAGATGCTCGTAAGTACAATTGGGTCAATTTACCATTTTCCCTGTAGTTACATCTCCCTTCTTAAGTACCACTGATTCCTCTAATGAACAATACAACATAGTTCAACTATGTGTGAACATCTCTCAGGCCAAGAGAAAGTGTGTGGCGCCACATCGTTCAAGCCCTGGAATCAGCCCTTAAGGGAACTATCTATCTATTTACCTCTGCTTCGGGGAAGGAGTGAATTCCATCTTGTGTAGCTGAGTTTCCAGCTCCAAAATTAGACGAATCCCCAAAATGGTAGGTTTGAATTGGCGACCTGTCCACTCGCACCCATATAAATCAAAGGACCACCCTCAATGGCAAGAGTTCCCAACTCATTCAGGATTGAGGTCATGTTACCTATGGTCATCCTAGTGAAGTGAAGTCTCTATCATTAACAGTGTTATATAACAAGACGTTAACATTTCATGGTCAAGTCTTATACAAACTCTTTGTATAGGACGCCCCTGCTTGCATGTCCCTTACACGAATGATCAGGATCAGACCATCTGTGACAAGTCACAACACTTTTAACCATTCCACAAAGAGGGTTGCATTCGTAGTGTTACCAGGATAAGGTTTCCATCCTATATCCATATACTATAGACCATTTTGGTTATCATTCAAAGCATGATCCACTTGTATATCACCACATACATGCTTAAGTTATATATTGATAACCAGGGATTTTATGTTTATTGGTTTGTGGTAAAGCAAATAAAACATGAAACTGAGCAAAAAAAAAATAAAAATGATGTGAAGTAAATATCATATATTATACAACACAAGCGTTCGTACAAACTGTTTACAAACTACAGGACACGAGACTTTAGGGCATCAACCCCAACATAAACAATTCCATCCAAAAGGTTCTATTGCATCTCCTATCGTGATCACTAACGATGCTTGCAGGAACACCCCACAATTTCACGGTGTGTTTGAAGAACAATTGGGCAGTCATCACAGTCGTACACATCTTTGGCATTAGGATAAATGTGGCATATTTTGAGAATTGGTCGATACTAACAAGGATCAATTCAAACTCCCTAACCTTGAGTAGGTGGGTGATGAAGTCAAGGGATACACTCTCCCATGATTTACAGGCCACAGGTAGAGGCTTTGGCAGTCCCGCTAATTTCGCCCTTGTGACTTTATCTTGCTGGCAGACAAGGCAAGTCTTGGTAAATTGCACAACATCGTCTCGGAAACTCGACCAATAGTAACCTTGTTTCAACAACGCCTAAGTTCTTTTCCAACCATTGTGTCCTGCCCATGACATATCATGACATTCTTTCATTAGTAATCTTCGTAGCTCCCTAGATCGAGGAACGTAAAGGCGATTACCCTTGGCATGGAGTAAGTCGTCTTTGACCCAAAATTTGTGTCTATCCTTCTTTGGCTAACTACATAATGGCTTGGGTCGATGTGTCATTTACCAAGTGTGCCTTGATAGTTTCACACATGGTTCCACTAAATGTGCTGGCTTTCAGATGTGCAAACTATTGGGTTGTATGTCCTAAAACTCGTAGTTGTAAACAGTAAACATATGCGAAGTTTATTCTAGACAAATGTTGTTAAATGAAAATGAACTAATTGTTTAATAATTTTAAATCCAATAAATACGAACCCTTGGCTATTATCATGAATACTTGGACTTTATGTGGAGACATAAACTGGATCAAGTTCGAGTAAAATAGCCTAAACAATCTATAGTACTTGGATTAGGTTGAGTACCTATTTCTGGAGATACTATTGAATACGACCCATTTTATGATTGTTAAAAATGTTGTAAAGTGCCATAAACGATGTGATCAGTTCGCTCATGTAGAGACATGTGAGCGGGGTGTTCTACATGATGAGATTGTGTAAGATGGACCACGAAATAATCACTGTTACGTATTAATATCGTTTGCTATTAACACTGATTAATTTCACTTCTTTATGACCTAAATAACTTGATTTGTATCCTGAGCTGTCTATGAACTCCTGTTTAGGTGATGGTAAGCTCAACAGTGCTGCTCAATATGCCTTCCATTTCAGGGATAAGACCGGGTAGCTAACTGGGATATAGAATTTGCAAGATGAAATTTTCTCCTACCCATTTTAGAGATAATAGAAAGGTTGTTGCCTTAAGGGTTAATCCCGGGTCTTGAACAAGGGGCCCCATCCTCTCACTGGCCTGAAAGGGAATGGATTTAGTGATTAAGATCCTAAATCAATTGTTCATTAGAGGGGCAGTAGTACTTAAGGAGAAAAGATGTAACTCATAGTAAAACGGTAATTGACCTAGCTGAGATTACGAACAACTTGTGAAAGATCAACTTATCAATGAAGGTTATATCAAATGGACACAAAATATATCTACAGTGAGCGGAGTGCAACTACAGGCTATAGTGGACAGTCCTGTTAGTTAACGAATATTGATTAACTAGGTTGAAGAGTTTGATCGGTTAGTCTCAGATCATTGGAACCCACGACATGATCTGTTGGTCCATCGGGTTTCTTTGCTAGCTCACTACGGACAAAATTGAAGAACTAGGTAAAGTGAGAATTTGGAATGTTCAAATTCGGCCTTTAGAGAAAATTGTATTTTATATGAGATAGAGTTTACAATTAATTAATTTTTTTGGAGAGTATATTTTAATAAGATATTAAATAAACTATTAGCATAAAAGTGTTTTTTAATTGATTGATGTGATTAATCAAAATTAGGTGTCAAAGACAATTTAATATGTGATATTAAATTATTTATTTTATTTTATTAAAATTATTTTAATTAAATAATTTCTGAAATATGAAAAATGTATTTCATATTTTGTCAAAAAAAATTATTATAAAATTATTTTAATGAAAAAATAATTAGTGAAAAAATCCAATTGTTGAATTTTCCCACTAACTAAGTGGGTTTTGAAGTGTTCTATATAAAGCTTGACACCTATTTTTTCATGCTAATGATGTTTGAGGTGGAGGCCATGCAAGAAGAGTTTTTGCATGTTTTTGGTTTATAAATATTTTTTCATTTTCAAGTGAAAAATCTAATGCTTCCTTGAGTTTTTAACTATAGTCTTCCACAAAATCTCTTTTACTCTTCAAATTATTTAGTGAAATTCCCTATCTTTCACCAAAATTCGGTCCCACAATTGTGTTTTTCAACCGGAGAATAGCGAGAATTTTTCGTTGGTGGTGCCGATTGCTCAAGGAGGGGAAGATTCTTGTGGAAACTACAAAGGTTATATTTCTAATCCTTTTACATGTTTAATCTTAGGTTATTATTGTAATTAGAGCGGTATTGACCAATTGCTTTCGTTGTGCATGCTGCTTTAATCCAATACAAACATGCACAGGGTCGCATGCTCGCTTTTTCGACTAAGAGCATCAGTTGCTTGGTTGTATTTTTCTGGTTTATGCTCAAACACTCTTGCCATTGCCTGCTTTGGCGAAAATTTTGATTGGTTGAAAAAGTGACAGATGGAGCTGTTGTCTGTCTTGACCATGAATTTAGCCCTTAGAAGGTATTATCTCCGGGCCCTCAGGCAATGAACTACTGCCAACATTTCCTTTTCGGAGGCCGCATACCTCTTTTCCATATCATTCAGTTTTCTACTCTCATATGCGATGAGGTGTCCGTCTTAAAGGAAAACACCACCTAACGCAAAGAAAAAAGCATCTGTTCAACTTCAAAAGGTTTGGTCATGTCTGTAATTCTGAGAACCAGTCCTTCAATCATCGCTTTCTTCAAGCCCTCGAAGATGGCTTGACATTCAGGAGTCCAACTCTAATGATTATCCTTCTTCAACAACTCGGTCAATGGCCCTGCCCTTCTGGAGAATCCTTTTACGAACCACCTATAGTAATTGGCTAGCCTGAGGAAGGAACGTAGCTCCATCACAGATGTGAGCACCTTCCAATCGCAAATAGCAGCCATTTTGCCCTCTTCCATGCCAATTCGACCATATTCAATCATGTGGCCGAGGAAATTTATACGCTCTTAGGCAAATGAGCACTTCTCTCTCTTTATGTATAGTTGGTTCCTCTTTAACTTTTCGAAGACTGGTTGGAGATGGCACAAATGATCTTCCATTGGTGCATTATAGAACACGATATCGTCTAGGTATACTATGACAAATTTGTCAAGGTATTCATGAAACACCTGATCCATCAGCATACAGAAAGTTGCTAGAGTGTTGGTGAGGCCAAAGGGCATCACGAGAAATTCAAAGGCCCCATATCTCGTAACGTACTTTTTGGTTCATCTTTTTCGACAATCCGAATTTGGTAGTACCCTGACCAGATATCCAATTTTAAGAAATATTTGGCGCCATGGAGTCGGTCAAATAAGTCTATGATGATGGGTGAGGGGTACTTGTTATGGACAGTGAGCTTGTTTAAAGCTCAATAGTCGATGCATAGTCGAAGGCTTTCGTCCTTCTTCTTTTGAAACAACACTAGGGCTTCATAGGGAGCTTTCGCTGGTCTAATAAACCCTACACTCAAAAAATAATCTAATTTCTTTTGGAGTTCAGCCAATTCTAACAGAGCCATACAATATGTGTTTTTGGCGAGCGGCTTTGTCCTGCTAGCATTTCGATTTCATGGTCGATCCCCCTTTGTGGAGGCAAGGATTTGGGTAAACTATCCAATATGAAAATACGATACTTCTCGAAGACATACGGGATGTCTTGAGGGACCTTCTCTTCCACAATCTCGACTGATTCAATTGAAATGGGCAAGAACGTGGGTTCGTCATGGGCAAGGCCCCTTTTCAGTTTAAGGGTCGAAATCATTCTTACCCCTTTCGATTGTTTGATGTTCGCTTGAACTACAGTGGGCGAGACCCAGTAATTACTAGGCACTTGGCGAGGGGTATCAGTATTGAAGGATCTCGTTTTACAGAGAACCTATAAGTGGAAGTGGATCGTCCAAATCCCATTCGATTGAAAACAAACATTTACAGTAAAACAATACAGATTATGCATCATAATATAAATTACAATATGCTTTTGAACTATAAACAGGGTTCAAGTGATTATACCTTTGAAGAACTCTTCTTCACGCAAATCCCTCGAACTAACTCGAACTCCTCAAACAACAACGAACTCTCCTCAAACAAATAGCAACCAGAACAACCGAACCAAAAGTGAAGGACACTACCACTTGGTGACTTTGGTATTCTCGAGGTGAGAACCCAGGAGTGGTGGACTCTGGCTATTTTGGTTTGGAGGGAGTTTGTGAGATTGAAGGAGGAAGACGATTGAGGAAGTACAAGCTATCTCGTGTAGTTTCTAGAGACTATCATATAGGCTCTTTATTTCGTGTAGAGGACTTCGGAAGAAGAAGAAAATTTCTTTTCTTTTTATTCCCCTTTCTATAAAAACCACTAACCTCCCACTAATGTGGTTAGAGAGAAGAAGGGATTAATTATCCAAATAACTAAATAATATAAATAAATATGATAACCAACTTATCATATTATATTTATAACCTATAATTTTAATATTGCATCATATACAATATAACTATACATATATGTCTGAGGGGCTTGCGGTGTCGTCAAATCTGAAAGAGAGAGGGAGAGACGAGCGGCGGAGGGCTCAATGGCTTGTAGGAGGAGGAGCTTTAATTGACGGTGAGACTCCAATGGCAGCAGCGTCAGGCGAGCGAGCGACTACATGAGGAATGGAGCTGGACAACGGCGTGACTAGACTAGCGTGGGTCGCGCGACTGGGTTGGTCGGCTTGAGGTTCGAGGCGGCGCGCTAGGGGGAGGCTTCGGCCGCAAGATCTGAGGTATCAACCAGATGGTTGGCTAGATGGCGATGGTCTGAACGATTGGTGACGGCGGCGGGAAGGGAAATTTTTCGAGGGGGGGGCAGACGCGATGAAGAAGAAGAAGGGAAATTAGGTTTTTTTTATAAAATAAAAATAAATAAATAATAATAATAATAATAATAAAACTAAAAGGAAATAAAATAAACTATATTTTATTCACAGAGGTTGTGGGTCCTATGGGACTTACTAGAGGTAGTGGACATACTTAACTACAGTAGGATAGAAAAAAGTTTTTCATGCATATATGTGTCCCATGAGGACTAGAGCAGTTTATATGTTCCACTAGAGCAGTTCTTCATCTCCTTCATCCATTCCGAGTGACGACCGGAGCCTTCAACTGGAGCTAGATCTTGAAAGAGTCAGCTCCACCACCCATCCATGGCACCACCGGCAGCTTTGACGCACATTCGCTGGAAGCAAGACATTGCTTCTAGCTGGTCATTTCATTTTCTCTTATTTACATTTTTTTATTAAGGAATTAATACATGATGTGTTCAATGCATTTTTGTGTTTCCTTCGATTCCATCTCCATCTTTCTTTACTTAGCATCCATAACTTCATTGCATCACTTAGTGAGATTACTAGAGTATTGCACACTTAGTCATGTGGATTAGGGATATGAAGCATGTAGCAAACCACTGAGAATTGTGTGTTGCGTGAGTATGTGAGTAAACCTTATTTTCTTAGTGTCAAGCTAACGTAACGCTTGTCTATGAGTAAAGTTAGCAACAACTAACTTTCCGGGAGGGTAAGTGGTTGGTCGCATTAAGCAATGTAAGCTATTGTTCACTAGAGATAGGAATAATCTTATGTCAGCCAAGTTTATGTGGTTACCTTGTTTTATGAGCGCATCATTCATCATTTAGGCATACTTGAGAGAGTAGTCTAAAAACCAAATCTAAGACTCGAGAGAGCGGATTGGAATGTGTAAGCAAGAATGGGGAACTTAGAAATAAGCTCTGTTTGCTGTCACACAGCGTATGCACACTACGGAGAGGATATTGCATGCATCCAAAAAGTAGGATACGGTGGTATACGGCCAGCACGCTCATGTGGCGAGAGCACGTGAGTGGGTTATGGAGGTTTAGGCAGGCATAGGCTTCCCGGCACTATCGCATATACATCGCATACGTCCTAGAATTAGGCTCAAGTGTGTGTAGCATGATCGCATAGCTTGCGTTGACTAAGGTTGCCCTTGCGGTCACTCTTAAGAGCTGCAATGAAGACATCTCCACATTTTATCTACTTATCCATCCATTTACTTCCTATCAATAGTTGTCGTGTCTCTACCTCTCATTCATATTCTCATTGCGTTGTCTGTTAGTTAGAAGTAAGAGTAGTGTTAGCTTAGCAACCCCTCCATCATTCTTTTATTCAACCACCGCATGCACATTACCGCATTCATCTAGCTACAAGTCCCTGAGTTCGACCTCGGATCACTCAAGAAACTTGCGTTTGCGTTATACTTGGCGTGAGCACAAGAAAACTTATGACAGGATGCATGGTCATCGCATATATTCATTGACGCATAGTCATTCTAACGCATGATAATCAACGACATTAAGGACATGCTAGCATATTGCATCCACGAAATTTTAGTTGTTAAGTAATTGACATCTAATTTTCCGTCATCACAACTCTCTCCCTTATATCATATATAATTGAATCATATATAATTAAATTCCCTCTTATTAATTTGAACAATTCAAATTAACCCAAAAATTGATTCTCAACTAAATCCTTTTGAGCTACCAAGGGGACCTTATGGACTTGTAGTTTGAAACTCCAACGATACATGAATAATTAATTAAACTCTTTAATTACATTATCCACCATCCTTTAACTGTCGGGCACTCCACTAAAGACTGACAACTGCACTTTTCTACTACAGATATATTTTTGTGTCTATTAGATATAACCAATCAACAGTACGATGACCCTTCACAAATTACTCGTAAGTACAACTAGGCCAAATTATCGTTTTACCCCTGTAGTTACATCTAATCCTTGAGTACTACTGATCCCTCTAATGAACAATAGATCATAGTCCCATTATGACTAAACCCCTTTCGGGCCAAGAAAGGGTATGGCGCCACATTGTTCGAGACCTGAAATCAACCCTTAGGGAGAAATTTATCTACTTACCCCTGCTTCGGGAAAGGAGTGAATTCCATCTTGTGTACTTGAGTTCCCAGCTCCTCAATCAGATGAATCTCCAAAATGGTAGGCTTGTTGAGTCGGCGATCTGGCCACTCTCACCCATACAAATCAAAGGACCACTCTTATAGGCAAGATTGTTCACAACTCACTCAGGATTAAGGTCATGTTACCTATAGTCATCCTAGTGAAATGAAAGTCTCTATTATGAATGGCGTTATATAATGAGAATAAATATTTCATGGTTCGGTCTTATACAAACTCCTTTGTATAGAATATCCTCACTCACATGTCTAATATTAGATGGTTCGGTCTTATACAAACTCTTTTGTCTAGTGAAATGAAAGTCTCAGATCATTTGTAGCACTTTACAACATTGTAACACCTACAAAGCGAGCCATACTCGTAGTGTCATCAGGATAAGGTACCCAGCCTTATCCATATACTATAGACTATTTAAGTTATCACTTAAACATGATCCATCTATATGTCTCCACAAACATATTTAAGTTACAACGATAACTGTGGATGTTAGTTTATTGGTTTGAGGTTAATGCAACTAAAATATCATATATTTCATAGACAAAGTGAATAAAATATCAAATATTATTAATCACAGACATGTTTGTTCATACAAGGTTTACAAACTATAGGACCCTATAAGATTTAGGGCATCAACCTTAACAGGTATAACTTTTTGTTCAAGTAAGAATTCCATCCCCAACTTTACGTCAAAATCATCCATTTTAATAATTACGAAATCGGCAAGGCCTTTCCAATCCCCTAGTTTCACTGGCGTTCTCTTCACTATTCCTGTAATAGGTAGGATTGTGGAGTTCATGACTTTCATTTTCCCAACGTCTCTTTCCCAGGTTAAGTTCAGACAATGAGCCTCTGTTTCAGTCATGAAGTTGTGGGTTGCCCTAGAGTTGACCATGGTACTCTTGGTCGATCTTTGGTTGACTCATGCTCCACATACATGAGCCCTCGTTTCAATGGTTCCTTTGTCTCCCTCATCTTCTTCTAGAGAGCGGACAAGAACTTCAACGCTTCCATCTTAGAATTGCCATTCTCTTCAGTCTGCTTGGTTCCAAGCTCGGCCTTTTTGACCTTGTCTTATGTGCTCGAGGCTAATGTGGCTTGGAAGGAATTAAAAGTAGTTTGATTCAGGCATTCACCTGCTCGGTGTGGTCCTCTACATATGTAGAAGGGCAGAGGGCGATTGTAGTTGTTATAATGTTGTGGCAGTCCTTGCCAATTGTTCCCGATTTCTGTTGGAAGGGCTTACGATTTCCACTTATGTTCTTATCTTCTCCCCCAGGTTTGGGAGGACTTGAACAACTATTTTTGTTTCCTCTATTTGAGGAAGTTGGCTGCTTTCTCACATCTTGAGAGTCC
This sequence comes from Benincasa hispida, assembly GCF_027475165.1. Lineage (NCBI taxonomy): Eukaryota > Viridiplantae > Streptophyta > Magnoliopsida > Cucurbitales > Cucurbitaceae > Benincasa > Benincasa hispida. The sequence goes on from NC_143481.1 coordinate 18,181,102, forward strand.
ATACTGAGGTCATATAGTCATTTCGCTGCCGCATAGGCACAAGAGAGGTTTTGTACTCTCTGTTCATACAGCTTCTTTTTTGCCCATGATTTTAACCCTTCGACAAAATAGAAAACTTTTTCTTTCTCGGACATGTCGCATATGTCCAACATAACTCCCGCAAATTACTTCATATAATCTCGGATGTTGTCTGTATGTTTCAGTTCTCGAAGTTTTAGTCGGGCCAAAATTTCGACGTTCTCAGGAAAGAACTGCGAACGAAGTTGTTGTTTCAATTTATTCCAAGTATCTATCGTGTAACGCCCTTCTTGCATGTCCATAAATCGTGATCCCCACCACAATTTTGCATCTTCAGCTAGATGTATGGTTGTTAGTGTGACCATTGATTCCTTTGTCACGGCGTTTGTCGCCTTGAAGTATTACTCAAGATAAAGGATAAAATATTCTAAGGCCTTCACATCCCGCACCTCATAGAAGGGTTTTGGTTCCGGGATCTTTATCCTGTTCACTTGGATTGCTCCCCTTGTGGAACTTGGTTCTCTACAACTCGAATAGTGAGATTCACCTTCGCACTCACATCTGCAATCTCAACTCTGACAACGTCAAGGGCCGATCGAAAATCTTCTAAAAGATCAATTACCATATGGATTATTACTTTCTAGGAGCCGTCTAACTCTTCGACATGCTCCTCTATGTGGGCAACAAAGCTTGTCGAGCTATCTCCACACTTAAAACTGCCAGATCGTGGAATGTTTATTTCTAGGGTCTCAACCTTCATCATCAATTTTTTTATGGGTAACCTGTCTAGGCGGCCAACTATCGCATCAATTCCGTTGGCTTTCTCGGAAACTTTTCGCAAACAAGTTTCCAAAAAACTAATACTATCAGGAACTTCTCTTAGCTAGAGCATTTTCTCTTCCATCTCTACCAGCCTATTCGCTTGAGACTTGTTCAAGTTCTTTGTCGCCGACATGATTACTGATTTGTCCTTCTGTGAGTCGACTTGGATCTGATACCAATTGTCACAATCACACTCTCGTAAGGGTCTCAACGAGATTGTACGGTACTTGTTCTTGCCTTTGAACAAGTCAGTCAATCCAAATCTGAATAGCCGATGGCACAATGGGCATTTCTCACAACCTCCACCCTCGTTCTTGAGAAAAGGTTTTAGAAAACGGTTTTAGAGGAAAAAGTTTTTGCAAACGTTTGAAAACATGATTAAGCAATGAACATTCTGAAGGAACTCTTAACAAAGATCATCCATGAGCACGTTCGGATCTTTCCGATTTCATTGTGACTGAAATACAACACATACATTATAACATATAGTTATGCAAATTAACACTAATTAACGGCATGCTTTGATAAATAAAACATAAGGGAATGAGTTCTCATACCAGTTGAAGACTCTCTTCAAATATTGAACTCAAAGCAGCAGAAGAACCTCTACACGAACTCTATCGCCCAGCAAAACAGTCGGCTATGGCAGCACGATCGTCTACACGATCTGGGCAGCAACACAAACAAGTAAGAAGTGGGGACGACACCACCAGTTGGAGCTCTTGGTATTCTCGGAGTGAGAATCTAAAATGTGGTCTTTGGTGAATTTGGTAGAGATAGGAGGAAAAACAGATCGTGTAGACAATAAGCAAGTGGGAAAGAAAGGGTTATCATATAGTAGGGATGCTTATCGTTTAGATAAAGCTACACGATCGTGTAGGTTTTACTAAGCGATCGTCTAGTAAAATGTATACGATCGTTTAGACGATGAGACTCTATCGTATAGGCTCTCAAGCTAGGCAATCGTTTATGTTTTCACACTGATTGCGAATTTTTGAACTTTTTACAAAATGAAACCAATTTTTATTTTATTCATCGGTTACATAACCGAATGCGGTTACTCCCACTAACACATGATTGAGGAGAATAATTCGGTCAATTATCTTAAAATTAACCAATTTAATAATAAATGAATATAATCATATTATATTCTTACCCTATAGTTTAATATCACATATCTACTATAGTAATTTCTCCTCCACTTGATATAAATCATATTTATATCTAATTTCCTCCAAAATATTGTATATCATACATTTAGCCAATTATATCATATATAATTAACCAGTCCAATTATATCATATATAATCAAACTCCCTCTTGTCAATTTGAACATTTCAAACTGACTCAAATACTGATTCTTAACTTTATCCAACTACCTAGGGGACCTAATGGACCTATGGCTCGAAGCTCCAACGATACGTGAATAACTGACTAAACTCTTTAGCCACAAGATCCACCATCCGTTAACTGTCAGACATTCCACTAAAGACCAACAGTTGAACTCTTCTTACAACAGATATATTTCTGTGTCCATCGAATATTACCAATCATGAGTACGATGACCCTTCACAGATGCTCGTAAGTACAACTAGGCCAATTTACCGTTTTACCCCTGTAGTTACATCTTACTCCTTAAGTACCACCGATTCCTCTAATGAACAATACAACATAGTCCAACTATGTGTGAACACCTCTCGGGCTAAGAGAAGGTGTGTGGCGCCACATCGTTCAAACCCTGAGATCAGCCCTTAAGAGAGCTATCTATCTATTTACCTCTGCCTCGGGGAAGAAGTTAATTTCATATTGTATAGCTGAGTTTTCAGCTCCCAAATCAGACGAATCCCCAAAATGGTAGGTTTGAATCGGCGACCTGGCCACTCGCACCCATACAAATCAAAGGACCGCCTTCAATGGTAGGAGTTCCGAACTCACTCAGGATTGAGGTCATGTTACCTATGGTCATCCTAGTGAAGTGAAGTCTCTATCATGAACGATGTTATATAACGAGATGTTAACACTTCGTGATCAGGTCTTATACAAACTCTTTGTATAGGATGCCCCCGCTCGCATGTCCCCTACACAAATAATCAGAATCAGACCATCTGTGACAAGTCACAACATTTATGACCATTCCACAAAGCGGACCGCATCTGTAGCGTTACCAAGATAAGGTTTCTCTCCTCTATCCATATACTACTGACCATTTTGGTTATCACTCAAGACATGATCCACTTGTATGTCACCATACATGCTTAAGTTACATACAGATAACCAGAGATTTTATGTTTATTGGTTTGTGATAAAGAAAATAAAACATACAACTGAGCAAAATCAAGATGTGAAGTAAATATCATATATTATACAACACAGGTGTTTGTACAATCAGTTTACAAACTATAGGACACGAAACTTTAAGGCATAAACCCCAACACATTAATCGTACAGCTAGAAAGCAATAAGCAACAACACGGCTTTATAGCATACAACTCACAGGTATGTGATGACGAAAATTAGTGAACGCAATTGTGCGATGCATGTCTTAAGTTATGCATTAATTCTCATGCGTCGGTGGTCATGCGTTGGAATGAAAGTATGCGTTACTCTTATATGCGATGACCATGCGTTCCTGTCACAAGTTTTCTTGCGCTTGCACCAAGTATAACGCGAACACAAGTTTTCTTGCGCTCGCACCAAGTATAACGCGAACACAAGTTTCTCGGGTGATCTGAGGGTGAACTCAGGGACTTGTAACTAAATGTATGCGGTGATGTGTTTGCGGCAGATAAATAAAAGAATGATGGGGGGTTTTAAGCTACAAACTACTCCTACTCCTGACTAACAGACAAAGCATTGGAAGTATGAATGAGAGGTAGAGACACGGTAACTGTTGACGCTTAGTAAAATGCATGGAAAATAGATAAAATGTGAGGATGTCTTCATCGCAACCCTAAGCTTGACCGCAAGGGCAACCTTAGCCAACACAAGCTATGTGATCATGCTACACACACTTGTGCCTAACTCTAAGACACATGCGATGTATATGCGCAGTGTCGAAAGCCCTTATTCCTAAGTCTCTATTCCTGCTCATGTGCTCCCATACATAAACAAGATGACCGCATACCACCGTATCCTACTTCTTGGACGCATGCAATATCCTCTCCGTAGGGTGCATACGTTGTGTAATAGCAAATAGAGCTTATTCCTAAGTTCCCCATTCTTGCTTATGTGTTCCAATCCGCTCTCTCAAGTCTTAGATTTGGTTTTTAGACTACTCTCTCAAGTATGCCTAAATGATGAATGATGCGCTCATAAGACAAGGTAACCGCATAAACTTGGTTGACGTAAGTTATTCCTATCTCTAGTGAATACTTGCTTACATTGCTTGATGCGACCAACCACTTACCCTCCCGGGCAGTTAGTTGTTGCTGACTTTACTAATAGACAAGCGTTGCATCTGCTTATAGACAGGCATTGCTATAACTTCACACTAAGCAAATAAGGTTTTCTCACAACACTCACGCAACTTACACCTCTCGGTGGTTTGCTACATGCTTCATATTCCTATGCCGCATGATTAAGTATGTGATACTCTAGTAATCTCACTAAGTGATGCAATGAAGGTTAAATATGCTAAGTAGTGAAGATGGAGATGGAGTCGAAGGAAATTATAGAAATGCATTATTCACAAAATGTATTAATTTCTTAAGGCATAATGTAATACAACACAATATATGAAAGAAGAGAAATGGAAAAGGCTAGCTGGGTGGTGCCATGGAAGGGTGGTGGAGTTGACTCTCTCGAGATCTAACTCCGGCGAAGGCTCCAGTCATCACTCGGAATGGATGAAGGAGATGAAGAACTCTCAAGCTTTCCTCTCACGCGTTCGTCTGGATCACAAGGATCCATCTGAAGGTAGAAACTTGAATGATTTGAAATTTTGCTCACCGGCTTCTATTTATAGAGCTTGATCGCCGACAGCATTAATGGACCTGCTCTGATTCTGACCTTTACGGCGCGTTGGTCCTTTTCTGAATTCTCTGCTGCTAACGGCGTGGTAGGTGAAATGTCAACATCATCTTTTGATTTTCCCGAGATATGCATTAATGTTTCTATTCCACCAACTTTGCGGTCATCCCACTATTATGGTTATCATTGTGTAGCCGCAATCTTGCAATGACCGCATTCGCTTGATTACCGCAACTTCTATACGATGACTGCAATCGCTTGACGATCGCAACTCCTATGCGATGAACGCATGCGGTTGATTACCGCAACACCCATGCGTTAAACGTATGCGTTCGCCTTTGCGATGGAGAATTTCTCCGCATGCGGTCGTCTATGCTATAGCCCGGCTTCCGCGTCTGCGTTTGCTTCCTGCGTTAGCTACAAAGATAGACAATTGAACGCATAATAAAGCATAATAGTGGGTTAGCCAAGATTCTTAATGCTGAACGACGCAAACTCATTTTTCATGAATTTCTAACATAACTGCCGCATATTCTATTTAACAGCCTTCATAATTCTAAATAAAAGACCTAAGATGACGTGCATTTTTGCCCGTCATCAGTATGAGAATATGATGATTAGTCTTACCCCCATATAGTACACTCTGAGCAATTTTGTGACTCTCACCCTTGCATATAGACATAAGTAAGCGGTCACTTACAACAAGATGAATTAATAAGGCAAACTAACTTAAAAAATGAAATACATAAAATGAAAGCATGATAAAAAGGGGTTGAAATGGGCATGTGGCCATGGGCAACAAGCTCTGGACAAGCATGATCGTGACCCTCTGCTTCTCCAATTTCATTCTTCTTTAATTCTCAGCCCTAGAACATCGACAAGCTCCAAGATTTGAAGTTCAAGATTTCAACCAATCCAATGCCGACTTGATTTTTTGTTAGCTGTTTTTTTATTATTCAACTTGATTTCGACAAGCCACAGTTTTGATTCCAATTTTTTTACTATAATTTCATCCTTCTGTTCATGATTGTGGCAGTGATTTTAGTTTAGGTTTCGATATTTATGCACTAATTTTAGGTTTCGAATTTTTAGCATGATTTGTTTTGATTTTTCTACTTTTGATTCCAATTTTTTACTTGAATCTCGTCCTCTTCTTCGCAAATTATGCTTTGTTTTTTGTTTCGATTTTTTTTATTCAGATTTTTTTGCTTCGATTTTATCCTTCTGTTCATGATTGCCTGGTGATTTTAGGTTTCGATATTTATGCACTGGTTTTAGGTTTTGATTTTTAAGCATGATTTGTTTCGATTTTTCTGCTTTTCATTCTGATTTTTTGCTTGAATCTCGTCCTCTCCTTCGATTTTTTGGTTTTTTTCATCTTTCTTGATCTTCCTATTTTTTGCAATAATAAAAAAACAAGCCATTAGATGGCATTGAACAAAAAATGGATCAAATGCAATTAGAAGCCAATTAAATGACAATCATAAAGTAAACATATATCAATCACAACGCAATCAATTGACTATCAGAAGTATGAAATAGTTGAGAAAGAATAGAAGGCAATAAGATGGTAATTGGTTGACGATCACATGATGACATTAGGAACTAAGAAAATCATAAGACAAATTATATGATAACAATTGACTAACAATCAAATAGTGATATTATAGAAGACATACACTATTAACTAAGAAAACTAAAGGATAATTGGATGGTAACCGAAAGATAATCATATGGAAATCAGCATGCTATTAGGTAAGTACTAACTTATTTAAAAAGTCAGAAGCTAATCAGATATCAATCACATGGTAATCAGATGATAATCTTAGTAACTTATACACAACAATTATTCCAATAAAATAAAATGCAACAAAAAGTAAAAGGAAAAAATCTATTACATGGTAATCAGATAACACATAATAGAAAGCACAAACTATGTGACTAACAATGTAAGGTAATCATAAGGAAATCAACAGGCTAGCAAATGCATATTAACTTATTTAAAAAACCAGAAGATAATAAGATATCAATCGCATAGTAATCGGATGACAATCTCAGTTATTTCTACACAACAACTATTTCAATAAAATAAAAAGCAATTGAGAGTAAAAGGAAGAAATCTATTACATAATCATAAAGGAGTTAAAATCTAAAACAGTATTTGTTAGACATCTTTTCAAAAGAAAGAAGTTACATGCAATAAACTATTCCAATGATGTATATAAAAACTAGTATACTAATCTAAAAATCTCACCTCATTCTTTTTACACTTGAAGCAAAAATAATTACCCTAATCGGAGAAGTATAATAAGAAGTAAATCACTGTGGGAGAATTAGACGAGTAAAAAGAAGAAATAAGAGGATAAGATGGAAGAAATTGGAGAAGGAAGAAGAGGAAATCAGAGGAGGAAGAGGAAGAAACCGAAAGAAGAAGAAATCAGAGGAAGAAGAGGAGAAATCAGTGTTGAAGAAATTAGAGTTGGAAGAAGAAATTGGTGTCTGACAAAATCGGAGTTGGAAGAAGAAGTTGGTGTTAACGTTGAAATCAAACTAGTAGCGAAATCGAAGTTGGAAAACACTAGTGTTGGAAGAAGAAGTGGAAGAAATTGTTGATGGAAAATTAGAGAAGAAGTTGAAATCAAACCCTAACGTAAAGATGGAAATCGTGTAAATTGATTCAAATATGTATGGACATTTTGGAATTTTCTCACAATCATCGAATTTGGGTTGGGCACTTGAAGATTTTGCTATTTTTGCAAAATCATACAAGATTGTATACGAGCTTAATATTAATAAAAAAAAAATTACTATTCCTGCCTTGTAATGTTATTTCTAATAGATTTGTTAATTTTTTACAATATTTAATTGTCTCGAGATCTCCCATACACAAAATTAAAGTTCGAAGGACATTAAATATTGAATAACTTGTTACATACAAATTTAATTTATTTAATACTATGTATGTATATATATACGGAATTCAAAAAATAGAATACGAAATTGGGGATTTTTGTCACGCGAGGGTGACTGGTTCACACGTCAGAATTCACGTGGCTCATAGATTCTCCAAAATGGAGCTTGGGCCCACAGATCCACTTCATTTCCAGTTTTGGGCCGTATTGAAGGCCCACTTCACATGATTCTCACTTCAAAAGGCAATGGGATAACACCCCACAAGGCCTAAAGGTCCTTCCAATATTTATTTCAATCAATTTTTCACTCATTCTCTCTCTATCTCTGAAGCCAATATGAAATTTATATATATTTCATATATGGTTTACAAAGCATTCATTCAATCTCTAATTTACAAACTGTATTCAAATATTTTCAAATAGCTAACAAATATAATTAAAATAATCATGAATTCGTAAAAAAAAAAAAAAAAAAAAAACCAATAAATTGATACGTAAAATCAATATAAATAGAAAATAAAGTTTCATTAAATTCATTTTCTCCTCAAATTTCAACAAATAAATCTATTTTCTCTAGGGATATGAAAAATTTCTCTCATTCTCACATTGTCTCTCCAGTCGCCCACCACATTTATTCTAGTCCGAAAAATCCATTAGATTTTATATACGAAAATATAAAAAAGTTTGGACAATTAAATTTATAATAATCCCATTATCATCTACGTCTTTATTTAGAATTTTTTTAAAAGTTTTTTTATATCCTTCGAAAAGGCAAAAAAATTCATCACCAACCGAGGATTCTATATTGATATGCTTCAATGACCTCGGATCATTTTCAAAAATACAAATGGCTGCTTACTATCATTAAAAAAAAAAAATCGACTGTAACATAATTCAATAGATCGAAATACTATCTTTTTTAACGAATATTATACTATAGAAAATAAAGTATTTTAATGTAAGCACAATAAAAAAATTCGAGAAACGTGTCAAACCGAGCATAACTCAATTATCATACGAATGTGCTAGAAACTACGAAACCTAGGATTCGAATCCTTCTATTCTATATAGTACTAAAAAAAAGAAGTCCATAAACGTAATTTTAATGTCAGATTTTTTTAAAAAAAATTAATTAATGGAAAAAGTGATAAATGATTTATGCAAAACGTTCCAAGTTGATGAGCGTTACAGTGACTCTATTGACATATTCCCATTCTGTAGAGAGCATGTTCGGATTTTGCTTGTTATTAACGATGAAATAAATCTATTTAAAAAAAAAAAAAAAAAATCTTAGATCCCGTTTGATAATTATTTTATTTTTTATTTTAAAAAATTAATTCTATAGCACTACTTCCACTTCCAAATTTCTTAAATTTGAGAACTAAAAAAAATTAGCTCTAAAAAAGTTTGTGTTTTTAAATTTGGCTAAGAATTTAATTATTATAAGAAACATTGATGAAATGGATTTAATTTTAAAAAAAAAAAAACTCACATGATTATGGGCTCTAATTTTCTTCATTGAATATCTGTTTTATAGATGATAAATTTGACCGAAGAATTTTGAATAAATTTAAAAATTCAAAATCTAATTGAATAGCATGTTTGGCCTCTATTTTGTTCTTTTTTTCCTGCATATTATTTATTGTATAATTCAAAATTAAGGATGAGGAAGACATCTCTATCTCAAGGGCTATTATCAATCTTCAATCTCATTCTTCTTCTTGATAAACACTATTTTACTTTTATTTTTATTTAAAAAAAACAAATTTATTCATTAACATTTCTCCCTTTTAAATCTAGTTTAATTATTAATATTAGAATAAATATTGAATTCTATTTTTCCAAATGTAAAACAAACAAACAAACCAAATAAATAGCAATCGTTTTATTTTTGGAAAAAAATTGAAATATATTAACCAGCTAAGAAGTTTTGGCAGTTAACAAATTTACAAGCTTTGAAGTCTACAATTTATGCTTTATTATTTCATAATCAATTGATTGTTTTTATTTACCTGCACATCAAAATCTTAGGTTATTAGTTTAATTCATAAGAGATTTATGTTTACCAAAAAAATATCAAAGAATCTATAATATATAGGTAAGATTTGGAATTCATCAAATAACCGTCATCTTTGATTTACATAGATGAGAATAACTTCAATAACTTATTTAATAAATCTTCCATTTTAACATCATATCGCAATATATAATCAATGAGAATTGTTTGTTTCTCCAAGAAAAGGGAAAGGGTTAAAATTCAACTAGTGAAGCATTTTTGTAATTAGGAAGATGTGTGATTTTAACGGCCACAAAAATTATTGTTGTTGTCTTCAAATAAATAAATTGGTAGTCCAACCTTGCCTAACAAAACAAAACTTCATCATCAATTTCAATTTTAGAACCCAATCTCCTTCATAAATATTTGATTTTGAATTTGAATGTTGAAATTCAAAGTATCTTAACAGTGTGTGTATATATATATATATACACATAGTGTTTAATTATTGTATGATAAAAAAGAAAAGGTTAAATTATAATTTTAGTATCGAAGTTTCAATTTTGTATCTATTTGGTCTCTAAACATTAAGAGGTGTTTCACTGGTCATTAAACTTTCAATTTGATATTCAATATAGATCCATAAACTTTAAAATGTATCTAATCAAATCAATTCCTTAATTTTCGTTTGATAGACTATTTGAGTTTTGAAAATTAAGTTTTAAACAATACTTTCATCCATAAGTTTCTACATTCTGTTATCTACTTTATGCTAAGGTTTCAAAAACCATGTCAAGTTATGAAAACTAAAAAAAAAATAGGTTAAAAAAAAAGCTGGTAGGAATTTAAGTTTTTTCTTCTTCTTCATTTTAAGAAAAGTGAGAACCACAATTAAAAAATTGGAAGGAGACAAACAAGTTTTAAAAACGGACCTTTTATATTAATATGGTTGTTTTCAAAACTTATTAGGGAAATAAGGTTGTTTTGAAACTTATTAGAGAAATATTGTTGTTTTGGGAGTTTGAGGCTAGTTGTCGAGGGTTGAGGATTCGATTAATGTAGAGGTCGAACATTAAGAACTCGACAAACAAAGAAAAACTTGAAAACAATATGTATATTAAGGTTGTCGAAGGTTGAAGTTTCGACATATATAAGTCAAAACTTCAACCCTCGACAAGGAGATAAGTGGGCTGAAGGTCTCATTAATTTTGTGATGGGGATCTCGCTAATTTTGTGATGAGGATCTCGCTCTAGAAGGGAATCTCGCTAGAAATGTGGGCTGAATCTCGCTGGTAAGGTGAGCATCGCTAGGAAGACAGTTTGTTAAAGAAATGCTTGATCTCGCTCATGAGGATCTCGTTCATAAGGAGGATCTCACTCATGAGGAGGATCTCGCTCATGAGGGTAAATTCACTCAGGACATGCAGTGTAAGGTCCAATCACCATACTGCCCTGCTCCGATTCCTCTACGTGATTCCTTGCATGCATTGACCGACTGCATGCAGGCTCCCTCTGCCCGCTACTGATCTGATTCCCTACATGCATTGACGCATGCATGCCCCTCTGCCATAGCCTTAATGCCTCTTCAACCACCCCAAACCCGTAGGTCGAGTGTTCACACTCGACCTACATCCTTTTAAACCCCCATCCTCTTCATTTTTGCTCACTTGCTCCCTCAATAATTTTTTCTCCCTCTTCATTTTTGCTCACTCACTCCCTCGATAGCTCACTACCCTTGATTTTGCTCACTCCTCTCCCCTTAATTTGCTCACTGCCCCTCACTGCCTTCGAAAATAAGCCTTCGAAATCTTCTTCCTCTCCTCCCATTTCCATTTCCATTTCTCTTCGTGTATTTCGTTTAATACAAATTATTCTCACACAACTATATTGGTTCGTTACTCTACTAAATTTTTATTTTTTAAGAATAATTATACATTTTATTTTTGTTCTTATATTATTATTTTTTTATAGATTCTATTTTTTTTTAATTTTTTGTAGTTATTGTCAGATAACAAATAACAGGAAAAATGGTGAACGTTGTCACTTTGAAGGAAAAAAAAGAACTACCGTCGAATCTGTGAGTTGAACTTATGATATTTGAAAAGTTTAGTTTATTCTTATGATATTTGATTTATTTAGTATTAACTTTGATGTTTATAGTGTTAAAATGTTTAGTTTATTGTTATGTTTAAGAAGTTGATATTTATAGTTTAATACAAAATTATTGTAATAGTTAACAAGTTTAGTATAGTTTCAAAAGTTTAATATAGTTTGAAAATTTTAGTTTATTCATATGAAAATTATTGTTGTTATGTTTATTGTGATAAGTTGATATTTTCTAGTATTAACTTTGAAAATATAGTTTAAAATAGTTTGAAAAAGTTTAATTTAATTTAATTTTTTATTTTGTATTAAATTTGAAAAAATGATTTTAAAAAGTTTAACTCATTTTAATTTGAAAAGTTTAATTTGTTGTTATTTTTAAAAATAGTTATAAAAAGTTTAATTTATTATTATGTTCATAAAACTTAAAAAGTTTATGTTTATAAACTAAAAAATTTAATATATTTTAATATACTTCTTATAAAAAGTATAATACAAAAAATTGATGTTTCACCAAGTAGGAGTTTTACCATAAATGTGAACATTGGAATTGTATTTGAACAATTCATTGAAATGGTTGGAATGTTACTTAGTGTAGATATGGGAGCAAATCAAATAGAAATAATATGTAGGTTCCGTTGGGAATTCATTCTGAGCAGAAAGATAGACTGAGCTACAACTTAGCAGAAGTAGAGATAGAATTTATTACAACATTTATGTGAAAAAGAAGCCGCTATGAAAATGAACCAACATTCTCATTGTTCTTGTTTCCTTTGTTCAAAATAGAATATGTCTAATCTAGTACCATCAGGATCAATAAGGTTTATGTCATTCCATTTCTATGCAAATGTAAATAGGATAGGGGTGGATCCTGATACATCATTTAACCAGTTTGAAGAACCAACTCAATGTATCAATCTTAATCGGAGTCAGTTGCATCGCCATGTGATAATGAAGTTATGGTGGCTAATAACCTGTACAGAGACTTCAGAACAGAAACAAAGAAGAGTTGGATTTCGATGGTCGTGAACATGAGATGCTTTCAAATACATTCAATGATTTGGATATGAATGTACTGAATAGCATTCGGGAACATGACCCAATTGTAACCCCTGTGGACGTTGACAATACTCAATTGTATAAAGGGATGATTTTCAAGACAAGGAAATGCTACAACACGCGGTCAAATGTTTTGCAATAAAGTGTCACGCACCATATGAGGTTGTTAAATCTACACCGACGATTTGGACAATTCAGTGTAAGAAGTGGGAGGAAGGTTGCAAGTGGAGACTTCGTGCAATAAAGAAAAAATCGCATGGCTTGTTGGAGATCACTAAGTATGATGAGCAGCATACATGTTTTTATTCAGAACTAAGTCAAAGTCACGTGCAATTAGATTCATCAATGATTGCACTGGAGTTCTGTGACGCCGTAAGAGAAAAACCATCTATCAGTGTGGCACAACTGCAGTCTGACATTAAATCAAAGTTTGGATATCATGTTCCTTACCATAGGGTATGGGAGGGAAAAGGAAAAGCGTTGGCTAAAGTGTTTGGTGATTAGGATGAGTCTTACAAATTGTTGCCCAGGTGGTTATATATGGTTAAACAAACCAATCCCGGAACACGTGTTGAGTGGAGAGTTAAAGAAATGCTTACTGAAGGCCATGTTATCCTAACTTCTGTATTTTGGGCATTTGGTCCTTGTATAGAAGCTTTTAATAAATTTCAGCCGATAATTCAGATAGATGGTACACACTTATACGACAAATATAAAGGAAAATTGTTGATTGCTACATCAATTGACTCGAACGGTTATCTTCCTACACTTGCATTTACCGTTGCTGATGAAGAGTCCGCAGACTCGTGGGGATGGTTCCTGAAACACCTGAGAGAAATTTTAATACACGAAGAGGTGTGTTTAATTTCAGATCGACATGCTGGTATAATCGCAGCAGTGAACAATCCAGCAAATGGTTGGACGGGACCGAAATGTCACCATCATTTCTGCTTACGACATATCGTCAGCAACTTCAATAAAAAAGTATAATTTTAATTCATTGAAAAATTATGTTTATCGTGCCGGGTGTCAGTTTCAAATTCGAAAGTTCAACAAAGCAATTGAAGATATCAAAGGAATAAATCAGAGTTGTCTGAGTTTTTTTACAACATTAGTTTAGAGCAATAGACTCAAGCACATGATGGAGGATTCAGATATGGAGGATGACGAAAAATCTATCAGAGTGCATAAATGGAGTCCTCAAAGGAGCTCAAATGTTGCCTATAAATGCTCTTGCTTAGATAACATTCTTCAAATGCGTGAATTATTTCGAGAAAAGAAGAGAAGAAATAAGGGATGCATTGGAGCGTCAAGATAAATACACCCGGTAATATTATTTATATATATATATGTGTATATATATATTATTAATTTATTTCAAACATATATTTATAATACTAGATGAAGTAAAAATCCAGGTACGCACACGAGAAAATAAATAAATGGGTTGCACGATCTAGTAAACATGAAGTACAATCATACGATTGGTATGAAGATGTGTTTCATGTGAAGACCGGACGTCATAGTCTCAATGCCAAAGGAGGAAACATTCAAATATTGAGGCTAAACAGGTTCGAGCGGTACTGTTCATGTAACAAGTGGCAAGCATTTGGCATTCCATGCTCGCATTTTATGGTCGTTTGCTCACATTTTAACATGAACTACGAAAATTTTATTGAGGACTACTACAAATTGTCAACGTATACTGAATGTTACTCTCCTCAATTTCAACCTGTACCGCATGAAGATTATTGGATCACGCACCCTAATATGTCCGTCTTATATCCTGATCCATCGTTGTTGAGAAAACCTGGTAAACTGCAAAGTTCACGTTATCACAACGAGATGGATTGGACAGAACCAGCCACTCGACAACGATGTGGATTTTGTAATCAGTGAGGACATAATCGAAGGAAGTGTCATTTGTTACTAAGATAGGCTCCAGATAGTTAGGGATTGAAAAATAAATACTTTTTTTTTTATTATATATTCAATTTTTTTATTATAATTTATTGTATATTCAATTTTTTTATTATAATTTATTGTATATTCAATTTTTTTATAATAATTTATTGCATATTCAATTTTTTTTATTGTAATCAATAAAGTTTTACATTATTCTTTTAATTGAGAAATAAGTACTTCTTTTATCATGTTTATTCAATTAAGTGTAGATACTTTTATTGTATATTCAATTTTTTTTATTATAAAGTTGTACATTATTCTTTTAATTAAGTTGTACATTATTCTTTTAATTAAGTTGTACGTTATTCTTCTAATTAAGTTGTACATTATTCTTTTAATTAAGTTGTACATTATTCTTCTAATTAAGTTATACATTATTCTTCTAATTGAGAAACAAATAATTTTTTAATTGAGAAATAAATATTTTTTTTTTCTTTTATATCATGGCTTTAAACCCAGGACATGTTGATCCCGATGTTTTGTACGACCAGTCCATTCATCGATCATCTGTTGTATGGCGAGATCGTACTACTGGAGAAATATCTTGCAGGCGTCGAGAGGCAGTTCTCCAGCGCACTATCCCGCTCCACCCTCGAATACTACCGCTACTGCACACATCTAGATTCTATGGGTTACCAGATTATGATTTATTACTGGTATCTGATCACAGCCTTGGTCGAGAGATGGAGGCCCGAGACGCATACATTTCATATGTCTGTTAGAGAGTGCACTATCACTCTACAAGACATAGAAGTGTTGTTGGGGTTACCTGTTGACGGTGAGTTAGTCACCGGAGTGATGTATGATGACTAGTCAGAAGTTTGTCAACTATACCTCGGTGCGACCCCACCTGCCGACAAGATTAAAGGATCGAGGTTAAGTTTAATATGGTTAGGAACACAATTTCTTAAGCTCACAAATGATGCATACGAGGAAATCGTCATAACATATGCGCGAGCATATATACTACAAATGATGGGTGGAAGTCTGTTTTCAGATAAATCAAGTCATTTTGTTCACTTGATGTTCCTGCCACTGTTAGCTAACCTCCATGATGCGGGGCGATATTCGTGGGGTGGAGCATGCTTGGCATGGTTGTATAGACAGTTATGCAAAGCAACAAGACCTGAGGTTCGAGAGATAGTTGGGCCTCTCATACTTTTGCAACTATGGGCTTGGGAGCGATTTCCAATAATGGCTCCACAGCTACAACATGTTAATGACGCTCAGTTAGTTGGATGAGCCTATGGTTCTCGGTATGTTGTTTTAATTCAATTTAATTTTATATCACTGATCTAGTTAATTTAAATTCTAAATTATCAATTTAAAAATTTAGGTGGAGAGACAAATTCTGTGTGACTAGGACAACCACACATATAGTTAGCCAGTATAGATACATATTTGATCTGCTTCAACCTGATTAGGTACATTACACTGAACCTAATTGATTATTTTATACACATTTTTATTGTATTTGTCTTTAATATTCTCTAATATAATATTTTGTGGAGTTGTACAAAATTATTATGCATACTTTGCCTGTTTTTGTACGAATGGTCAAAACATATGGCGAACGATGAGTCCTCTCATATGTTTTCACGTTGATGAGTGGCATCTTCGGTGATGAGACAATTCGGTTTTCAGCAGGATGTCCCATCGCCTTGTAATACTGAACCCGTACTGCATGATATTGACCTAAGGATTGGAGATTGATCCGAAAAAGTTGCACATTTGGTAGTGCGATGGTACTATCGTGCAAGGTTTATTGCAGTGAGGGTTTCTCTTGAACAGTTTGATACAGATGTCACTCCAGAATATATTCATTGGTATAATAATATCACAAGGCGCTACGTCACTCGTCCGAGAGCAGCTGTGGGTCATTTGGTAAATGAATGAATATTATCTAATTATTTTTAATTTAAATTTATTTTAAATATTGTCTAATTATTTTATAATTCACAGAGATCGAACAACAGTAGGCTCTGTGAGGTTGCGAATTATCCGAACCAGGTTCTTGCTATATGTAGTGACAACCAAAGTTATGTGGAGGAAATTCATTATATGTATGATATACCTATTGTTCCTCTACCAGCTCCTAGACGTAAAGGACATGTTCGGGAAGAGGATGAGTTTGATGAGGTTGCACATAATGTGGAAGAATTGTCCCCTATGATGCAGACGCAGAGTCAAACTGATTATGTTAGTCCGATGATGATGATGTCAGCATTTGGTTCAGGACATTATGACTGAGAGGCTGGTCCTTCATCTTCATACGTGTATGGACATGGTTGGGGTCTTAGAGAGCATAATGAATATTTATATTATGAAGTGCCTGCAGAGGTACCAGAGCAACATCAAGAAGAACCCGAGCAACCTCAAGTTCGAAGTCGACGACGACAACCAGCTCGAAATCGACGACGTCCGCCTTGTGGGACACATTGATTTTTGTAATTATTTTTATATAAATGAGATATTTAATTTACATTTTTTTTATTTTTATGAGATATTATTTTTTTTAATTTATTCTTTTTAGAGTTTAAATAAAATAATAAAATCTTTTTAGAAATCTTTTTTATAAAATGGAAAAATTAAAAAAAAAAAAAAAAAAAAAGAAGAAGAAAGAAAGAAAAAGGTGGAATGTGTAATAATTAAAAAAGAAAAAAAAAAGGCAATGTCGAGGGTTGAAAATCCGACCTACCTTGGTCGAATTTTGAACCCTCAAGTTATTAAAAAAAAAAAAAAAACAACAACAACAATATTTTCCTAAATGATTTCTAAAAGGACAATATCCTTTTAATTTAAATTTCCCTTTAAAAACATAGGTTGTGAAATTGGCAAATAAAGAATACAAAAACCATAAAATAATAAAGAATTTACACACAGATTTACGTGGTTCACTAATAGTATGTTAGTTAGGTCCATGTGACAAAGGGAGAATAATTTTATAGAGACAAGGTTACAAAATACCAAGAGTTTACATAGTACACTGATCTAAATTCTATGGTCATAAACATAAATTATATAGAGATGGCAAATATATAAATAACTTAGGTACGATGAGACCTCCATACTTGGTTGTTCCACACACAAGGTAACAAATTCAAGATATTTCCAACTAACATAAGACTAAAAAGGAGAGGGCACTATCAAATGAGACCTTAGCTTTCAATTTTGTATCAATAAATCTTTAATTTTAAATGTTATGTCTAAGATACTCTTGAATTATTTCACATTCTTTAAAATTTACGAACATACTAAACACAAAACTAAAAATTGAAGGTGTAATTAGAAATCAAATTTAAGGAGAGAGAAAATGGAGGGTAAAGTGGGAAAGAAGGTTGGAAAATTGAAAGAGGAAGGGAAGTGGAAATGGGTAGGAAGTAGCGTGAGGAATTGTTAGAATATCTAATGGGAATAATAATTCAAATCCCCTATGAAAATGACCCACCAACCAATGTTTTGAATCTTTCAAATGCCTCATTCTTCACATTTTTACCTTTTCTTTTTCTTTTTTTTTTTAAAAAAAATATATATATATATATATAAACATCCCTTTGAATTTTGTTTCATTTTAGTAAAATTACTATAGGCTAATTAGTTTCTTCTTGATTTTTCTTCCACAATTTAATCTCTATAAACTTTATTAGTTGTGAAAATGTATTTAAATTGTGTTTTCTCTTACACTAAAATTCTTATTATTATTTAACCAACTTCAATAAAATTATTAACGTCAATTGAAAATTAAATAAGATTCCCATATAAAAGTAACATTATATAAGGAGTTCCTTTAAGAATCTTTTAGTTTCTAAACTTTCAATTAAGTAACCAATTTAGGCCTATAAATATTATCTGGTAATG
This sequence comes from Benincasa hispida, assembly GCF_027475165.1. NCBI lineage: Eukaryota > Viridiplantae > Streptophyta > Magnoliopsida > Cucurbitales > Cucurbitaceae > Benincasa > Benincasa hispida. The sequence continues at coordinate 18,199,804 of NC_143481.1, forward strand.
AATTAAGTTTTGTGTTTTTATTTTTTTCAATAATTTGGTCACTATAATTGCACATATTGTTAAGATTTAATGATATCTTACTTATGTTCATTGATAAGTCGATTAGAAATTGAATATGTTTATAAATTTAAATATATAGAGAGTCATTACATAATATAAACTTATACTTAAATTTAATGAATGGTTACAAATTTAAAAGTGTAAATATTAAAGTATAAAATAATAAAACTCAAGGACTAAACTTTCCGTAAATTATATTCACGAAGGTTTAAAGATAATTTTTTTTAAAAATCAGACTATACCTTATAGAAACTAGTTTGTGCAAGAGATGAGTTGTTACACTAAATCACTTCTCTAAAGTAATACTTACTTGAAGATATAAAAAGTTGAGATAATTAGAAATCTTATTATAACACTTCAAATAAAAATCGACAATCAATGTGAAATTACTATTTTCTTTGTTTTTTTTAGTTTAATATTAGAGGATTTGAACTATTGACATTGAGGTTTATATTTGTTTTAGAATATTAACATTATAATTGTACGATATAGGACTGAAAGATTGCTTGAGTAGACAATATGACAAATGTTAATTTTTATATTTTCTTCTTTTGACTGTATTATACACAATAATTTATAGAAAATTAAAGGAAAATTAATCCGACGAGAGAAGTTGTATTTTGTTTCAAAATTACTTGTTTTCTTGGTTTAGTTAGATTTTATTCAAGTAAACAAGACTTAAAAAGAGGGGGAAAAGAAATTCAAAGATGGCTTTTAATGGTTGTAGAAAAGCCTAGAAGGATTATGATGGTTAGACTTTTGGTCATATTGAAAAGACAATACAATGCCTGGTTGAGAAGGTTATAAAGACTTAAGGTCAGCTAATTAATCCACATTTTGTAAGTATTTATTTTGTTTTCAATTTTAGTAGCATAAAAAAAGTAACAAAAATAAAAACTCTTTTAATTTCTTTTCCTTCTTTTTTGTATATTACTATTCCTTTTCTGTGTTTTGTTTCCTTGTTTCCCAACAAACAACAGTTTTGTGGAGTGTGACATATATAGACATTATTTTAGGAAAATAATTAAACAATATTCTAATTTTTTTGCTTTCTTTAAGTGAAATTCTTTAAATTGTGATGCATACACCAACTCTTAACAATGAGCACAATTTACATATATTGTAATTTTGTCTAAAAGCAAAATATAGCTCACTTCATTCTAGTGTCGTGTGATCGATAAAATTTACATTAAAATGTTATTTATTTACCTTTTTTTTAATGAAAAACTTAGATATTTAACTAATCATTGAGATTAGAGGTGGCAAGTTAGGCATCTAGAGAATCAATATATATATATTTTTTCTTTTTTAAAGAAAAATAAAAGTCCATACTCATTGTTAATGCTTTTCTCTTTTTCTTTTTGTTTATTCGCTGAGATTTGCACATGGAGAGGGTAAGTTTAGATAACTTCTAAACTAATTATTATTTTTATATTTTAGTTTTGATAGAAATACTTTTTAGTCCTTAGGTATGTTACATATTTGGCCTTTTAAGTTTTGAATTTTGTTTCAATTTAGTTCATAAGTTTTAAAATGTTATAATTTTGTTTTCGAGATTTGAGTTTTGTTTCAATCTGATCTATAAGTTTTAAGATTTTACATTTTAATCTCATTTTCATTAAATATTAAATTTTAATCATTGACATCAATTCTTATTAATTAGCTAAAAATAATTATGAAGTAAAATTTTGAATTTAATTTTAGAAGTGATAAAAAATAGTGAAATTTAATTCATTATAATTTTTAAATAAATTTTAATTCATTAATCTAAATTAATACTAAAAATGAGTATTTAGTGAATAAACAAAACTAAAAGTATAAATATTGAAATATAGGGATCAATTGAAGTAAAATTCAAATGTAAAAAGTAAAATTGTAACATTTTAACATTTAGAGACTAAATTTAAAAAAAAAAAACACTTAAAGACTTAAAAGGACATTTTAAAATCTACAAAATAAATAAAAATTAAATTCATACCTTAAGGATTAAAAAGATATTTTCCGTTCATAAGTAGAAATTAAAATTTGGCGGAATCATTTTGAGAAGGTGAGGACCACTGAGGGTGAAGGGGGCACGTGGTATAAAATAAGTGGTCCGTCAACGAAAAGAAAAACGGCCGCGTTATGAGATTGGCTAAACCGCGTAGGAAATCTGATACTGGGTCCCACCCCACTTGGCCTTTATCTACGTGTATAAAAGGGTAGAAAGGCATTTTTAATATTTACTCGTATAGAGGAAGCTTTTTGTTATAAAATATAAAGATTATTTATAAAAATTTCTCAAAAAAATAAAATTAAAATTTATAAAAATAAGAAAAATATATTAAAATATAATTGTCGACTCTTTATTCATAACATGTCTGTTTTAGTTTGTGAGGATCCATTATCTTAAAATTGATTTCGTGAAAAGTTGTATTTTAATTTATATTAGCCTTTTATGATTATAAAATAGAAAAGGATAATTGGTTGGTGGTTTTTGTTTGCTCGGCCCGTGAATAAGAATAGTGAGGAGAAAGGGTTTAGGGACAAAGCAAGAAAGCCCCCACATGAAACTGTCCTACACAACACATTTTACAATCCTCCACTTGACTTTCACACCCTCTTGCATTACATTGCCAATTTTGGTGCCCTATGACTCATTCTCACCTAACATTTTATTTGTCATCCTCTTTGTTGGTTTAATAGGATGATTGCTTCTATTCATGTTATTTCCTCATCTTTCAAAATTGCGAGGTTGTACATGGTCACAATAGGAAGTAAGGAATGAGAGAGACACATGAATTCTTGATCATCATCATCCTATAACACCCTCTAACCTTTTTCTTTAATTAATTAATTATTTGTTATTATTTTGCGAAGGTTGGTTTGGAGTTTATTAATCGTTTGGGTTCCATCCATGTGTGTGCCCTATTTCTTTGATCTCGAGGAGTATTTTTGTGATAGGTTATATTTTCATTTGCTTTTTTTTTTTTTCCATAATTTCTCATTGTTACAGACGACGACTCTCCACATATCTCTACAGTAGTATGATATTGTCTACTTTATATATAAACTCTTATAGTTTTACTTTTGAAACCATATAAAAGGTCTCATACCAATAAAGATAATTGTTATCACTTATATGCTCATGTTCATTTTCTTCTCTAATCAATGTAGGACGTTGATCGCATTTCAACACTCTTCATTATTAGTATTATTTATCTCTCCTTTTGAGACAAAAAGTTTCAAGTTTTACTTGTCTCATTGAACTTGTATTTGATAATGACATTTACCTACTATACTATACAATTGTATTTATAGTTCTATTATTTTAGAATGTGATAGGCTAGAGAGATATTAGAAAGAATTTTGAATTTTGAAAATTAAGAATTATTAAATAAATATAATGTACGTAAAAATAAATAAAAGTGGATAGACTATTTGTTGTCAGTGTCCAACCTACTTGTTGCATAAATAAAGCTTTATTTTAAACTTGTGTTTTGTGAGCCCAATTAGGGCTAATTTTTTAGTCCGATTTTTCAGCAATAACTTTCACAAAGTTGTCGATTGTTAGAGTTTGAACTATCGGATCATGCTGAAATTTGGTCACCCTGTTCAGGACACATATGGTCTCATTTTTGAACTGTTGGATCGTTGTTCAAAGCTTTGGTTTGTCCACAGTTGCTACCGAACAGAATCTATAAAACTGGGTGATTTTTATTCTTTTTATTTCTCAAGTGTTTATTTTTTATGTATGAAAGTATTGGTGGGTAGTGTACCTTTGTATGACTATTTTGGGTTCTTTTTCCCTCAATTTTATCATAATAAAAGAAGTTGACAAGGGTGGACTCCTCACAAGTCCCGTGGTTTTTACTCTTCACATCGAAAAGGTTTTCCACGTATAATTCGTGTGTGCTCTTTGCTTTTAGTCTTCCAAAATTTTGTGGTTTATTGTTATTTATTGTTGGTTGATTGCTTGGTGTTTGGTGATTTATTTGTGGTGTTTTGGAGAACATTTATTTTGTCGATTGTTTTGAAGGAGATCTTAGTGGGTTGTTGTTATATTGTTTGGGTCCTAGCATTTGGAATCAAAAAGTGTTTTTATTTCATCATTGTTATGGAGTCTACTAGTAATGGTGGAGGTAGTTCGATGATAAAATTGACATCAACTAATTATTCCATCTGGAGATCGATGATGGAGGATTTGTTATATTGCAAAGATTTGTTTGATCCAATGGAAATAACCACAAAAGCATATGGCACAATTTTTAACCCTGCAAAACTAGAGAAAATGGAAGAAAAAGATTGGAGAAAGTTAAAGAGAAAACTTTAGCGACTATTAGGGTGAGTTTGCGTCCAAGGAGTCTGATCCATATGAGTTGTGGAAGAAATTGGAAGGTCTTTATGAAAGGAAAACCGCATATAACAAAGTTTTTTTAATCAAGCATCTTGTTAATTTGAAATTAAAGGGCGAGAAGTCTGTTTCTGAGCATTTAAGTGACTTTCAGGATATTATTAATAAGTTGATTACTATGAAGATTGGTTTTGATGATGAATCGGAGGTTTTGTTCTTGTTGAGTTCTTTGCCGGATAGTTGGGAAACCTTGGTTGTGACTATTAATAACTCTATTTGGAAGGTGTTTTATCTTTGGATGTTATCAAACAAAGCATGTTCAATGAAGAGATAAGAAGAAAGGAGATGAGAGTTGATAATTCATATGCTCTTATTGTTGAGAATCGTGGAAGAAACAAAAGTAAGGGACCTAAAAACCGTGGTAACTCAAAAGGGAGGTCCAAGTCTAAAGACAAAAAGACTAGGACATATCATTATTGTAATAAGTCTGACCATATAAAAGAGTTTTGTTATCGTTGAAAGAAAGAACAAAATAAGAAACGAGACTCACGAAAAGAGGAAGATGATAAAAATACTGCAACAATTATTTCTCAAGAGTGATAATGTTCTCACCTTGATTTGTGCAACTAGTGAGTGTTATCATGTAGAGAGTTCAAACATTCAATATGTGGTATATTCAGGTGTTTTATACCATTGTGTTGCCAAAAGAGAGTATTTCATGAACTATCTATCTTATGATTTTGGTAGTGTGAAGATGAGAAACGAGAGCTCAGCTAGCATAGATGGGTTAGGTAATATTCGTGTGAAGACCAGTCCACGCTTACATAAAAAAATGTGCGTCATATTCTTGGTTTATGCATTAACTTGTTATCTACAAATGTCCTTGATCAATAAGGATTTTGACATACCTTTTATGATGTTAAGTGAAAATTGTCTAAGGGTTCAATAATAGTTGCTCAAGATGAGTTATGTTGCTCTTTGTATAAAACAAACTTGAGCATATGTAATTCTGAGTTGAATATAATAGAAGAAAAGAATTTTCCAAATTTGTGGCATCGGAGGCTAGGGCATATGAGTGATAAGGGGATTAAATTATTGGCAGGTAAATCTCTTATCCCTGTTGATAAAACATTTTCTTTTGACCCTTGTGATCATTTTTTGGCATGTAAGCAACATAAAATTTCCTTTTCTGGGAAGTCCACCATAAGGCAAGGAAAATTGGAGTTAATACATTCTGATATTTCATGAACTATCTATCTTATGATTTTAGTAGTGTGAAGATGGGAAACGAGAGCTCAGCTAGCATAGATGGGTTAGGTGATATTCGTGTGAAGACTAGTCCACGCTTACATAAAAAAATGTGCAACATATTCTTGATTTATGCCTTAACTTGTTGTCTGCAAATGGCCTTGATCAATAAGGATTTCGACATTCCTTTTATGATGTTAAGTAAAAATTATCTAAGGGTTCAATAATAGTTGCTCAAGGTGAGTTATGTTGCTCTTTGTATAAAACAAACTTAAGCATATGTTCTTCTGAGTTGAATGCAATAGCAGAAAAGAATTTTCCAAATTTGTGGCATCAAAGGCTAAGGCATATGAGTGATAAGGGGATTAAATTGTTGGCAGGTAAATCTCTTATCCCTGTTGATAAAATATTTTCTCTTGACCCTTGTGATCATTTTTTAGCAGGTAAGCAACATAAAATTTCCTTTTCTGGGAAGTCCACCATAAGGCAAGGAAAATTGGAGTTAATACATTCTGATATTTGTGGGCCTATTGAGGTGGAGTCACTTGGTGGCAATAAATATTTTTGACACTTTTATTGATGATGTTTCTCCAAGAACTTGGATGTATAAGTTGAAGACAAAAGGCAAGTGTTCGAGATTTTTAGGAAGTTTCATGTCATGGTAAAAAGGGAGATTGAAAGAAAATTGAAGTGTCTTCGATCTGAAAATGGTGATGAGTGTACTTTGAATGAGTTTAAGTATTATTGTTCACAATATGGCATTAGACATGAGAAGACAGAACTTGACACAACAAAACACAATGAAGTTGCGGAGAGGATGGGCAAAACCATTGTGGAGAAGGTGAGGAGTATGCTTATAATGTTTTATCTTCCTAAGACATTTTGGGGTGAAGCAGTGTAATGTGCCATGTATTTGATTAATCAATCTCCTTCAATTTCTCTTGGTCTAGACATTCTAGAGAATGCATGGAAGGGTCATGATCCCACTTATTTGCATCCTAGAGTCTTTAGCAGCAAGGCATGCATGCATGTGCCTAAGGAGCAGAGATCAAAGCTTGATTCGAAGACCAATCCATATGTTTTTGTTGGATATGGAGTTGAAGAGTATGGGTATAGGCTCTACGATTCAGAAAAGAAAAAAGGTAGGAGATGTAGGATTCTTTGAGCACGAAAAAGGTGCAGATCTTCTTAGTACAAGGTACATTTCTACTTCAAAGTTGTGTTTTGATACTACTGATGATTCTACTTCTACTTCTTCTGTTGTTCAGCTGACAAATGAGAATGTTGATGATGTACATGATGATGTTGGTGTGATACAACCTGTTGGTAATGTACTAGATCATGTTGATAATGATGATCTTGATAAGTCTTCATCTAATGAATAAATTCATGAGGAAGATGCATATAAGGAAGTGATTCATGGAAAAGTTCATGAGCAAGAAGAGCAATCTATTCCCCAAGTGGAGGATACTCGGGCTTAAAATTCCACAAGAGTGTATAAACCTTCAACAGGGTATCTAAGCTCATAGTTCATTCTAGCTAGTGAAGATGAGAGTCAAAGAACTATCGAAAGGTTTTGTCTCATGATGAAAAAGACCAGTGGCTTGATGCAATGAAGGATGTTGGGGTTTGTGCCCTAAAGTCTCGTGTCCTGTAGTTTGTAAACAACTTTGCAAGAACACTTGTGATAATATATATGATATTTACCTCACTTCTTGACTTTGCACATTTAGATGTTTTTTATTTTACCACAAATCAATAAACTTAATAACCTGATTGTCTTTATGTAACTTAAGCATGTATATAGTGACATACAAGTGGATCATGTCTTCAGTGACAACCAAAATAGTCTGTAGTATATGGATATAGAAGGGAAGCCTTATTCGGTAACACTACGGACGCGGCCAACCATGTGGAATTGTTACAAGTGTTGTAACTTGTCACAGATGGTCTGATTCTGATCATTCGTGTAGTGGACAAGCAAGCGAGGGCGTCCTATACAAAGAGTTTGTATAAGACATGACCTTGAAGTGTTAATGTCTCATTATATAACTCCGTTCATGACTAATACTTCACTTCACTAGAATGACCATAGGTAACATGACCTCAATCCTGAGTGAGTTGGGAACTCCTGCCATTGAGGGCAGTCCTTTGATTTGCATGGGTGTGAGTGGCCAAAGTGCCGACTCAAACCTATTACTTTGGGGATTCGTCTTATTTGGAAGCTGGGAACTCAGCTTCACAAGATGGAGTTCACCCCTTCCCCGAAGCAGGGGTAAGTATATAGATTACTCTCTTAAGGGCTGATCTCGAAGCTTGAATGATGTGGCGCCACGCACCTTCTCATGGCCCGAGAGGTGTTCACACATAGTACGACTATGTTGTATTGTTCATTAGAGAGATCAGTGGCACTTAAGGAGGAAGATGTAATTACAGAGGCAAAATGGTAAATTGACCTGCTGTAATTACGAGCATATGTGAAGGGTCATTGTACTGATGATTGGTTATATACAATGGACATAGAAATATATCTATGGCGAGAAGATTTCAATTGTCGATCTTTAGTAGAATGTCTGGCAGTTAACGAATGATGGATATCATGACTAAAGAGTTTAGTTAGCTATTCTTGTACTGTTGGAGCTTCGAGCCTTAGGTTCATAAGATCCCCTTGGTAGCTTGGATACAAGTTAAGAGTCAATTTTTGGGTCAGTTTTAAATGTTCAAATTGACAAGAAGGAGTTCGATTATATATGATATAATTGAACTAGTTAATTATATATGATATAATTAATTTTATGAATGAGATACATTAATTTGAAGAAAATTGGACATAACCATGATTTATATCTAGTGGAGGAAAATACTATAATTAATATATGACATTAATTTATATGTTATGAATATGATGTGATCACATTCATTGGACGGTTAAAAGGGAAATGGGACGGCAGCTCTTCTGTTTTAATAACGGATGAGTGAGTTGAAAGATCACTTTGAGACACATAGCTCACGGTGTGTTAAGCATGAGAGGCACGAACATTATGTTAAAAAGTGTATCATCGCTTAGAAATTCAGTGTCTATACGATAGTGCCTATACGATCACGTACCTATACAATATTGCTAAGCGATCGTTTAACGATTACACTTCCATGCGCTATTTACTAAATGATCGTTTACCTTTTCCTAAGCAATCGTTTAACTCCCGATATTTACTAAATGATCGTACAGACGAGTTTTTCTACACGATCGTTTAGACGATTGCTTACCTTTTTCTATATAATCATTTAGATGATCGCTTACATTTTCCTACATGATCGTTTAGACGATCGCTTACCTTTTCCATACACAATCATATACTTCACCTAAATGATCAAGCATCTTGTCTATACGATAGACAAACTCATCTCCCACTTGTTTGATCATTATATACGATCTCTCTTTTTCCTCCCCTCTACCAAATCCGAACAAAGCCCACATTTTGAATTCTCACTCCAAGAATATTGAGGACTCTGAGTGGTGGTGTCATCTCTGTTTCCTTCTATTCGTGTGGAGACTGTTCGAGGTAGACGATTCGGTTTTGGATTTGCTGTGAAGAAAAAGTCTTCAACTGGTATGATCTCTCGATCTCTTTAGCATTATGAATGCGTTTTAGTATATTTGAATGTATATGTGGTATTTTTGTCACAATGAATTGGAAAGATCCATTTCCGCTCGTAGGTACTCTTAAATAAGAGTTCTTTCAGGAGGAGATAAATTCCCAGGAAAATTGGAGCTTATGACCTACTGAAGCCTCAAAAGAGCAATAAAGTATTGGAAAACATATGGGCAGTACAAGAAGGATGGTGAGAAGATAGTGAGGTACAAAGCTAGATTAGTAGTTAAGGGATGTAACCAAAAAATGGCGTTGACTTTGATGAGATTTTTTCTCCAGTGGTCTAAATGACATCTATTAGAATAGTGTTGAGATTAGCAGCAAGTCTTGATCTTGAGATAGAGCAACTTGATGTAAAAACCACTTTTTTACATGGTGACTTGCATGAAGAGATCTACATGGAGCAGCATGAAGGATTTGAAGAAAAATGGAAAGATAAACTTGTTTGCAAGTTGAAGAAGAATCTTTATGGGTTTAGACAGGTACTAAGGCAGTGGTGCAAGAAATTTGATTCGTTTATAATAAGCAATGATTATAAACGGACTACAGTTGATTCTTGTATGTATTTTAGAAAGTTCCCTGTAGGTAGCTTCATCATTCTTCTTTTATATGTATATGATATGTTGATAGTTGGACAAGATATATATATGGTTCAAAATTTGAAGAACGACTTGTCCAAGTCATTTGACATGAAAGATTTGGGTCCTGCAAAGTGAATCTTAGGTATGAAGATTGCTGGTGATAGGAAAATTGGGAAATTTTGGTTATCCCAGGAGAAGTATATTGAACGGGTGTTGGAAAGGTTCAATATGAAGCATGCTAAGCCTGTTAGTACACCGCTAGCAACTCACTTTAAGCTAAGTAAGAGAGCTTGCCCTACAACAGAAAAAGAGAAAGAAGTTATGTCATCCATTCCTTACTCTTCTACTGTTGGTTTTTTTATGTATGCTATGGTGTGTACTAGACCTGATATTACACATGCAATTAGTTTCGTGAGTCATTTTCTATCCAATCCAGGTAAGACTCAAGACTCACTACGAAGTAGTGAAATGGATCTTCAGATACTTACGGGGCACCACCAAATCGAGTTTATGTTATGGAGGTGACAAACCTATGCTTGAAGGTTATATTGATGTAGACATGGCAGGTGATCTTGAACAGAAAGTCTACCTCAGGTTACATGTTTACCTTTTTAGGGGGAGCCATCTCATGTCAATCCAAGCTACAAAAATGTGTAGCATTGTCCACAATTGAGGCAGGGTATATTGCAACAGTGGAAGCAAGCAATGAGATGTTATAGCTTAAAAGGTTCCTTCAAGAGTTTGATTTGAAGCAAGGTGATTATGTTATATTTTGTGCTAGTCAGAGTGTTATAGGCTTGAACAAGAATCCAATGTATCATGCTTATACTAAACACATTGACATTAGATATCATTGGCTACGATATGTAATTGAAGAGAGGAGATTGAATCTGAAGAAAATCCATACTGACAATAATGGTGTAGATATTTTAACTAAGCTAGTTCTCAGAAGCAAGGTTAAGCTTTGTAGTAAGCTTTCCAAGATGAGGTTCAAGTGATCATGGACGTGATTGAGTCTTCCCCGTCTTAGGATGGAGGGGAGATTATTGTGGGTGTCCAGCTCACTTATTGCATAAGCAAAACTTTATTTTAAACTTGTGTTTTGTGAGTCCAATTGGGGCTAATTTTTTAGGTTGACCCATCTTGAAATCCTTAGGTTTTCTTTTATGTGATATAGGGATGACATAAGGAAAAAGAGAGTAAAAAGGAGGCGGAAAATCGGAGAGGAAGATAACAGTTCAATTTTTCAGCGACAACTTTCACAAAGTTGTTGATTTCTAAAGTTTGAACCATTGTATCGTGTTGAAATTTGGTCAGCTTTCGGGACACACAGAGTCTCGTTTTTGAATGGTAGGATCGTTTTTTAGAGTTCTGATTTATCCGTAATTGTTGTCGAACAAAATCTGTAAAACTGAGTGATTTTCATTCTTTTTATCTCTAAAGTGTTCGTCTTTGTATACAAGTATTTGTGGTTAGTGAACCTTTGTATGAATGATTTGAGTTCTTTTTCCCTCAATTTTGTCATAATAAGAGAAGTTGACAATGATTAACTTCTCACAAGTCCCATAGTTTTTACTTTTTCACATCAAGGAGGTTTTCCACGTATAATTCGTGTGTGCTATTTGCTTTTAGTCTTCTAGAATTTTATGGTTTATTGTTGTCCGTTGTTGGTTGATTGTTTGGTGATTATTTGGTGATTTGTTTGTGGTATTTTGGAGAACATTTATTTGATTGATTGTTTTAGAGGAGATCCTAGTGGATTGTTATATTGTTCGAGTTTTATTATTGAAAATTTTCAATAGTTTATATTCCCCTGTACTTTTGTTGAAAAATGGAAAAGGAGGAGCCCAAAGATTCATCTCGTCGAGCATGCCAATGGTTGGTTTTTTTTTTTCTCAAGTTTTTGTTTTTATTCTTTTATTTTCCCAATTCTTCACATTCATGTACCTTGATTCGGACTATTATGAAATGGGTGCACCCGACACCTATCCCATACACTTCTTTATTATTTAGCCAAAAAATAATAATTTAACTTTTTAAAAAATTAATTTTCTTTTTATAAAACATCACAATTTTTAATTAGATAATTAGTAAATTGCATAAAGACATAGTAAATGTCAACTTTTTTTAATTGGGCAGAGAGATTTGAAACTCTGACCTCTTAAAAAAATATTTTTTTTATCTACGAGATAAACTTAGGTTAGAGAAAAAATTTATTGTCTTCATAATTTTAGTTATATCTTATTTTAAGAATGTCTTATACATTTTTTTTATTGAGTTAACAATCGTAGGGAGAAGGTTATTAAATTATTAACTTTTAAAATATTAATTGATATGTTATTTACGAAGCTATATATGTTCAAATTTAGTAATAATATTTTAGATTTCAGAAAATTGGACCGTTTTGTAGATGAAATTCATTCCTTTATTGACAACCTACACGAGAAGCATCCGAGGAGGAATCATCTATGTGAATTTGTTTTATGATTATTATTGTATTTTTCTAGAAGATATGATATAGGGGTCACAAGCTAGCAACCCATACAAGACGTTTTAATTTTGAAGAGCAATAGACATTAAATAACCTAACCTTCTTTGTAAGTCAATTGACTTGAAAATCTTCATTTATATCTTAAATTATAAATAATATATATTTTTAAAAATAAATAAATAAAAAGAGGAGGGGGGGGGGGGGGAGCTGGGATTGTGGAGCGCGGGCGAAGGTTTTGGCTGCGTTCTTCACAATTTTCGTTTAACTCAACTTGGTCAACTAACTTAACCACTCTCTTGCCTCTCAATGTCTCTGTTTTCGTAGTTCACGCGCCCACCTTCTATGTGGTACCACATGAGCACGCAATTCGTTGGTAAATTACAATCGCGGAGGTAGCGCGTGGGAAAAATGATGGCCATAGAATAACTTAAACTCTAGGCGCCAAAATTGAAGCAGTTGTCTCCGCCGCACGTGAATTTTGTCTATCACTTTACTTCAACTCCAAACTTCCAAGATCCGACTCCAACTCCACGCCGTAACGTAACCCAACTACATGGTCAACTCAACTACCCCTAGTTAATGGACTTTTTATTTTCTGCCTGCGTCTGCATCATCGTCTCATGGACACCCTTCCAACAGCCGTTCGATTTTCTCATATCGCATCACAATGACGTCATAATCCATATTGTCTACGGGTTTTTCTCTCTTTCCTTGTTTTGGTGGTTTTTGGATTATATAATTATAAATAATGTCACGTATGTCTTTTAATTTTTAGAGATCAATTATCTGATTAATTTAGTTTTTATAAATGAAATTAATATAACTTCTTTTCGGTTAAAATGACTAACCAACACTTAACATTAATATATTAACCAACACTTAATACATATATTAACGATTAAGAAGTTTGTGGTTCAAATTCTCATCTTTTTTTTGTAATTGTCCACAATTTTTACTCATGGACAATAAAAATGTATATTCAATACCAATTAACCAGAATCTTAGATGTCCGAAATTATATATATTATAAATTATAGATGTCCGACATTTTTATATTACCATTTTTGTTTTGTAAGAATATTTTTGCAAATATCTAAAAACATTTTGATAATTATGTTTGTTTTGTAGGATTTTTCTACTCGGAAATGTCTTAAATTTACAAAAAGTTCAAATAATGCCCTTATGACTATTTATTACTTTATAATTAATTTGATGTAATTTGAACTTATATAACATATTTATTTTTATCAATTTGAATTTCTTTTAAAATTCAATTTATATTATTTTTATATGTTATTTTTTCCAAAAAAAATAACATATCATAGTTAAGATTTTTTTATAAAATAAATATTAATTTAAAGTTAAATTTGAATATATTGCTAAAACATAATAAGAATTGTGATATAACTAAAAATATATGACATACATAATTGATAATATTTATTTTTATCATATAATGTAAACGAATATATATATATATATATATATATAATAAAATAAAAAGGAATGACAAAAAAGTAAAATCAGCCCTCAACTCAAAAATATGAAAAACCCATGTTTGCATCTAAAACTCTTCAAATGCCTTCTGTCCGGATATCCTAGGATGTTTAAGAATCTTCAGATGTTAGGACATCTCACAATACCATAAAACAAACAAGGTAATTTAAATACCTACTCTATAAAAATCTAAGATGCCTGGAAAACAAACCGTCCCTTATGAATTTTATTTAAGATTTCTAACTCGACTTTGATTTATAAAATGTGTGGATTGATCAAATTTGTAGTCTATAATAAACAACATTATATATTTAAAATATACTGAGTAATTTTAAAAAGTTTGATATTTGGGTTATATAAACCATTATATAATGGCGTCTTGAAGAACTATATGGCAAGAGAAATGAGATACAAATTATTAATAAATTAACCAAAAAGAATAATTCTGTCCATTTTGATTGCTATTCTAAGATGAAGGCTCATAAAATAATCTAACTTTTCACCCATTTTTATTAGTATTTTAAAGTTAAAGGCAAAATTTAAGCATTTCCAATACATGGGCTCTTATTAGTTAGCCAACCAAATAAGCCACCAATGAAGAATTCAAATTAAAGGGAAAATCATGGAACAAAATTACAACCAATGGAAGTAGAAAGGATATGCCTAGTGGGTCTTGACCTACCAAAACAATGGGTAAATTTCAATTCCTACCTAATTCAATGGATAAGATATCAAGTATAATATATGTTCAAGAAATTTTTTAGTACTATAGCAGTGTATAAATTTTTTCACACTACATTCATTCATTGATTGTCAACAAAAATGGTTATGTGGAGTCCACAAAATAAATGAAATAGTCAATGAATATATAATTTATGGCGTATCAAAAAATGAATGAAAATAGTAGATAATACGACAATACTAAAAATTTGTCTTGAACAAGAAAATTATTGAACTCAAAAAAGAAAAAGGTAAACTCGACTCGGAGTTGGAAGTGTCTAATAATGACAATTTCAAAGATAAAAAAGAATAGTTGTTATTAACTACTTTTTGATCTTTGAACTTTAAAAATTGTCCTATTTTAATTTTTAAACTTTTAGTTTTAGTCCATAAACTTTTACAATGTCTATTTAAAGTCCCTCAAATTTTTTTTTTCAAAAAAAGAATCATTTTGGTCCCTATTTCTTATTATTTTTTAATATATTAATAATATAACTTTGAGTGTGTGTACTAACCTATATATTAATATGAGCATGATTTTCAAGTCATATAGTTTTTGAGATAAACATTTGACAAGTAGAAATGAGATAGAATAATAGCACAACGAGGACAATTTTTTAATTTTTTTTTTTAAAGTTCAGATACTAAATAGACTTGAAAGTTTATGTATCAAAATGAACTTTTTGAAAGTTTATAGACCAAAATAAATTTAAACTATTATAATCTCTTTATTTTGTTTTCATTTCTTTATATGTGTATAAGTTGTAGCCGTTGTCGTCATCTAAGTCTATTCACATATTCTTTTTTAGAACCATCACAATAGAAATCAAACTCAAGTATACTTCGTCTTGTATGATGGACACATACAAACACATGTTTCCAATAAAAAAAAACCGTCAAATAATAACCACATACTTTTCTTTTTCTAGTCCAACATGGGGTGAATGATCAAAATGTAAAATAACATTCAACTCCTAAATGATCTTACCATTTAACATCTTGACAAACTAAAAATTTTCCATGAACTCTAAACCATAGTAGAACTAAAGTATATATATTTTCTCCACATGTAAACATAATTTCACACCAATTATGGTATTTCACCAAAGTCATTTTAGTGGAAGATTCAATTAGCAAACATATCCTCATCATAAAAATTAAAGTAATAAGAACCTCTACTGATAAATAAAATATACATTATGAACTTTTTTCCTTAATAAATTAAACAAAAAAAGTTGTGAAAGTATTTATTAATTAGATGGCAAAAAAAGTCAGAGCGATGTGAAGAGTTTTGGTACAATCATTTATGATATCAGGAAGCCGTCCATTCACTTCTCCATCACCACAAAAACTTATAGATAAGTTTTTTTTTCCATTATATTTATTCATATATTTTTAATTAAATAACACACAAACAATATAGTAGTTTGAAAAAGAAAAATACTTGTTTGTATTTCGCGATATCCATCTTTGTACAACTCATCTAAATACTCGTAGGTTACCACATGTGACAAACATTTTTTTCCAAAAAATTATTTTTAATATTTTTTCTCTTTTTGTTATTGAAGTGGAACATGAATATGGATGCATTTAGTAGTACTTTTTTTAAAAAAAAAAAAAAAAAAATCAAACTCAAAATTTCATTCGAACAACGGAACCTACAATATACAAGATCAAATTATTGGGCTCATGAAGCTCTAGTCCCAACACGACCTCTACAAAGGAAGAAAAGGGACTACCAACGAGAGAATACATAAAATCACTTTTACATACAAAAATCCTAGCTAACTTTAAGCAATACCATTGCAGATCTAGGTCATT
Source organism: Benincasa hispida (assembly GCF_027475165.1). Lineage (NCBI taxonomy): Eukaryota > Viridiplantae > Streptophyta > Magnoliopsida > Cucurbitales > Cucurbitaceae > Benincasa > Benincasa hispida. The sequence continues at coordinate 18,216,208 of NC_143481.1, forward strand.
TGATGAACGAAACTACCCTCACAAAGAGAGCAAACTTGATGATTTCATTCACAAGAGTTTGTATTTTAAATAGATGTAAATACTCTTCAATCACAACTCTGATAATGTTAGTCGAGCCCGAATCAATGAATAGAGGAGAGGTGACAAAACTTTTAAAAATACGAAGATTAAGATAAACCGTGAACAATAGCAAGCACTTCCAAATTCTTAATCATATACGAAAGTCTGGCCTATTTGTACCAACGAGAGATCCAACATATTACATTATTCATTTTAAAAATAGTGCACTTCAGAAGAAAAAAGAAAAAAAAAGTTGTAGTTACGAGATTTGGTTAAATTTAATGATACCAGCTAAAGTGATTAGATCACATCAATAATTGATTAATTTATTGTTATTGACTCGTTAAAGTATTGATCACCATTCGATTAGCATTTTCAAAATATTTAAAATGATTAAACGCATGGACTGATTTTTATGTTGGATTCTTCTGGAGGAAGGAAGGGATGGAAAATATTAATTTGTTTAGTTGTATTTTAAGATTAGATTCCTGGTGAATTTTTTAAGGCATTATTAAAGATAACATAGAAAATTGAGGAATATTTAAAGTCTTCAATAAATCATTCAAAACTTTAGGTCAAAATGATATATACTAGAAAATTCGTAAGTCTAGTACAATAAATCATTTGAATTTACTCCACACGTAATTTAAAACCTACCATACACGTAATTAATAGAGCGAACTAACCAATTTTCTTCTTTTTATTTATGGAACAAAGGATTTTTAGTACAATAATTGAGTTAGAAAAATATTTATTGGACCATGAATAATTGAATAGGATGAGGCCTACACACCCAATTAAAGTAGGGAAGGCAATAAATTTCAAGATATTCCCTAAAATACCCACTTTCCTTTTTAACAAAGTAATTGTTGAAATAGGCATTTTACTCCCATACAAGGAATAAGGAAATAGAAAGCTAGTGCTTAAGTAGAAAAAAAATTGACAAATTATTTAAGTGGGGGAGTTTTGAGATGGAAAGGTATAAAGCTCAATTTAGGTATAGTGTGGTCTTTAACAAATTACAATATGGTTAATATATATATCATTTTTCTTTTTTAAATTTCGTTAAGATTGGAGTATTTGAACTAAACTTTTTGATGGCTAATATATATACCAATTGAACTAAGAGTTAATATAGTTAAAAAACTCTTTATTATTGAACATGACTGACTTGACATTGTAAAAAAAAAAAAAAACACTACAAATTTTTCTCATTTATTTTAACAATGTTCATATTATTTCAAAAGTTATAATATTACTATTGACATTTTCATAAATATTTCAAAACTATCCCTAAAATAAAAATATGTTAGAATGTTGAACAAAAATTGAACTTGAAATGGTCTAGCAATTCTAAATCTCGCTTTAGATACTATCAAATTGTTCTAGATTCAAGTTTTGTATAATATTCCATCGGATTTATTTTATGACAATAGTTTTGAAACTTCTATATGGAATTCGAAAGTTTTTGGGAGGGAAAAAGAAGAATAATTTATAATAAAAGATAAGGAAGGATATTATATAATATATACATATTTAAAATTCTATCTATCTATATTACTCCATTTTAAAAAGCATTAATAACTTATTTTCAAGAGGGTAGGAGGGAGTTGAATTGTAATTATGTGGTAGTGAACTAAACTAATGAAGAATTAGAGATGGGATTAGACCACCCTTAGTCATCATTTGTTTTTATTAATGGGTCATTATTGAGCTTATAAAATAATTGAATAAAATAATATATTTTCTTGGTCCAATCTACTTTGGTTATGAATGTGTCTTTTCCTCCAATTACGTCAATCATGTTAAATTTAATCCGTAACTTTTTACTTTTAACTGTTTATTTTCAAATTAATAATAAAAAAATAATAATTCTCACCTAAAAATAAAAGTTCCACTTTTAACATTGTATCTATTTTGAATTTTGAGAAATGTATGATAATATTTTTAACTTTTAATTTCATATCAATCGATCTTTATCTTTTCAATTTTATTCTAACACCATCTTCACATTTTACAAAATTTATTAATTTATTAGATATAACAAAAGTGAAAATCTAGAGTTCTATGACATAAAATTAAATTTGACTTTTTAAATGTATTTAGTATTCAGCAAAATCGAAAGATAAAAAAAAAAAAAAAACTTGATAAAAAGTGGTAAAAAGTGAGAGATGAAATATATAAAAATTAATTTATTAAACTTTAAAATTAGCTAAGTAATTGACATACATTATCTTTGTTAAGATCAATCGGCATTTAGTTCAATACTCATGGCGTGCTATGAAACCTCTACCATATCGTGAAACTAAAGAGGAAGTAGGTTGTAGTCAAAGAGAAGATCTCCATCTCTACAACGGTTGTACTAAACAAAATAATATATTGCATTAGCAAATAAATACAAAAATAAAAAAGTTTAAAAAGACTAAACTCGTAATTAAAAAGAAAATCAACGGTAAAATAAGATGGGACCCACAAAGTTATTAAAAAAAGAAAAGAAAGGAAAAGTTAGTATGAACACCGGAGGCTCGGGGTCAACAAATTCAGAAAGAGCACAAAGCAAAGGTTCTAAAATCACCGACAGCTGGCGGTGAAGTCGAAGGACACGTGTCAGTAAGTGACTCGTGTCATTTTTGGATTGGTTGCGGCGCCTCGTGTACAGAAGTGTGACGTCAGACACAGAGTGGGGGTAGATAAGAGAAAAGACAATAAATTTAAAAATTAAAAAAATGAAGATAATTACAGTGAGATTAATGGAGATTAAAGAAGTGATTAAGAGAAGTAATTTTGGGTTCGGACTCTTATAAAACCCAAAGGTTGCAGATGAAGGTGAAACAGAGTGAGGCCGAGCGAAATTCACAATTTTCCAAAGGAAAAAGAAAAAAAAAGAAAAAATTCGGGAGATTTTTCAGTGACTGTTCTTGTTTTCGATCTTCGTCTTCTTCTTCAATTCCCCCCTCTGTAATCCCCGCTTCTCTGAATCCCTTTCTGTTAATCATCTGTCTTTCAGTTTTCTGATTTTTGGGTTTGTTTTAGAATTGAACAGAAAAAGCAAACTTAAGAAAAAGGGTTTCTCGAAAGCACAGGTGTTTTCCAGAATCGAGATCCAGTTTTATTTTTATTAATCTTAATTTTGTTATAAATTTTTTCTAGATCTGTTTGTAAATTTTTTTTGGGTTTCAATTCATTTTTCTGTTTCGTTGTTTTCAGATAGACTTCGAGGGTTGTTTTTTGATCCCTCTTGGAGTTGAAAGGGTCGGTTATTACAGTACAAACCCTTTTCTCTGTAGAAACACTACTTGTTTTCTTCTTCTTCTTGTTTCTGTTTTGAATTTAGTAGAGAAATTATGGCTGCTTTGATGGATTTTTATGGTTGCAGAGAGATTCAGTCAGATCCATTTGGTGGTGAATTAATGGAAGCACTTGAACCTTTTATGAAAGTTGCTTCCTCTTCTTATTTTCCTTCTTCTTCTCCAGATTTCTCTTCCTCTTCTTCTATCCAAACAGAGTCCACTTCTTATCCTTCTGATTACTCTCCTCCGATGACCCATTTATTTTCCAGTGGGTTTTCGGGTCAAGATTTCCATGGCGTAGAGCAATCAGCTTCTATTGGACTCAATTACCTGACCCCCTTTCAGATCCAACAGATCCAATCTCAATTCGGTCTCCAGACACAAATCCAGCCAGTTTGGGGACAGATCAACAACCAAATAGCGAGAAATCAGAGCAACAGCGCCGGAAATTTGCTTGGACCGAAGGGGATTCCGATGAAACACGTCGGATCTCCACCGAAATCGACGAAGCTTTATCGAGGCGTGAGGCAAAGGCATTGGGGAAAATGGGTGGCTGAGATCCGTCTTCCGAGGAACAGAACTCGGCTATGGCTTGGCACCTTCGACACCGCCGAAGAAGCCGCTTTAGCCTACGACAAAGCCGCTTACAAACTCCGAGGCGATTTCGCCAGACTTAATTTCCCTCACCTCAAGCACCATGGCTCCTCCGTCGGCGGTGATTTCGGCGAGTACAAACCGCTACACTCCGCCGTCGACGCCAAGCTCGAAGCCATCTGCCAAACCTTGGCAGAGTCGCAGAAACAGGGGAAATCGGATCGAAGGAAGTCGAAGTCATCGGGTTCTCCTACCTTCGGATCGGAGTCTCAGACACCGACGGTGATCGATTCCGACGACGAAGTGAAGGCGGTGGATGGTAGATCAAGTGGATCGGAGATCTGTTGCAAGGCGGAGAAGTCCTCGTCGCCGGTTTCTGGCGAGAGTGATGAGTCAGCAGGGTCTTCGCCTTTATCGGATCTGACGTTCCCGGATACGACGGATTCGGCATGGGAACAGGCTACAGAAAGGTGTATGTTGCAGAAATATCCATCGGAAATCGATTGGGCATCGATATTCACGAGTTGATGTATGAATTTGAAAGTGTATTAGTATTAGTTTTGATTAGGAGTGTTGTATGGTTTTAGGTTGGATTCTGCGACTAAGTTTTTGCAGTTGGCAGAATCAGTTGTACGTGATTTGTGTAGGGCTTCAAAGGGTTATATATTATATTAATAAATTTGGTTTAGGAAGGGAAAATGTCCGGCACCGCCATGGCCGGCGGCCAACTTTTTTGAGCTGTTGGGGCGGCGGGAGGGGATGTACAAGTAATGGGGTAGGGAGTAGATTTCTGTAATGTAATATTGTTCAGTTAATAATAATTTATTATTATGTTGTGTCATTTGGAGTATGTTTCTTGTGGACTAAAAAACTGAAGAAAAGAATGGTATTAGCAGAGAGATGAGAGCCCATTCCAAAAGCCATCTGTTGAGGACAAATCAAAGCTTCAGCTCTACGACAGACCATCTTTATCGGTCATCCTTTGGTTCATATCTTACGTTGAGTTTATACGTCTCTATTTCGAGTATGCAGTTCTCTCTTTTGTTTTTTTTTACGTCAATAATCTATTTTTATCATGATTATATTTATTTGATAATATATATATTTCTAAAAAAACGAGATACTGATACGTTGAAGATATATTTTTTTCCTTTAAAAAAAATCTAGGATATAGATAAATTTAGCATACAAGTTAATAACAATAGCACAAAATAGAATACAAACACTGAAATACAATACAAAAACATCTAAGATGTTGAAGTACAATAGTTATATTGCAAAGAAGATTAGAGAGAGAAGTATAAAGATAAACGAAAAACTTATTGTTGAAAACATTCAAATGGTTTATATTTTGGTGGACTTTATGGGAACTCAAATGTGATGGAAATTAGATGATTCTAGTCTATGGTTTGGTCTGTTTTTTATTTATTTTTAGTTTAGTTTTAGATTTGAGTAGCGAGTTTTTAAATAGGTTGCCTAATTTTAGATTGGGAAAGATTAGATGAGTTATTTATTTTTTTCTTAAAAAAAATACGCATAGAAATAGATAAGTCAAATCGTGTGTCAGATACGTATCTAGAAAGTATAAATACGTCAAATTGCGTGTTAGATACATATTTGTGAAGTATCTAGAAGTATCGGTATCTGATACGTGTTTGATACTGATTCTTTGCCTCACATGAAATCTTCATAGCTTTTGAATTATGTAATTTTATTTATTATTTTTTTAATTTAAGCAATTATTTTGCAAATTTATACATGTGACATTTCTAGCCAAGTCATTTTTATTTTAACACTTTTAATAAAACATTTTAAAATAAAAACGCTCATGTGCTAATAATTTTTCTCAAAAGTGTTTTTACGTACAAGTTTGTTTGATTTCTTACCTGATAAAAGTGGTTCATTAATGTTAAATTACTATAAAGAATAACTACAAAATACTATGAATTAATAAAATAAAAAAAAAGTGGGAATTTAACATTTTGATGGAACTTACGTACTTTTGTGTCAACAAAATGTGTTTTTTGTTAACAAATTTTGTGCGTCAACTTGAATATAAATATCTATTGGTATTTTATATGTATAGTTAAACTAATAGTTATTTTTAAGTTTTAAATTAAGATTTTAGTGATGGTTTGTGTCACGAGCGTCGACAAAACAAAAAAGCCGTGCGTCAACAAATTCCAAATTTGTAATAGTTATAATTTAAAATAATGGTCATCAAAGTTGGTGGAGTGGCTGCTGTTGGAGGTTTCTACAATTGGGTGTAGGCGGTGGTTGCTAGAGGTGGCTGTAGAGGTGGCCATTGGAGTTGACTGTCAAAGGGGTTGCCAGAGTTGACCGTCAAAGGTGGTCACCGAGGTTGGTCGTCGAAGATGGTCATCGGAGTTGAACAACAAGGTATCGGCGATGATGAAGACTGAGTGCACTATTAGTGGATATGGTATAAAGTACCAGTGATATATGAAGTTGACCTCCCAAATAATGAATTGAGTTTATATCTAACTCGTGTCATCTCATCTCGGTTGACCCATGACTTTATTTTTTAATTAATATATCAAAACTTAAAACCTATACGAGGAAAGAATCTTTTCCTTTCTATTACTCCCTATCAAAATTTGTTGTTTTAAACAAGATAGAACTATCTTTGGATTCTTTTCCTTCTTCTTCTTCTTCCACCACAACCACCCCCCTCTCGTTTTTCTGTTTTTTATTTTTAACTTTATTAATTTTATTAATTTTTTGTTTTTTGTTTTTTTTTAAAGTAGTGGTGTTCATGACAATGACCACGTGGGCTGTCACCGACTCACCACTTCTACCTCTAATCATTAAAAAAGAAGAAATATCATAGTTATGATTATAAGAGAAGAATTTGTGTATTTTGATTCCAATTTTCTGAAGTTGAAGAAAATGAATATTAGAATTTGGCACCAAAGTTGTTGGTATCAACCCAAACCCCCCTCTTTGTTCTTTTTGGATATGATCGAACCTCTCTTTAAAGCAACATTTACTTTTACAAAAAAAAAAAAAATGTTATACATAATAATAATAATAATAATAATAATAATATTATTTAAAACAAAGTTAGCATAACTTAACTGACATAGAGTATGTACTATCAACCTCGAAATTAGAGGTTTGATTTTCCCACCCTATATGTTGTCAAAGAAAAATAAGTTAAATAATGTTTGAGATAAAGGAATTTTAATATTTGACCTATTGGTCGAGAGCATATATTTTGACCAATTGAATTATACTTAAGTTTACATATCTATTATGATTTTTGTCATTAAATCAATGATTCATTTAGGTCATGTTTATCTTAGGTCAAACATAATAAATCAATGATAATATGAAACTATACCTCATTAGATTACGTTTGTTGTTGTTTATCCATGTTCATAATTGTAATGAACTATAAAGATGCTCAATCCAATTTTATTTGAGAATTACGTGAGACTTACTAGCCGATACCGTTCCCATTACTGATGCTTTTACAATAAAAGGATTACATCTCTCTCTCATATTTTCTATTATGATTACCATTACCACCATAACAATAATCATAAATGTAACAGATTCAGAAATGTGATTAAAAGTAATCTAATTATATTTGCGACAATAATTTATTATAAATGATCCATCAATAGAATCCCACTTCTGCTTACGAGTCGTAAATATGACCATTGTGATTATTTTCCATTTTTCAATAACTGCAAGGTAAAGAATAAAAAAGGTTAACTATTGCTCGGATTGATGTGTAGTTGGATTGTAAAATTAGAATGAATGAGACCACATATCCAAACATAAATAATTAAAGCTTGGGATAATAAAGTGTAATATTACAACCATTTGTTGTTAACCGTAGGGATTAATAGACATAATGTTCGAAATGCAAAGCCAAATCAATTATTTCTTTAAAAAAAAGAATAATTTGAAAGAAAGAATATTAGGTTAAAAATCCACTTTCTAGTGGAACTTCCTTTCCGTAAATGTAAAGAAATATAATGGTGAGAAGACAAGACAGCTTTTCATAAAGTCCTGTTTTATAATATCATGTATGTGGGAGTTTCCTTTTCAAATCTCCTGTCTTTGTCAACCACACACATATACATACATACACACACACACACATATATATATATATATATATATATATATATTGAATCAGTAATATTATCTTGATACAAATATACAAAAATGGCGTTAGCTTCAAAGACTCAATAATACACATTTATAAATCCAAACTTAACAAATACATATAAGAAAAATGTTAATAGTCGTAATCGGTAGAGTGCAAGCTAAGGAAAGGACAGTTTTTGATAGTGTATTTTCCCCAAACTACATCTATGCCTTATAAACTATATTTTTCTGAATAAAGGATTTGTAACAAATTATGTGATGCAATATTGACACAAGTTAAAGTCTTTTCTTAGAAATAACCTTTGACTTTTGGGATGGTAATGGGTGTCTTATCCACTGAGTTATAGGCTCGGATTGATAAAAACAAAAAATTGGGATCCCACAGATAATGAGAATCCTGTCTATACCTCTCATGTGGATATTCACATTTTCGACACAGTTAAAAGACTCGTGAAACTGTAAACAAATGGTTTTAAATATGAAACAGAGATGGGAGCTCAGCTCCTTTCCCAACTGAGTAAAATCATGGCAACAAACTTCAACCGTAATCTAATACAGCGGACTAACCATTTTGATTCTCTTGATTTTGATCATCATCAAAGTTGGAATTTGCTGCAAGGCTTCTGTAGCGTCAACAACTCAAATAAAATAAGTCCATTATCAGCTGAACTTACCAAGCTCCATCTTCTTCTTGATCACCTTCTGACCATGATATATGAATGAATCTAATATTCCTGAGACGGTGAAGACACCTGGACAGAACCATCATAAAAGCGTTTTCCTCGTTAGTCATACCAATCGATAAACACAAAAAAGTTCATTCTTTAAGATTAAGCTACGAAGAACGAAAACTACACCTAAAATTACTAAGAAACACATTGATGTTCATTTGTATCCTTTACCAAGATAAATGGCAATGTAGTACATACCATCGATTCAGTATAAAGATGTAAAGAGGTTTCTACGAAATAAATGAAGCACATACATGCTCCTCGGTGCATGTGGAAGTTAGAGGTTTCTACTAAATAAGTAGAGAAATTTAAAGGGATGGAAGTTTGTTAAATACCTCCAACTATAGCGCATACATTTGTCAAGAAGTGGAGGAATGACACATGCTCCTCGGTGAATGTGACCTGTAACATACAAACGAATCAGCGATAACGGAAAGTTAATTTACTGTTTCATCGCAAATCGAACAATGTAAGGAAAACCAACCTTGATAGGAGAAAGGTCATAGAAGAAGAAAACTGCAGGAATTGACTGAAGTTGTCCAACTTCTGCAGTCCTTACATGTTCTGTGACAGAGAACTGCAATAATCCATTGCTCGCATCTTTATCACATTGCCCAAATATATAAAAAATATACGTAGTAACAATTATAAGAATATTAGATTTCTGAGTTTAGGAATATCAACCTGGTTTGACTGGATGGTATTCCCACTAACGTCCTTGTAGACAGTAGGTACAACCTGCCAAAAAACAAGACATAATTATTCATACTCTGCTTGGCTCACTCCAGCTATTCTACGAGGAATGATGTGATATATGATTCCTCAGTACAATAAAACATTAACGTATGGTTTGAACGAAACCTATCAGGAAATAACCTTGATAAAATATTGGTATGTTGCACTTGGTGTTTCTTGTTTCCATTGCACGCTTCACAATTAAAGAATAAAAATATCAAAGATAAATGCAAATAAGGTAACAATACAATGAGATCTCTATGTTAACTAGAAGCTCCAGGAAAAGAAGTGAAAGCCTACTTATCCAAAGGATTCACTACGCCAGGGAAATATTCTCCGAAAGCTAATCTGTTAATCTTGTGACTTATCTGAGTCCGAAAACGCAATTAAATTAGATTAATAATCTAAAAACCCAAACTGAATCTTAAACATAGGTTGTCTTTCATAAAAATGAAAAATCACGTTTACACCATTTCTTACATTGAAGCTGTCCTTTTGGAAAGCCAAGATATCGTGAACATGAACATTTGACTGTTGAAAACTTTTCCCAGGTGCAAAATGGAAATTTCCGGCAACCTTATTAACCTCCAAAAATCCATATATATTGCATCCTTCACCATCCTCATCTTTGATCCTTTGAAGAAACCCTTCTCTTTTGCACTGAACGTCATAAATATTTACAAAAATATGACAATGAATAAGATAAGATCCGCCTTAAAATTATCCCATTGACAGAAAACTGAAATCCCTATGGTATTAGGCACATCTTAGTTGTAGTATTATTCCAGATGACAGTAAGAGAAAATTTAAACCTCCGCAAGGTAACCCTAGAAAAACTATATTCTTGAATTGATGCTCTTTGCATACAACGAAGACCACATAATAGTGGAAGGAAAAATAATGTTCATAATATCTAGTTCAATAATGAAAACAATAAAGTTTCATATAAAAGATCTAATAAATAGAAAATCTAACAAAACCAATTATCCTCAAAGAGCAGATGCATTGGCAGAAAAATTCCCTAAGATTGCCCAAGACAACTAGATTGTACATAAACAAACGTGGGGGTATGCTATAGTTCAATGAAATCTCAAATCAAAATTGTATCCCAGAAACAGGTCTCAAGGTATGGGCGTCGCCAAAGAATCTTTAAATTATGGGTAACTATGGGATTCTTATGCTTTCAAGATCAGATGCAAAAGTTCTCATGCATCTCAAGAAGTTATATCAAAACATCATTGTGGATAGGAAACTCAAAAGTTCCAACTTCATACATTAGATGGAAGATAACACCCATGTCAATTAGTGAATAAGTTATGCAGAAGATATTTATATTTTAATAAAGTTCAAGTTCTGAAATTTAAAAAAAAGAAACAAGAAAAAGAAAAGTCTCAGATTCTAATGAATAGTGAATACATGTGTACAATTAACACCAGATAAAGGAATTTGGAAGCCAACTTCAAAATTGTATGCATAAAAGGAATATGTAAAACAGGAGCCTTTTCCTGACAAACCTGGTCAATCAAATCTGGGTTTGACAAAGCCCAACCTTTCTTTCGATAAGCCTCACGAACTTCCTCACATGAATTGCAACAATCATCGTCTGCCTGCAAATACAAAGAATTTTTTTCCCCAAAAAAAAAGGTTAAGTGAATGTGAGAGAGCAGGAGGGAGGATGTTGCACCAAATATGTTCATCTCCAATGAGCCACGCCACCTCTCAAAAGGAAGAGAACAAAGAAACTTACAAGAAAGAAAAGAAAAAAAAAAGTCAACTCAAAATGATATAACCAATTGCCAACGGTTTAATTCATTCAGTCCAATTACGCTAATTAAATTTATCAAAATAACTGGACATGGCCATATGATATCACTTTTTGGATTGCACAGTCAACCTGCCTACCACCAAATAGACTCATAAGCTTCTATGAGAATTTCTGACATCAACTATTTAGAGGTAAGTAATGCAACCAGGAAACTACATTCAACAATTACTTGTATGACAAAACGATTCACAATTTTATGGGCTTTATTTTTGTTTGCCCTTATATTCCTTCAATTTTTTTTGAAAACGGGAGTATTCATAAAAATAAATAAATAAATAAAACTAAACAAAGAAAAAAATGAAAAAGAAGTTCTTACTGATTCAGCTCCATAGCAGGAACCACAATATGTCTCGTTATGCTCAAGCCTGCCACCATGTCTCTGTAAGGGCTTTTCAATCTGTGCCAACATAAAAAGAACAATAGCCAAAAATAAATAAATAAATAACGGCAGTAATGCCAGATTGACAAACGGCATTTTTTTTTTAATGAGAGATCAATAAGACTAACAATTTCATTGATCAAATGAAATGACAAAAGGGTAAGTATGTCCATGATGATTACGTAAGGCAGTTCTACTGTGATATAAAAAAAGTAAGATTGTAATCACAAAAGAATGCGATAAATTTACACCAAAAGAAAGCTATGTATGTGAGATGTTAAAAAAAAGAACGGAAATCCATAGCTTGTCGTCAAAGATTGTTTGATTTTGGTCAAGCCAAATAAGCCAAAAGAAGGCTTTAACAAACCAATTCCAAATGACCTCATTTTTCTTTTTGAAAGTGTGACCAGTGAGGAGCGCCTGTAGGAGGACAAATGGGTCATCATGAAAGAACATGTGGTAATTGAAAGCCCTCAATAATTTAGACCAAAAAGCATGAGCATATTCACAGGTTACGACGAGGTGCATAATAGTTTCACTGTTCTTGCGACAGAGGGTACACTAGCTAGGGGCGGAGTTGTTTCACATAGGCAGTGTTGATCAGAAAAATGCATCCATGTCTGAATTTCCATAGGAAGAATTTGATCTTCTTTGGTGTGGGACCTTTCCAGATGATAGAGTACAAATCTTTTAGATTGGTGATTCCACTAGAAGAAAGTTCATAGGATAGAGACCTAACTGTAATGATCCTTTTGAATCCACGGGCCATTTCCATCCATCCTCCATCAGGGAATTGGGAGGGGGGAAATAACTGTAGATAGTTGGGACCATTTGATGTTTTCATCTCCGTTAAGATGTCTTCTCAAATGTAAATCCCAAGATGTAGTCTCATTAATCCAAACATCAGCAATGCTGGAGTTTTTGTGAAGGGTAAGCTTATAATCTAGGAAAAGTATCCTTAAAGGGGGGAAGTGCCAACCCAAATATCGTGCCAAAAAGAAGTGGCTGCCCCAATGCTAATATTGCCCACAATGTTGTTGAGAATCGAATCCTTTTACAAAATTTTCATGGCCCTTGGAACAGTTTGAGAGTAGCTTGGTTCGGTTGGAGAGAAGGGCCGTACTTAGCATCATTAATATGCCTCCAGAGGGCCGAATTCTCCCCACAGTATCTCCATATGCAGTTGGCAAGGAGGCTTTGATTTTTAATTTTAATGTCAGTCAACCCAAGGCCACCTTCGAAGATGGGCAGTTTAATCCAAACATCAGCAATGCTGTGGAAATACAACCTTTGATTCATTTCCTCCATTTGAGCCCACATCCTTTAACTGTTAATATATTGTCAAGCTCAAGGAAGCCAATCAACCATGTCAAAAGCCTTTTCAATGACAAGTTTAATGGCCACCCCCTCTCTTTTTTTCGTGAGTAGTAATCAATCAATTGATTGGAAATCAAAGATGCATCAATAATCTAACGGTTGGCCACAAAACGCATCTGGCTTTCGGAAATAGTGGAAGGGAGGACCTTCTTGAGACATTTAGATAACACTGGCAATGGCTTTGTAGAGATATGTGGTGAGACTGATAGGCCTATAGTCTCCACTATTCTTGAATCTAATTCTTTTGGGGATGGGGCTGATATAAGTCTTGTTAAGGTTGGTGTTAATGATAGCTTTCTCAAAAAAAGTCTTGGAACACCCTCGTAATATCGGGCTTAAGAATGTTCCAATGCTTTTTAAAGAATTTTGTTGTATGCATATCTGATCCAGGAGATTTGTTATTGCAAAGGTCGGAAATAGCCCTCCAAATCTCTGATTCAATATATGGCCTCTCGAGTTCTTTGGCTTGTTATGGTGTGTTATGGTCCCAATTTCGAATGGGAGGGAGAAGCCCATTGGTCAATATTTTAGAGTACAAATCTTTGTAGAATTCAATGAATTCAGCTTCAACGTTTGAATCTATTGCGAGACTGAGGCCCCTACAAGAAAGAATCTCCACAACAGTAATTTTTTTAAGAATCTCCACAGCAGTAATTTTTTCTCTCTTTCGAGTGGACATATATTGATGGAAAAAGTGGCTGTTTTCATACCTCTCCAGGATTGACAAAAGGCAAATGCATAGGTGGACGGTTTTACTGATTGGATTTAAGATAAAATAGTTCAAGATGTCCATCAACATAGAAATTAGCATCAAAACGAAGCTAGAAAATTAAAATTGGAACAAAAACTGGCACAAGTAAAGATATTTATATACAAGTTTCCGGCGGGCCTTCGTTTTCTCAAAAATGGTTATATGTTACAAAACTTCTAGACGTGTTCTCTACCACTAGTAGCACCAATGATTCTTATACTCCCATCACCTAAAAATACTAAAATCCATCAAATTACATGCATGCATTAAATCATCATTTATCATGTTGCATCCAGTCTATCCTACATCCTTCTCGTCCTATTGGTTTGCTTGGATTGTGGATTAAGCACAATAGCATTTTCACTTCATCACTCCAGCAAAATTTAATTTTAAATCATTAATCTTCAACTTGGGAAACTAAACCCACTACAGCAAACTTAAAATGTTCACAGATGAGCATCCTCTGTTACATACACGATCTAAAATGAACAGACATGGTACCATGCGAACAAAATCAAAGCAACTGATTACATTGCAAATTTGTAAAAAAACCAGAAAAACACTATGGGGACAATCATTTACTTCAAAAAATAAAAATAAATAAATAAATAAAATAATAATAATAATTAAAAAAAATCCTATCTTCTTCATCTTCCTCCTTCCTGCTTCCCCAACCCCCCCCCCCCCCCCCCTTTTTTTTATTTATTTTATATTTATATTTTAAATTTGGGTATAGCCATGAGACGAATTAAAAAATATATACAAAAGGTTTTTCTGTAGTCTATCCAACTAACTAGATCATTTTCAGAAAAGCTGCCCCATAGACGAGAACTGGCACAAAAGCAACCAAAGTAGGTTTAGAATAAGTGGTTAATACTAAAATATGCTTTACAGAGGTGAATGGACACCTTTGGAACTTCTTTTTGAATGCAATATTAATATGATGGTGCAAAGTTCAACGATATGAAACAAAAACTTCAGCCGTCAATTATGTAATAGTAATTAAACATTTAGCTTTCAGTCTCCCCATGGAGAGATTTTTGTACTGCTGAAGCAATATTTCACATCTAGCTGCAAGTGTTTTCCCCAATTACGTTCTCACAAAGATACATTGCATATACAAATCCATCCTAAAAAAACAACACAGTTCTAGTCTAATGGAGCAGCAAATAAACCACTCTTGTTGGTTTCAGATTGGTTTAACATTCAATAAAACCAACCCCTGATCAATAACTATCAACTAATCACTTTTCAAAAATTTATGCCAATCTAAAAAAGCATATAATCCAAAGAGAATCACTGGTGATTAGATGAGAGAGTTTCTCCAATTGAACTATCATCAGCAGAGATTAGACTAGCTCCATATGGTCCAACAAATGGCCAAAGAGAGAGAGAGGAAGTACAGAAGGAATTTAAATTATCATCACATTACAAACCTTAGGAGCACCAATCCCATCTGGTCTAGCTTCGATAGCGTTGCCATGAGAGTCCAGCCTTTTTTTGATTATGTCATGTTTCTGCATACAGGGGAAATCAATATGTAAATCTTGCACCACTCGCACATGACATGCACTACACAGCTCAATTTCAAATAATTTACATATTTTCGACAATGAGAAAAAGCTATGTAACCATACGCACCACATCTAGGTGTTGCTCTCCACTGATGTCCATTGCATCAAGACTTAATAAAGAACAAGGAAGGGCAGGAAACGTAACATCGAACTGCAAGTAAAAAGGCAAATGTATAGTTTCCAAAAAAAATAAAAAATAAAAAATAAACAGATTTTGATGCATAACATTATAAATATCCAGAAACAATGTGGAGTTACATTGATACGTAGGGTTTCTCCTCTTGATGTATCAACTACGAGCTTTGTTTCTGTTACAGCATGGAGATACAACCCTGCAACCAATGTGAGTTTTCAAGCATATTAGCAGTTAAAGAAACCAAATCTATAAAGCATATACTCAAACAGAAAACCGATTGCAATGATACCAAAACACAGAGCTCCAAAAGACCTTAATACTTTCCATGATATATAAGTGCCCTTCTGAGCAGCAGGAGGAAGTGATTTCAAATGTAAATTAATGAGTGCATGATATATTGGTAAACATATGACTTGAACTCTGACAATGAACACAAGAATTATGAACTAAGCTCTGTTGATAATATATAAATCGAATGCAATCTGACAAAGGAAAACCTTATGGAATTTAAACAGGGGCTTGCCCAAAATGTACCACATTAAAGAACAACTGGGAAGTGCTAAACGCCAATCAAAGCTTTCATACATAAAACATAAAAGAGATTCTATAGAGAAAAACATAGAATTGAATTGTAACACACATTATGGCAAGACCTAGAATCAATAATATATGTACAGAACAAAAACGCAGGCAAGGAAACGTACGTAGCTCGGAAATGAATAGCAAGAGCATGACAATGGAAGACGCAAGCGTGATAACGCCACCGGAGAGCGTCCGGCTGTAGAAATCCTCATTAATTTTAGGGTAAGCATCCAAATTCCGAAGTTTACTGATTATATTATCCATGTCCAGCCTCTAATTTCCGATCCCAGATTCCGGTTCGCGATCTATCCGAAGCGCCAATACGCCTATCGACCCTTAATGGGAAGAGTAATTGAGGAACCCAAACAAGAAGACGAGGAGATCAATGGAGGATGGTTTTGACAAAAACCAACGCGAGACCCCAAGGCGGAGACCGAAACTTGGATTGTCGCCGGAAAATGAGGGGGAAATTGGGAATTGAGAACTAGAGAACTGAACACGGCGGAGACTTGGAGGAGACCCCCTTAATAATTTCGGTGTTTGTGAAGGGAAAAGAGATCTAAGAAGAGAAAGGGAGGAAGGTGTGGGTGTTTCCCTGGATATAGGGGTTGGGTCTTCGTCTCCGATTGGAAATTCTGCAGACCATGAATCTTTGGGTTTGGGACCTTTTTCAAAAATAAATAAATAATATTTATATCTTAAGACAAAAATTATTTACTTTTTTTTTCTTCTAATTTTCAAACAGAAAATACCCTCACGTATATATATATATATATATATATATATTATGGCTAAATTACAATTTTTTTTGTATCAGTTTTCTTTTATTATTACTATATTTGATTTATGCTTAGGTTTGAGGGTCGGTTTGAATTGGTTGGAGAAAAAAAGTGTTTGGTTTAAATACTATTTTAGTTTCTAAATTTTGAATTTTGTTCAATTTTAGTCTTTAAACTTCAAAAAACATTCGTTTTGGTCCTTAAACTTTTAAAAAGTGTTGATTTTAGTCCATACTATTAAAATTATGTTAAATCTTCAACGGAAATTTGAGGTAGCTTGTATTATTGGATGACTATACTCTAGGCCTATTGAGCAAGATGAAGGTGAAGTAAAATATCAACAATGAATATGCCAAAATATTGAAGGACCAAAATTTGAACTAAAAATGTCTTTTAGTTTCTCCCGTTTTGCTACCTTATTCAAAATTGAACTCTATATTTTTTTTAGCATAACTGACTTATCTAATAGCCTAGCATCCAAAAATACAAATCACTTTGCCATTTTTGTTAAAAAGTTAACAAAGTCTTAATACATCAGAGACTAAATAAGCAATAGAAATTTAAGAACTAAAATGAACAATCTTAAAAGTTTAGAGACAAAATAAAACAATATTCAAAGTTCAGGGACTAAAACGACATTTTTAAAAGTTTAGAGACCAAAATAGAACATTGTTCAAAGTTCAGGGGCAAAATAAGATTTAAATCAAAGTGTTTTTTTTTTTCTTAAAAAAACTTATTTATTTAAACACTTTTAATAAGCTATTTTGAATGGTTGTTAAATACTTAATTTTTTTTTCAGAATGAAATAAAACAATTGAAAATATATTTCAATTTTTTTTTAATAATATTTGTGTCTATACCATAAACTTTAAAAATATATTTATAATTCTTCCAATTTCAATTATGTGTTGGGAATAGTGATACTTCTAATCTCATCTATCCTTGTCCCACCATTTATTTGATTCTTTGTGTGAATTTAATGTTGCAGGGACTAGGGTTGGGACTCCCTGTAAAATAATGAAGATAGGGTTCTATGTGGAAAATTATGCTCTAATTTTTTTTTAATTGTTACAATACAATGCCTTTTTCATAATTACTATTCAATGGTATATTAGGTTAGATCTGGTAACTTTTTTTCAAAGAAAAAAAGTGTAACATCCTGAATTTTAGAAAAAATTAAGTTAATTATCTAAAATTATTGAGTTTAAATTTCTCTTTCATTTGGAAAATTAGGGTTAAATTAAAATAATTGAAAATTTTTTATTTATTAAATTGAATTTAATTGATTAGATATTCGAACGGATTATTTTGAAAATATTAAATTTTGTTTCCCTTTGATTTTGGATTTTAGGGCCAACTTACAAAAAAATTAAAGAGATAATTAATTTCATGTGATTTAGTTGATTTAAATATTTGGAAGGATTTAATTTGTATCAAATTGATGGATTTTATGCCCTTTAATTTTGGTTTTTGAAGCCTAAATTAAGATAATTTGAAAAGTTAATTGATTTATAAATTTAATAGAATCTTTGGAAATTTTGGAGATATTGTGATAAAATATTTTATTTATCTTTTAATTTTTTTTAAAAAAATAAAAGAGTTGAGATTTTTTCGAAATTAAATGAGAGTGAAAAGAGGTAAAAAAAAAAAAAAAAAAAAAAAAAAGCAATTCGGTTTTTCAGCGACAGCTTTCACAAAAGTATCGATTGCCGGAGTTTTAACTGTTAGATCGTGCTCAAATTTGGTCAGTCTGTTCGAGACATGGAATTTCATTTTGAACGGTTGGATCGTTGTTTGAAGCTATGGTTTGTTCGTAATTGCTACTGAATAAAATCTGTAAAACTAGAAATTCTCCTCTCTCCCACTCTCGCAAACCCTCCTCATGCGCTACCAGCTGCTAGCCTAAACAATTTATGCGTCCGATAGCAACACCCGCTGCCTATCTATAGTATCCACGAGTTGACGCACCATCTACAGCCATTGCCCGATCTTTGCCGGAATCTTAAGAAAAACCTTGGGTAAGATTTATTTTCCTTATAGTTTGGGAGGTGAAATTCATCCATTTGATTTTGGGTTATATTCAAGAATTGGAAGTTTTAAGGCATTGACCATCAAGCTAGAGACCATTTTGTTTTGCAGAAAATTGGTGAAGATCGGTAAGTTTTGTAAGTTGTTGGATGGTTATTCTTTTGGATTGAGAGTAATAGTAAAAAATTAAGTTATTGATTTTGGATTTAGTTCTGGATCAGATTGGCTAATTGAATCAAGTTTTGGAATTTGTCTTGGACCAAGCCACAACTTTAGGTTTGATGGAACACGAGACATACGCAGTGGAAAAAGGACCTAATTACACTCTAATTGCTTATAATTAAAAGAAAATTAGCATGCAATTGAAGGGGGAAAAAGTAAATTAAAAAGGGATGAAATATAACCTTTGTAGCTCCTGAAAAATGCTTTTCCTCACTGAATCTCGATCCGAATTCTTCCGGACCACCACTAGAGTTGATCTACTATCCTTTGACTCAGAACCGGATTGTGGGACCCGGTGGATGAAGAAACCAAGAGAGAGAAAGAGATGGAAAAAGAAATAGATTTTCTTTTTGGTTTGGGTTTTCCTTTTTTTTTTTTGAACTTCACTCAAAGAAAATAGTTTTTTTTTAGCCCAAATTTTGAAAACTATTTTGGTCAAAAAAAAAAAATGGCAAAAGTCTTTAATTCAAAATTGAAAGTCCAACTTATAGAAAAAAGCCATGCAACAATTGCATTAAACAAATACATAAAAACCCAACATCTAGAATCCACTATCTTAGTGGGCTTAATGTCTCCACTATAAGCCAACACCTAGCCCACTATTTTGTTAGTAGAATTATCCAACAAAAGTTTGGATTTTCCCATTAACTTTAGTCAAAAGGCAAAATAGTAATTTGGTCAAAGTCAAACTTTGATTTTTTTAAAAAAAAGTCAACATTTTGACTTTTTATGATTTTTTTCGTGTTGACTAATTTTGACCTCCCGAGCATGAATTCGCATTCATTTTCTCGAAATTCAATCACATTTGAATATAAGGTCGGTCAAAGTTTGACTTTTCAAAATCAAAAGTCAACTCTTTGACTTTTTACATCTTTGACCATTTCCATTATTTATGAGCTTCCGAATATGAACGTACATATTCTTGATATTTAAATCATATTTAAATATTAAAGTTGTATCTCTAAACTGAAAAACTCGACCACTATATCACATATACTTGTCGGTTTCTCTCTCTTCACCTAATTCGAACAATTCGAATTATTCTATCATACCGTTCTAAGTTTATTCCATATGAGCTAGTAGGGGAACCTAATGAACCTACAGATCATGGGCTCTACCAATCCGAGATTAACCGGTAAAACTCTTTGACCAAATTAATCAACATTTGTTAATTATCGGGTCATTCCACTAAAGTTCCGTAGTTGTACTCCCTTCACTGTAGATATATTTCTGTCCATTTGATATAACTGTAATCAGTAAGCTAATCCTTCACAGGTTGTTCATAATCTCGACTGGGTCATAAAAACCGTTTTACCCCCAAGACTACATCTTGTTCCTTAAGTTCCACCGATCCTCTAATGAACAATTGGTTTAAGATCCAACATATAAACCGAACCCTCTCGGGCCAAGGAGAGGGTGGCGCCCTTTGTTCAAGACCTGGATTCAGTACTAAAGGGAACAACCTATCTACTATCCCTATAACGGGTAGAAATGAATTCCGTCTTGCACCCTATGTTCCCAGCTATCCACCTGATCTTACCCCTGAAATGGGAGGCTTATTGGGCCAGCGATAATGAGCTGCACTCACCTATGCAGATCTAAGGATAATTCCGAGTGAACAGGAGTTCATAGTTAGCTCAGGATAAGATTAAGTTACCTAGGTCATCGATTAACGAAATAGTCAGTTTTATACTTAAAACGGTATTTAGAACATAAAAAGTGTCTATTTCATGGTTCAGTCTTATGCAAACTCATTGCATAGGATGCCCTCACTCACATATCTTTATATGAACGATTCAGGATCACATCGTTTGTACTAACTACAAAGTGGGTCGCATCCACAGTGTCCCCAGAATAAGGCGCCCAACCTTATTCATATACTATAGACCATTTTGGCTATATATTTGAACTTAATCCACATTTATGTTACTACATAAAGTTCAAACTACATTAAATAGCCTCAAGACCTTAGTTTATTGGATTCAAGATTACAATTTCAATAACAACTTTATCGAAAAACAAAACAGAATATATTTATTAATTTACAAACTACGAGTTTTAGGACATAAAATCCAACAAACTCCCACTTGGACTAAAACTCCTAGTGAAGTATCACAAGGTTGAATTTAAGTGAGAAACATATGAGTACAATAAACATATGAATACAATATACTAGGGCATATACCCAAAAGTTCTCCCACTTGTCTTAGTTTACAAACTTCGTAGACCTAGACTCTATAGGTGACCTTCAAACACTTTAACCATGAGGGCCTTTGTAAAAGGATCAGCAATGTTTTGCTCAGAAGATATCTAGGTCACTACAACATCTCCATGATGTACAATCTCCCGGATCAGATGGTATTTGCGCTCAATATTCTTGCCGCGCTTGTGGCTTCTTGGTTCTCTTGAATTTGCAACTGCACCACTATTACACAATAGAGGGTGATAGGCAGATGCATATTTGGAACGACTTTCAAATCTGTCAAGAATTTCCCCAATCATACTGCTTCCTTTGCTGCTTCATATGCAGCTACGTATTCAGCTTTCATTGTGGAGTCCGCAATACAGTTTTGCTTCACACTTCTCTACACTACTGCTCTTCCATTCAGAATGAACACTGATCCCGATGTAGATTTTCTTGCATCTTTATCGGTTTGAAAATCAGAGTCAGTGTATCCAGTAAGGATTAAATCCTTAGTATCATACACGAGCATGTAGTTCCTCGTTCTCCTAAGATACTTGAGGATATTTTTAACAGCAGTCCAATGATCATATCCAGGATTGGACTGATACCTACAGACTATCCCTACTGCGTAGCATATGTCAGGTCTAGTACATAGCATTGCATACATCAGGCTTCATACTGTGGAAGTATAGGGAATGCGTCTCATATTCTCAACCTCTTGAGGTGTCTTAGAACATTGATCCTTTGACAAATGAATTCCATATCTGTAAGGTAACAGACCTCTTTTGGAATTCTACATCTTATACCTAGACAACATTTTGTCTATATAAGTTGCTTGAGACATGACTAGTGTTCTGTTTTTGTGGTTCCGAATAATCTGAATCCCGAGAACATACTGCGCATTTCCTAAATCTTTCATTTGAAACTGCGTTGTTGGCCATTTCTTGATGTCAGTTAGGTAACGTACTTCATTCCCGATGAGTATATTATCGTCAACATATAAAACTAAGAACGTTATAGTAGAATTGACGATCTTCTTGTAAACACAAGGCTCGTCAACATTCTGTACAAAGTCATAAGATTTTATTGCAGTATCAAATCTTATATTCCAAGATCTAGAAGCTTGTTTCAACCCATAAATGGATTTTTGAAGCTTACAAACCTTTTGTGCTTGACCCTGTATAATAAACCCCTCTGGTTGAGCTATATAGATACTCTCTTCAAGATCGCCATTTAGAAAGGTTGTCTTGACATCCATCTACCAAATTTCATAGTCATAAAAGGTGGCAATGGATAAGAGTATTCTAATCGACTTAAGCATGGCAACGAGAGAGAAAGTTTCTTCATAGTCCACTCCCTCTCTCTGGGTATAACCCTTTGCCACAAGTCGAGTCTTAAAAGTCTGTACTTTACCGGCTTAGTCTCGTTTTCTCTTGTAGATCCACTTACAACTAATTGGTTTTACATCATTTGGTTGATCTACAAGTTTCCAAACAGAATTGAAGTACATAGACTCCATTTCGAGGTTCATGGCTTTGACCCACTGATCACAGTCCACATCTTTCATCGCTTGTTTATAGGTCCATGGATCTTCTATGCCGTCATCAGGTATGACGACTTGTGTTTCTGTTAAACCCAAGTAACGGTCAGGCTGATGAACAACCCTCCCACCACGTTGAGGCATTCTCAACTCTTGAGAAGGATGTGACTGACCAGATGTACTAGTTTTATCTACTACTTTAGTAGATGAACTAGCTCTATCTGTAGCGTTTTTGGAAATTTCATTCAATACTAGTCTACAGCGAGGTTGATGACTTTTTATGTGGTTTTCCTATAAGAATGTGGCATTTGTTGATACAAATACCTTATTCTCTTGAGGATCGTAAAATAGGCCACCTTTTGTTTCTTTTGGATAACCTACAAATAGGCATAGTTTTGAACGACGTTCCAATTTTTTTTAGGATTTTGAACCAACACGTGTGTCGGGCATCCCCAAATCCTAAAGTGATGTAAACTGCCTTTACACCCTTTCCATAGCTCATAAGGTGTTTCTGAAACACTTTTAGAGGAAACGTTATTCAAAATATAGATAGAAGTCTCTAATGCATGTCCCCAAAATGAATCAGGTAACTTAGCAAAGCTCATCATTGAGCGAACCATATCCAACAAGGTTCGACTTCTTCTTTCAGATACACCGTTCTGCTGTGGCATATTAGGTGCAGAGAGTTGTGACTTGATTCCATGTTCTATCATAAGTCCTGGAATCTTAAGTCCATGTACTCCCCACCTTGATCTGATCATAGTGTCTTAATTGTTTTACTTAACTGGTTCTCAACTTCAGCCTTATATTCTTTGAACTTTTCAAAAGAATTAGACTTGTGATGCATTAGATAAATATGACCATACCTTGAACAATCATCCATAAAACTGATGAAATATTCATACCCACCTCGAGTTTTGACATTCATCGGTCCACAGAAGTCCAAATGTACGAGCTCTAAGGGTATTGTGGCTCTGAGACCTTTTCCAGTAAAAGATCTCTTAGTCATTTTTCCCTCAAGACAAGACTCATATGGAGGTAAAGAATTGTCTTCTAACTGATTTAGGAGTCCATTCTTAACCAATCTCTCAATCCTTTTGAGATTTATGTGGCCAAGTCTTAATTGCCATAGATAGGCATTAGAAGAAACTTTTTGTCTTTTATTCTGAGTTTCGATTTTTTTAAACATCTTAGTATTTAAGACAAATTTTGCTTTGGTTGGTCTTAACTTATATAAGTTGTTTTCAAGTATAGTAGAACAAATTCGAATACCTTTTCTGAAAATGAACGCTTCATTAACTTCAAAAGATATTTTATACATTTATTCCAATGTACATGTGATAGATATTAAATTCCATCTCATTTTAGGAGTATACAAAACATCTTTAAGTATGATATATCTATCGTTGAAAAATAACTTCAAGTCTCCCACTGCTTCGACCGAGACAACCTCCCATGTTCCAACCTTGAGGGTGATCTCGCCTTCTTCAAGCTTTTTCCAGGAACTAGTTTACTGAAAAGAGAAGCAAATATGATTAATGGCTCCTGAATCCAATATCCAGGTCAAGGTATCATACTCCACTAAATATGTTTCAGCAACTAGTAAATCATATTTACCTTGTGCTTCTTTCGAGGCAGGGGCATGAGGACATTCCTCAGTTAAGACAAATCTTAGGTCACTATTACTAGTGTTGAATTTAGATTTGTTTTCCATGTCGAGTAGTTGTCGTCATTAAGTTTTTCAGAAGTTAATAGTTTATCTAAGGAGCTAGTCATGCTGAAAAGAATAACATATCCTTTTTAGTAAAAAAACATTAATCTTTTAAATCCAATCAAGTTTAGCAAAAAATCTAATAATGTACCCTTCATCATTATATTTTGCAACGATATTTCAATGGTTTAGAATAACCTTCACCGAGGGGTGATCGACTATTCCTCCGTTGAACCAAGACTATCTTAACTAGATACTATCACCAGAATAACTCTTATTCCTATAGTAACTCAGTTATCGCTACTTTGGTCAATAATTTACTAACACTTAGTAATTCTCGTAAGTGTGACCCTTCATTTTTAGACCTTAAAGATCAGAATCATTATGCTCCTGAAGTTGGAAAGACAAAAATGAAAACGGACCTGAGAGACCCTATTAATTTCTAGAGTTCGCGGAGTTCCAAATCCTATAATACAACCCTCCAATTGGTGAGGTCGCTCCAGGGCAGACATGCAGGCGCATTATAGAAATCTCACGATGCGACCTAATGGAAGAGATCGTAGGATGTGTTGACACACTTCCTTCTCCCACTTAATATGAACAACTTCCCCTATTCACCTTGGTATTGACTCATGCAAACACTCTCCGAATAGAGTCCACTCCCAGGGTGGCCCAAAGCCAAGCATGAATCTTACGGTGTGAACTTTTAGGGACGCTAGAGTTATAAGTACATTACTTCTCTCCAACTGAAGTGTTCTAGACGGTTCGGGTATAAAATACTTAGCGATACATTTCGGCTAACTAAACATATCCTAAGTCTAGGTGATTCATCCGAGTATAACTTTTATACTGGATTTTTAACCTACGATGTCTAGATGATAAAAAAAATTTATTACCTCACACTGCTCACGCATGCTCATAAAACCGGTTTAACCTAACTTAGACGTCTGCTCGATCTCCAGGTAGTAGGTGTTTCGTGAACCGTCAACTTAAAAACCTTCAACCTTAGTTATCTTATCTGACTTTTTCCCAAGATCTTGTCGGGTGAGTTTTCTTGTAACTTTGGTTTTACAAGATATTGACCTATTTTCTATGAAAATTGGGATTGCTCGATGGTTAACCCTAAATGAGCATGCATCTTATCTTTATTATAGATTTTAGAAGTCTAGGTTATTTTATAACAATTATAAAATAAATCATAACAATTATAACCCTAGAGCATTCATCTATAACATGCTTTATTTAATCAAACATGCTTTAATATAACACTTATATTAAAACTAAGCATGCATAGTATATATTTTATAACACTTTTAAGATATAACAAATGCATGTCACATGCTTTTCCTACGGTGAGGTTTATATGGCATACTATATGCACACATAATGAAACAACATTATACATCACATGCATAATAGGTAAACAACACTAAAGTTAACCGATTTTGCCAGTAAAAACAAACAAATAACTAATTTATTATACAAATCAGCAATCAGATTCCCGAAACCGGCTTCAAACACTTTGAACCATCTGGAACCGCTTAGAAACCACTCGAACCGGCCCAAAAACTCCAAAAACCAAGTTGAACCGATCATACTGGCTCAACCAGGTCAAACAGACCGGTCCAGACCATCTGGACCAGCTGGGCAACGCGTGCTGGTGCAGTCAACGGAAACACAAGCGGGTCGGGTCGAACGGAAACGTTCGGGCGGACGGACGCGCGAGCTGCTTCGAAGCGGGTCAGACCAGAGTGGGTAGAGAAACCGGGTCGGAGCGCGAAACGGGTCGGACGAAAACTTTGTCAACAGCTAGCGCGCCTGGGCCTTCTCCGAACTGGATCGGATCTTGGGCTGCGATTGGGTCTGGGAGCTTGTCTCGGGTCTGTGAATCATTTTTCTTCAATTTTGCTGCTGTCCTCTCTCTCGGAATCAAGAAATTACAACCTAATTTCAACTCTAATGACTTTTTACAAATTTACAGACCCTTTTACACACATTAATGCTCATAAACATGTGAGTAATTACAAATTTTCACAAGAAGTTTAAAGAAAAACAATGCCAAAATCATAATAAACCCACTTTAGTCCATATTTCATTCAACCCTTGAATAGAAAGGAAAAAAAATACCCACCAAAAGTAATTGAGCGTAACTAAAGCATGCTCTGATACCACATGATGGAATACAAGATATATGCAGCAGAAAAATGACCTAATTACACTCTAATTGCTTATAATTAAAAGGAAATTAGCATGCAATTGAAGGGAAAAAAAACAGCAAATTAAAAAGGGATGGAATACAACTTTTGTAGCTCCCGAAAAATGCTTTTCCTCGCTGAATCTCGACCCGAATTCTTCCGGACCACTACTAGAATTGACCTACTATCCTCTGGACTCAGAACCAGATTGTGGGACCCAGTGGATGAAAAAACCGAGAGAGAGAAAGAGATGGAAAAAGGTTTGGGTTTTCCTTTTTTTTTTTTAACTTCACTAAAAAAAAAGATTTTTTTCAGCCCAAATTTTGAAAACTATTTTGGCAAAAAAATGGTAAAAGTATTTAATCCAAAATTGAAAACCCAATTTATAGAAAAAAGTCATGCAATAATTGCATTAAACAAATCCATAAAAACCCAATACATAGAATCCACTATCTTAGTGGGGTTAATGTCTCAACTATAAACCAACACCTAGCCCACTATTTTGTTAGTGGAATTATCCAACAAAAGTTTGGATTTTTCCACTAACTTTAGTCAAAGGGCAAAATAGTCATTTAGTCAAAGTCAAACTTTGACCAAAAAGTCAACATTTTGACTTTTTATGATTTTTTTCGTGTTGACTAATTTTGACCTCCCGAGTATGAATCCACATTCATTTTCTCGAAATTTAAATCACGTTTGAATATAAGGTCAGTCAAAGTTTGACTTTTCAAAGTCAAAAGTCAACTCTTTGACTTTTTACATCTTTGACCATTTCCATTATTTTCGAGCTTCCGAATATGAACGCATTCATATTCTTGATATTTAAATCATATTTAAATATTAAAGCTGTATCTCTAAACTGAAAAATCCAACCACTATATCACATATACTTGTCGGTTTCTCTATCTTCACCTAATTCGAACAATTCAAATTATTCTATCATACTGTTCTAAGTTTATTCCATATGAGCTAGTAAAGAAACCTAATGGACCTACAGATCATGGGTTCAAACAATCTGAGATTAACCGGTAAAACTCTTTGACCTAATTAATCAACATTTGTTAACTAACGGGTCATTCCACTAAAGTCCCGTAGTTGCACTCCCCTCACTGTAGATATATTTCTGTCCATTTGATATAATTGTAATCAGTAAGCTAATCCTTCACAGGTTGTTCGTAATCTCGGCTGGGTCATAAAAACCGTTTTACCCCAAGACTACATCTTGTTCCTTAAGTTCCACTGATCCTCTAATGAACAATTGGTTTAAGGTCCAACCTATAAACCGAACCCCTCTCGGTCCAAGGAGAGGGTGGCGCCCCTTGTTCAAGACCTGGATTCAGTACTAAAGGGAACAACCTATCTACTATCCCTATAACTGGTAGAAGTGAATTCCGTCTTGCACCCTATGTTCCCAGCTATCCACCTGATCTTACCCCTGAAATGGGAGGCTTATTGGGCTAGCGATAATGAGCTGCTCTCACCTATGCAGATCTAAGGATAATTCCGAGTGAACAGGAGTTCATAGTTAGCTCAGAATTAAGATTAAGTTACCTAGGTCATCAATTAACGAAATAGTCAGTTTTATACATAAAACGATATTTATAACATAAAAAGTGACCATTTCATGGTTCAGTCTTATGCAAACTCATTGCATAGGATGCCCCCACTCACATATCTCTATATGAACGATTTAAGATCACATCGTTTGTACTAACTACAAAGTGGACCAAATTCATAGTGTCCCCAGAACAAGGCGCCTAACCTTATTCATATACTATAGACCATTTTTGCTATGTATTTGAACTTGATCCACATTTATGTCACTATATAAAGTTCAAACTACATTAAATAGCCTCAGGACCTTAGTTTATTGGATTCGAGATTACAATTTCAATAACAACTTTATCGAGAAACAAAATAGAATATGTTTATTAATTTACAAACTACGAGTTTTAGGACATAAAATCCAACAAAATTGATTCAAGTGTGCTAAAGAAGTTCTAAGGAGATTTTGTTTTGCGTTTTTTTACCAAGTTGAGGTAAGTGGTACTATTATCGGTGCCTTTGTGCCAGGCGACCTAGTCTAGAATTATAAAGTTAACTAATGGACTCTTGAAGCATGATTTTGTCATTATGTTTTACTTGTTGCATGACAGTTATAAGTATTATGAGCATGTTCGAATTTCTTATCAGTACTGATATTATGTATGTGGTGCATGAATAGACCAATAGAGCGGTTTACTGTCTCGCCTTGACACATGTTTTATTTCAGATGACTTACGGGTCTAGTTTCATGTTTGACGGTGTGCCTACGGGCCGCTAGACATGTGTGCGTCGAAAGGTTCACGTTCATGTTATTTTTCCATGTTTGACAGTGTGTCTATGAGCCGCTAGACATGCGTGAGCCGACAAGTTTACGTTCATGTTATTTTCATTTTGACGGCGAGCTTATGGGCCGCTAGACATGCGTGAGCCGACAGGTTTATGTTCATGTTATTTCCATGTTTGACGGTGTGCCTATGGGTTGCTAGACATACGTGAGCCGACAGGTTTACGTTCATGTTATTTTCATGTTTGACGGCAAGCCTACGGGCCGTTAGACATGCGTGAGCCGACAGGTTTACGTTCATGTTATTTCCATGTTTGACGGTGTGCCTACGGGCCGCTAGACATGCGTGAGTAGACGGGTTCACGTTCATGTTATTTTTATATTTGACGGTGTGCTTACGGGCCGTTAGACATGTGTATCAAGGCAAGATAGTACGTCTTTTGGTTTTCCTTTCATCATAAATAATCGATGTAGCTGTATGAACCACAGACTATTTTTTTCTTTGCTCGTGGATGCATAGCCTGATCCCGGTAATGAGATTACTTACTGGGTATTTTATACTCAACTTTTCTTAATTTATGTTTTTCAGGTAATGATAGGAACGAACCGGCGGGTGACGAGAGGGACCTGTGGTCGTGCCATATGGGACATGTAAATCGCTTCCGCTCAGCTTATGTTTTCAAGCTATTTAAAAGTTTTGATTTGAAACTCAATGTTGGTCAAAATTTTATTTGTTTAAGTTATTTTTTTTCTTCATATTTTAGGGATCCCAAACAAAGATTTTACTTATTTGTTATTTATTTTGGAAAACTATGTTTATTATTTTAATGAAATTTATTTTCTTCAATGTCAAAATATTTTGAACGTAAATGTGTAATTATGAGTAACGACCCTTATCAGAGTACTCAAAAGGTTGGGTCGTTACAATAACTTCTATCTTCATAGTCATATAAAATTATATATATATATATAGTTACATCTTGACTTTGGAAGGCTTCTATTTTGTTCTATTATAATTTATGTTATTCTTTTCTCCTCACTTGATAAAATATTTTGTTCTCTCTATATATTTTCATTGATAGTCTATTGTTTCTTGTTTCACATTTTTCAGTAACATTTTCAATATTGTGCATAATTTTGGAATTAAAGAAAAAAATCAAATGTATTGCTTCAAATTTAATCCAAAAACATAAGTAAAATATTTATTATTATTGAGTAAAGAAGTGCATAATAAATATAACATCAAAATTTTGAATGTTTAATTTAAATAACATTCATATAAAACTTTGTAAAATCTGTATTTCAAATTTTAGAGAAGAAAGGGGAAAAAAAGACAATTAGTTTCAAATAAAAAAGAAAAAAGAAAAAAGAAAAAGAAAAAGAAAAAGGCCGAAATGGGCGCATTTAATTAGGAAGGGCTCCATTTTGGGGCTAATGCAATGGAGAAAGATTGGGTCCATTTGTTGTGTCCAATGTAGAAGGCCTCTAAACGCCTACAAGTGGGCCGCTTGGAGCCCACAATTATAATTTCAATACCATGAGTTTACCGATCTATATCACAATTATAATTGGAGATCGATTTCCCATAGAGAAAATTCTCTGTTTTTTTTTTTATTTTTTTTTTTTATTTTTTTTTAATATATTTATTTATTTATTTATTTATTTTAAATTTTAAAATCAAATTAATTAAAATTGGATATTTATATTGAATTTGCAAATATTTTATGTTACATGTGAGTATTATTTTATTTTATTTCTTTAAGGAGAGCTTGCATAGATAGTGATTATATAATGAATACTAAAGTTTATATAACAAGATAAAACTAATTGCAAATATAGAATTTTTTTAATACAGATTTAGACCCAGAATTATCAAAAGACAAAAATGGACATGACCCATTTTGAAAAGCTTTCTTTCACGGTCTGGCCCACCATTAGGAAAGACAAATTGATTCATTACATAATCAATAACCCACCTTCTTTCGAGCCCTACCATATGTGAAGACAAATCAGTTCGCACCATTCATCTTCCTTGATTTCGCTCCTACAGTGTCGTTCTTCTTCCCCTTCGATTTCGCTCCAAACTTCAGAAGGTACATTTCTTCTTCTTTGTTTCTTCATTTCTTTGTCTCTTCTTCCTCATTTCTTCATCTCTTCATCACTGATAGCAAAGCTTTGAAAACATAGGGCTTTGTTCTTCTTCTATTGACAATAATAATTTAGATTCTTTCTAAAATTATGTTTGCCGATATTTTGTTGATAATTGTTGATATTTTATTGATAATTGTCGATAGCTCAATGATTTCCTTCAAATTAGGGCTACATGCATTCTCCAACTTTGTAGGTATATTCACGGTTTTATAATGGTCACTATGACAATCTTTGCTCATATTTGCTGATATGTTGTTGATATTCCATTCATTTTTATTGTACTATGCTCGATTATATTGTTGCCGATTACTTTTACTAAAATCAGTATGAGTATTTTTTATTTCAGTTTAAAAAAATATTTGTTTGTTGACAACTTGTTGATACTTTGCTGACATGTTGTTGATATTTCATTATTGACAGTAGTCATTTAAGTAGTGACAGTAATGATTTAATTAATGACGGTAGTAGTGTTTGTTGATAATATGTCTAATTTTATTGCTGCCGATTGTAATAAAAATACGTTGATAGTTTGTTGATGGATTTGCTGATATGTTGTTGATAGTTTATTGATAGTTTGTTGACAATCTCTGTTTCCTGTTTTATATGTATTGTGATTATTTGCTGATTCTTTAGGGGTGCTAACATTTTTTATAGTTACTATTAGTGATACTAATTTATTGCTATCACTAATAGTATCTATCACTGATAGTATCACTAAAAATATAACATTAGGAGGATGTAACTAATAGCATCTTTAAGTGATATATCTAATGGGCTACTATCAATGATATGAATATAATGTTTCCATATGTTTGTTTTTAGGATCAATGGAGAAAGGAAAGAGAAAATCATTAGAAGGATCAACATCTGGAAAAAAGCACAAAAAGCTCAAGGTTCACAATCTAATGATATTATATAAATTTATATACATTTGTGGTTGTTTTTTCTTATATTTATGTTGTTGTTATATATACAGGAAAAATGTATTAATTGTTCCAGAAAGTGAATGAACAAACCCATTGAAAGGCAGCTCCTTCATAACTTTAGAAGTCTTATCTAACACAGGAAATTAGATGAGCCATCACTCCAACAATTTAAGGAAGGTCCTTTTGGGCACTTCTTAGATATGAAAATGAAAAGGGTACCCATCCATCTCATATCACATCTAATTAGAAGGCAATGCATGACTACGAAACAAAATATCTTGGTCTTTAATTTAGAAGGACATATTTCAAAATTCGGCCTCAAGGATTTTTATTTAGTAATAGGTTTAAATTGTGATGATTACCCTGTAGATGGTATGTATAGTGAAAAAGAATCGATGGATAACACAATTAGAAACTTCTTTTTCAAGAAAAATACGAAATTATAAGGAGAAAGCTCCAACCTACTTTTAATTTATTAAGTTATGATGCCAATATACCCATTGATATAAAAGGTCAAACTTGCACACTTGTATTTTGTAGAAAGCTTTCTAATTCCTACACAAGGACATAACAAAGTAAGTTGGAAGTATTTAAAAATGTTGGATGATGAAGAAAAGTTTAAATCTTATCCATGGGTTTCCTTTGAACTAACTATAGAGTTTTTAAAAAAATCTGTCATTAATAAGCCATCTTCCATTTTCCTCCAAGGATTTTCAAGGCTTTGGTATATTGGACTTTTGAAATTATACCAAGATTATCCAACCCCACTATTGGGTTTGCACGAAGAATAAAAAGTGATGGACCTAGACTTACTCAATGGGAATCTCAAGAACCTAATGATTGGCAACACATCAATAGCAATATTTTCAAAGGCATTGGTGTAAGTCTTTTATCACTCTTACTTCCTTTATTTATATATATTATTAGCATGTTATCAAATGATAGAAACTATCACTGAAACATCAGCTTCTATGACATAGAAGATACCACTGATTTTAAGTTATCAGTGATAGCTTCTATCATTCATTTTGAACTATTGTGATATCTTCTATCATTGATAGCATGTTATCATAGATAGAAGCAATTAGTGATAGCTTGAAATCAATGATTATTTCTATAAATATGTTGTATCACTAACATCTTTATTAAACTTTTAGTTTACCGTTGCTTCATTGGTTCCAACTAAACAAGAATTATAATCAAACTATTATGGCTATTTTGCAAAGCTAGAAACAAGGGAGATGGATATTGAAAAGGAAAAAGAAAAAGAAGGAAAACAAATGTCAACTGGGAGAAAAATTGTATCATTACAAGAAGGAATTGAATAATTAAAAAAATGACAAGAAGACATCAAGAAGGACATCCATGAAAAATTGCATCATTACAAGAAGAAATTGAAGAATTAAAAAAAGGAAAAGAAGACATCAAGAAGGACATCCATGAAAAGCACAAGGAGATTCTTGACATAGGAACACATAAAAGAAGCTATCAGTGATAAACTTCCACAAAAAGAA
The DNA here is from genome assembly GCF_027475165.1 of Benincasa hispida. Taxonomy (NCBI): domain Eukaryota; kingdom Viridiplantae; phylum Streptophyta; class Magnoliopsida; order Cucurbitales; family Cucurbitaceae; genus Benincasa; species Benincasa hispida. The sequence continues at coordinate 18,249,965 of NC_143481.1, forward strand.
GAAGATGACGAAAAGCAATATCAAGAATCGCTTGAAAAGAACAAAGCACCATCATCTAGTTTAGAGCTTTTAGATGCAAGTTTGGAAGTTTTAGAGGTAAAATTTGTGATTTTTTTTTCTATAAAGAAGTACAATAACATAAATGATATATGCATGCAGGCTGAAGCTGAAACTGCTAAGGACAATGAGGCTCGAAAAAAGGTGTTCAAGAGAATGACTAGCAAAAACAATTGCAAGATGAATAGAAAGATCTCGAAGATCAAGAGGAAGATCAAGAAGAAAAGGAAGAGAATGTAGATAAAGAAGATATGACCAAAAAGAATGTAAGTATTAATTGATTGATGTTATTGAGTATAGGATTAGCCTCCTATCAGTGATATCTGAAATCACTGATAACAAACTATCAATGATAACATAATATCATTGATAATTATTATCAGTGATAGTAAAAATATTGGGAAGCTTTATTTACTTTACTGATACTGATAGCATATTGACAGATGTCATATTATATTTGATTCCATGATTTCAGGTTATATATATAGACCAAAGGCTGCGGTTGAAAATATGAGGAGCTTGTTATTGATAAGAGACCAAAAAGACAAGCAAAACCAACCAAGAAAATTTTGGAGAACGAAAAAAAACCCAAAAAAAAAAAAAAAAAAACAAGACAAAAAGAAGGTCTCTCCAAACGTATCTCCCAAGGTATCTCAAAGCAAAACTACAAGGCATTCTCCAGGGTGGAAGGATGATGCTCCAAGTTTTGATCTCAAAATATCATAACTCTGATTCTCGTTTCTTTGACAATAGATAGACTTGTTTATTGACAATAGATAGACTTTTGTTTGACAATGATGGTTATTGTTGTTGTTGTTTTTTTTTTTTAATTTTTTTTTTACAATAGATAGACTTCTGTTTGACAGTGATTGTTATGCTTTTGGAAATTAGATTTTAATTTTACATGATCAATGATAGTTAGATTGGAAATTAGATTGAAAATGATTTCATAATCAATATGAATCTTTTAGAAATGTGATTGATATAGTTGCAACTTTCAATTTATTTCAGTATTCTTCAACAGGTTGTTAGGTTGTTCAAAACTTTAAATACAGCTACACAACTTCTATCACTGATAGTATGGTATCAGTAATAGACATGCTATCAGTGATAGAATCTATCATTGATGGATTTTCTGCAAAAATACTTATCTAAGTTACTTTTGTTGAAATAATGTAAATACTAAATAAAATAGTTATAACGTTGCAAGCAAATACAATAGAGGAACACTCAACAAAAGAAGTTTGGTGCTTTTGAATTCATTGTATTAATTACACTTCCTACTCAGTCTTTGCGAGTTGTTCCAATCACGAATGATAGGATTCCAAAGAGGCGAACAAGAATGAATCTTTGACGTAAGAGAACAAGAACGAATCTTTGAGGTAAGAAATCTGGTGAAGTGGAAAGCAAAAAAAAGGAGAACACAAGCTACCAAAAAATTGGGTGTAAAGGAAGGAGAGCATAGAATTAGGTGCCTTATTTTTTTAAAAATCTCTAAATTTGATTCATCTTGGTTACTATATTTTAATTAATTTTCTTCACCAAAAATGAACTTAGCTCTATGATAATAGTCATGACCTACATTCCTAAAAGCTTAGAAAATTTGAGATTAGAATAGTTATGATTGATAGCTTAAAAAAATGGAGATCAGTAATAGATGGTATCACTAATAACAAATTATCAGTGATAGAAACTATCACTGATAGCTTGATATCAATGATAGAAGCTATTACAGATAGCTTTATTATTTCTTTCTTTCCTATGGCTAAAGCAAAATGAAAGCTTCATAAACAAAAGCATCATATTGACTAAAGAATAGATATATCAACAACAAAGTGTGTTTCACTGACAAAACATTAGCAATAAGATCTCTGATATATTTATGGTAAACATCAATAACAAGTTGTCTCACTATCTAATGGATAAATTGATGACGACAAGAAACAACTACAATCTAATGGATAAATTGGTGAAAAACATCAGTTGTCTCAATATCATTGATAAATTGATGACAAACATCAATTACAAAACAAGCTTCTTCATTAAACCCCTGGTAGTAATTTGCATGTCCTACAATTATGGCCACGATGATGATATCAACTGCGCTTCGAGCTCTTTTTCTTTTCACCAATTGATAATATTCTTTGTTTACGTGGTCATCTAGCCGGACGTTTAACTATTGAAGGTAATACATTCACACCAACATCAATAGATCTCCAATCAGAATGACTTCCAATAGGATAAGATGATCCTTTATAGGTTTATAACAGTGTAGTGGAAAAATAATAGTCCGACACAAAAACATATATATCTAAATTTAGCCCACGAATAACAGCACAAGCATGAGCACATGGAATCTCTACCAAATCCTAAACACGACTACTGCACGATTTAGAGACCAAATTTACCAAAAAGTGATGTCTCCATCAATTACTTTAAATTCTTTATTGTTAATAGGATCAACCTGAAAAATAAAATAGTTAATGAAATGTAATCGACAAGGTGAACTAATGAAATGTCAATGAAAACTAAAATATAAATGAAAATATAAGTGATACTATCCCTATCTGATTAAATATTTTCAAGCTATCAGTGAAAACAAAAAATATCAGTGATAACGTGTTATCCTATCACTGATAACATGTTATCAATGACAGAAGTTATCACTGATAATATGTTATTAATGATATCTTCTAATAGTTAAGGTATTTATACCTTGAAGCTTCTTGACTGACTATGTTGCTCTTGCAACTTAGACTCTGCCCAACTAGTCAAAACGGTCTTCATGGATAATGCTGATTGACCTTTTTTATAAAATCAATTTTGAAGTATTTCTCTAATATAATCAAGTAATGATGTAATAGGAAACTCCCTAGGCTCTTGCAAAATATTATTCAAGCACTCTGAAATGTTAGTAGTCATCATATTATACCTTCTTCTCCTAGAATGTGCATGTGCCCAATTCTCAAAACCAACTTTACTGAGGTATTACCGAATAATAGGATATATTGATTCCATCCATTTCATATAAAACTCGAACTTATCAATTATATAAGCTTTTGCACAACTATAGTATACGTCATCAATTAAAGAACCCTTATAAGTCAATTTCATATTTTCAAAAGGTGTCATAGACAAACACAATACTCAACATTTGAAAAAACATTCATAATACCTTTTGGAATGCTAAAATGCCGATAAGAAACAATGACGAATCCTTCTCGTTCACCAAAACTTTTCTTTAGATTCTAAAAAAACCATCTCCAGGATGCATCATTTTCAGAGTCAACAATACTAAAAGTAAGAGGAAAAATCTTATTGTTACTGCCAATTGTTGAAACTGTCAAAAGAGTCCCAACATATTTACATTTCAAGAACATGCCATCAACCGATATATTAGGCCTACAATGCTTCCAACCCTCAATTGATGCTCTAATAGCCATATAACAATACTTAAAATGGAAATTTATGTCAGCATCATAGGCAGTGAATGTACCTAAAATAAGAAAGTAAACAATTAAGCCAAATTACAAAAGGTATATAATTGATTGATGCCTATCAATGATAGCTTCTATCATTGGTTGGAGTCTATCACCAATAGCTTCCATTATTTTCATGTTATCAGTGATGGAAGCTATCATTGATAGACTCCAATCAGTGATAGAAGCTATCATTGATAGATCATATAATAAGTCGGAAACAAGACAATAAATTTGGATTCTTTTCTTCTAACTTCATCAAAAACTTTGGAATCAAAGCATATGATCCACGTGCTTTGCCTTTCAAAGACTTCATTATTTGATCTGTTGCCCTCCATGTTTTATAATAGCTAATAGTTACTCCAAATTCCTTAGGGACTTTATTTACAATATCTCTAGGAGTTGAGGTATGAGAAAAACTAAATCTAAAATCATTTCTCAAACATTCAGCTATTAAGGACGGGGAAGCTTGCCTATGAAAAGTTTGAATACTTTTTATAGAACAATCATGAATATCAATAAACTTCCTAAGCATCCACAAAACACTACGCTTGTAACGAGATGCCCTCACATACCATTGACAACCATCTTGAACACAACAAAACATAATTTCTCTTAAATTTGACGTTACAGTCTTAAATTCAGAATTCTTCTTAACTGCTATTAAGTAAAAACAATTTGATAAAATCTCTTTACTAGCAAACACATCCTTTTCTTTCAAATCACGAGCAATATGTAATCCATAATCACTTGGAAAATCGTCATCATCAATCATAGATTTAGAAGAAGGAACAACAGATAAATAATTCTCAGCTCCAATAGAAACAACATTAAAAGACACTTTCAAACATGAACTACTTATTGGGATTGGTGTCCTAATTCTCCCAGAGTCTCGTTGTTTTGTAAAGATACACATTGTTTAATGAATAAAATAAGTGTTATTTAATTCTGGCATTTACTCATATCCAATAAACAAAGCTCCTTGGTTATCTTATGTGAACTTAAGCATGTATATGTGATATACAAGTGGATCATGCCTTAAGTGGTAACCTAAATAGGTTTGTAGTATAAGGATCAAGGTGGGATACCTGATCCTGGTGACACTATGGATACGACCTTCTTTTAGAGGTTTGCAAGTACTGTAAACTACTACAGATGGTAGATACTGACCATTCATGTAGAGACGTGCGAGCGGGGTGTCCTACACAAAGAGTTTGTATAAAACCTGAACCACGAGATGACTAGACTCTGTATATAATGTTGTTGATACTAGAGACTTATATCTCATCTAAATGACCATAGGTGACACGACCTGAATCCTGAATATTTTGGGAACTCCTACCTTTGAGGGTGGTTCTTTGATTAGTATAGATGAGAGTGGCCAGATTGCAAACTCAACATTCCTACCTCTTTGGGGACTTGTCTGATATGGGAGCTGGGAACTCAATCCACACGATGGAATTCACTCCTTTCCTGAAGCAGGGATAAGTAGAGAGATTGCTCCCTTAAGGGCTGATTTCGTGGTTTGAACATAGCGGCCACAACTTCTCTTTGGAAGAGAAGACTCAGACATTGTAGGATTATCACTTATGTTCATTAGAGGGATCAATGGGAGATAGATGTAACTACAGGGGCATAACGGTTATTGGCCCAGATGTACTTACGAGCGATCTGTGAAGGGTTGTCGCATTGCTGATTGGTAATAACACAAATTAACTCATTCACTTAATTTTTGCTATTTACTCAGGGGACTAAGAACACTTCATGGAGAAAATGGATTATGGATGTATGGAAAGAGACAGAGAGATGACAATGGTGACGATCATAACATTTAATTCTAAATTTAAGTATTTGATACATGTTATGAATGAGAGATTAGAGAAGATGAAATAGAGATTAGAAACAAATATGGAAAGAGTGTCAACATCTTGACACAGATCCTGATCGGAGATTGTGCTTGCCAGCGTGTGGAAGTGGTGGAGAGGAAAGCTTCCCTCTCAGGCTTGCTTTCTCGATAGAATTAACCTTTGCAGCTACAGGAATTGGAAGAATTCTCTGCTCGGAGACTCACCTCTCGACCTTGTCTCATAGTTCACCCGGATTTACTCTGGATAGTCGCTTTAGACCAGCTTCTCTCTCAGAACCAGTATATGCACGTCTCTATGTATACATGGATGTACCAGTATCTGTATCTCTTTCAGCAAATTTGAAGAAGCTATTTATAGGCGAGGCCTTGGCTCTTTGAATTTGTGGTCCCCACTGTATAGTTATGGTAGTTCCTGAAATGACGGAATGGAAAATTTCTTCTGTTACGCAATCAATCTGTCATAAATGCACACCTGAAAGCTGTACACTTGTCAGAATCTTCCGTAAATGCGTTGCTCTTCACATCTTCGATCTATCGTCGCATGCCGTTTTGTTTTGATTATCACATGCGGTTGAAATTGCATTGATCGCTAAAGCTCTTGATCGATTGTCGCATGCGCCATCACTGCGTTAATCATATTTTCGTTCTTGATTGATGGGTGCAATGCGACGTAAATGCGTTGTTTATCTTGTCTTCGAGCTATAAATGCATGCGGTGATTGATTTCTTGCAAATAGAAACTGAAACATTCTATTCTACCATCGCAATGGTGTTAGTGGGTGTATTTACGACATTTTATAATTTTTGCATTTCTTAGCCAATTTTCATACTATCGACGCAACTTTTCTTTCTTTTATCCGTAATATCAAAATAAAACAGTATAAATAACTTGTATTTCTACAAGTTATCAATGGACACATAATATATCTGTGGTAAGGAGAGTTCAGCTATCGGTCTTTAGTGGAGTGCCTGGCAGTTAATGGATAGTGGATCCCATGACTAAAGAGTTTAGTTAGTTATTCACGTATCGTTGGAGCTTCGAGCTACAGGTCCATGAGGTCCCCTTGGTAGCTCAATGGATTCAGTTGAGGATCAGTTCTTGATGTTGATTTGAAATGTTCAAATTAACAAGAGGTATTTTGATTATATATGATATAATCGGTATGATGTATGAGATACATCTAGTGGAGGATTGATGTAAATGAGATTTACATTAAGTGCCATGGAATAGAAAAAGAACCATGGTTTATATATTTCATGAGATAAAATATTAAAACTATAGGTTATAATAGTATGATAAGTTGATTATCATTTATATTTATAATAATATTAATTATTGGATAATTAATTCTTTTTCTTTAATAACCAATTGAGTGGGTGGTTATTGGATTTTCATGGTAACCGTGAGATAAAAGGAAAATGGTTTTCCTAATTTTAATAACTGTTAAAAAGTTTTTCATAAAAGTTTTTTGAGATTTCTCTCGGAAAAAAAAAAAGAAATCTCAGGGAGTTGTCAAGTAAATATAGATTTACTAAACGACAGCTTGGGCGAGCTAAACGATCATGTAGTATTTACTAAGTGATAGCTTGCCTGAAGTAAATGATCGTGTAGTGTTTGTAGGTGACTGATAACGGGCAGAAATGCACGTCATTGTAGTGCAAAGTTCTTAAACAATGGTTGCTTGCGCTGATAAAATATGTTAAATTACGTCCAAAAGCATTAAGTTTACAACATTGCGGTCGTGTGCGTTCATCGCATAGAAACAGTTGATTTTTGTATCTTTATGCAAAATATGCATTGACGCAAGGCGGAAAGAGCGATCATAGGAAATCATTGGTCAAGCGCAGCATTACCGCAAGGCTTTGCGGTGATTTGTATTCGCAAACATCTGCTCAAGAAGAACTGCCGCATAGATTCGGCGTAAGTTAGTGGGCGCATCTGGGTGAAAGTCATAATTAATCACGATAGGACAGAAAACTGATGACGGTCGAATCTGAATTAAACTGAAAGCCGCTAACGATAACAAGTACATTTAACTTTTCTGTGATAAATATTCGGCACATCAGTCAGGGAATTAAAGCCATCCCATCTGTGCAATCATAAGAGAGAAGCCGCCTTCACCTTGAAGCTCCATAAATACCAGATGCGTCCTTTAGAAAAGGGGTTCACCAGTTCGAAGGTTCCACCAGTTAACGAATTCACCTGTTCACTGATTTAGGAGCTTTATCCGTGTTCATAGTTTTCTTTTATTTTTCAGGTAGAGTAAGGGAAGAGTAGAGGCACTGGAAGATCGCTTAGGGCAACTCGAAAGAGAACCCAGAGGCGTAAAATCAGAGAGCAGGATGACTCTCGCTAGAGCGAGATTATCTTTTGAACACGAGTAGAAAGACAGTGTAAAAGCTTGGCAACAAGAGATTGCTACCAAGCTCTTTATTCTATTCTTGCATTGTTATTTTGTACTTCATCTTTATATTTATACAATGAAAGTTCTTATTCTACATTTATTTACTCTCTTAGCACGCATGAATAGCTAAACTTGTCGAATAGGTTGAGAAGAACTAAGCTAACATGACCTAGGATGTTCATTGTTTGCGATTATCTTGTGTTATGTTGTGCCCAACATCCTTTTAGAGCTACTCGAGAGAGAGTCTAAAGAAAGAACCTAAGACTTGAAAGAGCTATATTAGAATTAGACTCGAGAGAGCAAGATTAGAAATACATAAACAAGAGATAGGGACTTAGAGATATGTTCTGTTTGCCAACCTACATCGCATGCATCCTAGAGATAGGAATGATATCATGTGGTCGCCTTATTTGTGTATGTGTCATTTTGTCAATGCATAAATAAGAATAGAGGCTTATGTGTAGGTCCTATAGGCTTATTGTATATATCACATGCGTTCTAGCCTTAGAAGCCGTGGCATTCGCACCGAGAGGTGGTTTACTGTTGTATGCATGTTGCATGATCGTATAGTATGAACGCATCCTAGGAAGTGTTAGCCGAAACTTTTCTCAACCCATTCACCGCATACTCATCGTATCTTCCGTTTATCAACCCTTTTCAAATTTCGCTGCATTTGTTTATTTTCATTACCACAACAAACAAAACTAAAAACTATTTGAGTTACCGGTTACCGCAAGGCTTTCCTAAAAATTACTACCGCAACCTATTTTCCCAAGTCTCTGAGTTCGACCCTGAACTTACCAGAAAGCTCAGTGGGGTTTACACTTAGATTCCGCTGAGAAAACTTGAGTGCTCAATGTATTTTCATCATCGTATTTCATCCACAATTCTACATCATAAAATAACGCATCAAGTTTTTGGCGCCGTTGCCGGGGACTTCGGCAAAATAGTTTGCTAATGGTAATTTTTCTGATTTCTTTGCAGACTCTTAATCTCTGATGAATTACGACCCGGAGATTGAGGGAACATTTCGACGCAGACTAAGAGACAACTGCCAACAACAAGAGAGAACACCAAGAATGGTGGAACAACTAGAAGCAAGGGTCACAAATGCGAGCAATATAATGGCCAATCCCATCCTTCTGGCGAATGACCGCAATAGACCCATTCGGGACTATACGTCGCCCAACCTCTATGATTTCTCTCCAGAAATCATGAGGCCAGCGTTAGATGGATCGAGGTTTGAAATGAAGCTCATAATGTTTCAGATGATCCAGGCTGCTGGGCAGTTTGGAAGGAGGCGTGACGAAGACCCAGATGCCCACCTCCAGAGCTTCATAGAAATCTACAACACTTTTGTGTTCCCGAATATCTCAACCGAGGAAGTTTGACTCACTCTGTTCCCATTCTCCTTGTGTGATCAGGCAAGAAAATGGGCATATTCTCTTGAACAGGGGGAGATAACTTCGTAGAAACATGTGGTGGAAAAGTTTATGAAGAAGTATTTCCCACCAATCGAGAATGCTAGGAGAAGGAAGTTAATAACAAATTTTGAACAAGAAGATGACGAATCGCTCAGTGATGCCTGGACAAGGTTCAAGCGGCTGGTAAGAGTCTGTCCACATAATGGCTTACCAGATTGCCTGTAGATGGAGATCTTTTACCAAGGACTGAATCCCTCTTCGTAGACCGTTGCCAATGCGGCAGCCGCATGTGGTCTGCTTGATAAAATATATAAGGAGGCAAAAATTATACTTGATCGCATTTTAAAAAATCACGAGGATTGACGAGAAAAAGATTAAAGATTAAGAATTAAAGATAATGACGCAAACTCAAATGACTGCGATGATGAGTTTGATACAAGGCATCGCAATTAATAACATAGGAACGAAGAAAGGGCAGGTCAACGTAATTGCACAAACAATCGCAAGTTGTGTCATTTGTGAAGATGCTCATTCGATGAAAGAATGCCCAGCAAACCCATAGTTAGTATGCTTCATAAAGAATAATCCCTATTCTGATACATATAACCTCGGGTGGAAAAACCACCCAAATTTTGGGTGGAAAAATCAACAACAAAGCTTCCAACCAGTGGTGTAAAAAGGAGGGCCACTCGGATTTTTCCCGCAAAACAACGGTCCAACACATGGTCAAGCTAACAGCTCGCAAACACCGCAATATTCATCCTTAAAGAGCTTGTTGAAGCAGTACATTGAGAAAAATTAATCAGTGCTTCAGAATCAAGCAACATCCATTTGAAATCTAGAAATTCAATTAGGACAAATTGTAGCGAGTTAAAAAATAGACTGCAAAGAGCGTTGCCGAGCTCAACTGAGCTCCCTTGCAATGTTGGGGGTACCAGGAAGGAACAATGCTTAGCAGTCTTCTTGCTAAGCAACAACATGACTACGAAAGTAGAGGAGGAGCCCATCGCAACCAACTTGAATGCGGTGACAACCAAACACCCGTTGACCTATAATTCGGAAAAGCCCAAGAAAATGAACGCCAAAGTTGCGTCCACCCTCAAGCCTTCAGACCTTGAGATAGAAGAAGTCCAACCACCAGCAGCTCCGCAAAGATTGAAAGAGGAACAAAATGATGAAGAAAAGATCGCAACAATGGCTGCAACCCAAAATGTTATGATCCCACCAAAAATGGCGACCCAGGAATCTTTACGATACCATCCTCCATTGGAGGGGTCTATAGTGGCCAAGCGATATGCGATCTTGGGACAAGCATAAACATAATGCCATTATCAATCTTTAAACGATTGAGTATTGGCACACTCACGCCCACGATAGAGACTCTCCTGCTTGTGGATAGATCCCGAATACATCCTGAAGGAGAGTTGAAAAATGCGACAATCTCAATTGATAAATTCCTTTTGCCGGCAGACTTCCTTATTTTGGATTACAAAGCGAACGAAGATGTGCCCATCATATTGGGACGACCTTTCCTTTCGACCGGTCACGCTCAAATTGATGTGCTTAAGGGGGAGATCGTAATGAACATTCATGGGGAAAAGCTTCAGATTAAGACAGTCAAAATCCCAGAGGACAAAGAAAAGAGGGAGAAGCCATCGTGGACATGAAAAGACCAGCTCGAGAATAAGCAGTCCCTGAGTTACTACATAACTCAACGTCATCAGGGACGCAATCCTTTTGAATATCCTTTTCCTACATCAATACTTCATGAACTTTTATCATCTCATTATTTATTATCGCAATTACCTTTTTGTTACCAACACCTTTCTTATTCTAAAAAAAAAATGGCATTTGTTTTGTTTAATCTTATTTGACCCTCTCTCTGTTTTTCTTGCAACGATTGAGGCGCTGGATTGCAGAGGTATTACATGAAGAAGCAACTTATCTCATTCCGTCACTGCAATCCAAAGAAGATAGATCGCCGCAAAGAAGGATACATTAATACATAATGCGGGTGACAGCGCAAATTTGGGGGTTGTATTCTTCCTTCACTTTATTTCAAATTTTGCACTACCGCATCGCATTTTAGTTTTAAAGTTTTATCATCGCATCCTTTTTTATTACCACAATCATTTAATATTGATAAATTTAGTAAGTTATCGCATACTATCTCTTTTCCTTTTTATGATTTCAATGATGAAAAATGTGCTTCTATTTCTTTCGTATATACTACAACTTAATCTTAAGATAGTCACCTCATGAAATATTTTTAGAAGTTAGGGGTCTGCTAGCTTTCTTTCAAACTCTCTTTACAAAGCTTTCTCAGAACATCGCCTGACTTCTTTCAATCTTTTAGCAATAGGGACATTGCCACATTTTAAAGGTATTTATTTTCGACCTTGCTATTTTGAAAAAAAAAGGAGGAAAATTTTGAGAATAACAACTCCACCGTCAACACAATGGGGAAACCCATGTTGATAAGAGTTAAGTTGTGAAGGGCACTTACCCGTAGTTGGATGTTCGCATGACACACGTGGAGGCAAGCCAAAACAAAGGTAAGTCGCCAGGATCAACGCATAAATAAATGACCGCAACTCCGCTGCCAAATAGGTATGAGTTTAGTCTGAGAAAGAGCGCATTGCTCGTGGTTGGATATCCGCATGACACACGTGGGGGTAAGCCAAAACGAAGGCAAGGCACTTGGATGAGCGCAAGGTCAGAAAAAAATAATAATATCAAGAAATATACAAGGATAAAAATAAATTGACACCCCGGTGGAAAAGCTTTCTTTTTAAAATAAATCATACAATGTTCCGAAATTTAGTAAAGTTCTTTTGAAAGATAAACTTACGGTCCCTAGGTCTTAGAAATATTTTTTGAGGAGACTTGAATAAGACTTAAGGAAATTTTGGTGTATAGGAGTTGAATGAAGTATCCTTGAGAAATCAAGAGAAAGAACATTGCGATCGACTTACTAAAGGAAATCTTTAGCTTATGCTTGAGGACAAACATTGTTTAAATCATTGGTCGATGAGCTAAACGATCACATAGCTTTTGCTAGATGATCGCATAGCTTTAGCTAAACGATTGGGCATCGACCTATACGATAGGTCTCTGCTATCTCCCACTTGCTTAGTCGTGTACACGATCGGTGTTCCCTCTTTCGTCTGCCTCATACCAAGTCCGAATAGAGCCCATCCTCTCGATTTTCACATCGAGAATATCAAGGTAGCCTTTTTGGTGGTGTCATACTCAACTCGACACCGTCAAGGTTCTGTGGAGGCCGTTCGTGTTGCTGAGGAGTTCGTGGCCGAGGCGATCGTTGAGGACAAGCGCAAAGTGTTCATGCTGTGTTCCGATCGTGTAGATCGAGCGTTTGAGGTTGCTGTTGTTCGAGCGATTGTGTGCAAAGGAGCATGGAGACACATCTTCAAATATTCGTAGAGTTTTCTCTTTGTTCATTTGAGTTTTCATGCTGTAATTTCTATATTAATTATATAACCGCATGTTTCTGTACGACTGTAATTTGTATTATTCATTCATGACTGTAATTTGGAATGATCTTAATTCTGCTGCTCATGGAAATCTCGAGTCTGATTCCCTTCAATTGGTATCAGAGCCAGGTTCTCTGATATTCCAAATTACAACTCTGAATTGAATTCATTTTACAGCCTCGATGGGTTTTCTGCATTTGTGATTAATCGTTTTCTGCATTTGTGGTTGAATTGATGAATGTTTCGGGTTTAAATTATCTTTTGTTAAAGCTTTCGGTATTACAAAGTGTTAATTTGTAAGGGCCCTTGTATGTTTTTGGGCGTAATTAACATCGAAATCGAGTATGTAATTCAAAGAGTTTGAGTTCGTCGAGTCATTCGTGCTGAAGCTTCAGTGCTTGGCGATGCGGTTCTCAACGAAGAAGAAGACCAAGCGTTGGTTAAATCATGTAGCCTCAGGTAAACGATCGTTGGGATTTAACTAAATGATCGTTTAGATTTTTCTAGACGATCGTATAGTATTTTCCAAATGATCGTTTAGCTAATTCTAAGCGATGGGATAAATCGTTTACCATATTGCGTAGTGTTGGTTGCCCGATCCCGTAGGCGCTGGAGACGATCATAGAGGGAGCATGCGATGCTCGTCGTTTAGTTGAAGGCACGCGCTAGAAGATCGTGTAGTTAGCAAGCTTCATCACTTAGTTACTATCTATGCGATCGCGCGTATACGATATAGAGACACTAGTTAAGCGATTGCTTAGGCAATGGTGCTTTGCGGCATCGTAGTCGTTTAGACGATCGCAGAAGGCGGGCGTTATGCAGAGCGCGGTAAGCGATCGTGTACTTCAGGCTTCATTTCTTAGTAAAGGTACATGATCGTGTAGTATTAACTAAACGATCATTTAGATTTTTTCTATACGATCGTATAGTAAATGCTAAACGATCGTTTAGCTTTGAGAGCGCTAGTAAGCGATAGAACGAAGTGTTTGTTTTATCGTGTAGACGATCGTGAGGTGCTTAGTACACGATGGTTGGAAAAGCGATGCTTTACCCGAGCGATTCAAGACCCGGTTCGCCTGTTTGAACTGAAGACTCCTTGTCTTTGTAATAGTTGGCTTTATTTTAGGGCAATTTTACCCGTTGATCAACATTGGTTGTTTATACATGTGATGTATGGTACTTTGCCAATGTGTTTGTCATATAGTTAAACCCCATCTTAGGTTGTGTAATTATTCATTTATCATGTATTATAAATGTTATAATATTGCATGAAGAAATTATTTGAAAGCATGCACATGCATCATGAAATATAAGAGTTATATTTTGCATGTAGTGAGCATTATCATGCACCATCCTTTTATTATAAGCGTTATAGTCTAAGGGTGAATAGAAGCATGTTTTGCTTGTTTCATTGCCGTTTTGTATAAGTGTGATATAAAAGAAGTAGCAATGAATGGAGAATGCATTGAGCATGACACTTAGGCTATTTATAAGCGTTATGAATGTCTTGCATGTGTTAGCTTAGCATTGTGGTTATTTTCGTTTATAAGTGTTATAAAGGAAATTAGACCTAAAATCAATAATTCAGAGTTGCATGCGGACTTAGGGTAAACTCAAATTTTTAAAAGGGTTTTAAAATTAAATTGAGATAGACCTAAATTCAAGTAGTTCTAAAGAGTTTAGTAACCTAGATTAATCTTTTTAAATCAGTTTAATAGGATTAAATTGGTTGAATAAAAGATTAAATTTGTTGTAAACCTATCCATAAGGGACCTTTTGTCTAAGGCGAGTTCTGGCTAGGCTGGGATTCTTAAGTTGACGGAAACGTAACACCCCTACCTGGGAACCTACCTGGAAATGTGAATTAGATAGATTTTCAACAAGCATGCGACGTTTTGATCAAAGACTCTGTTAAAGAGTTTAATAGATGATGATCAAAAGTTGTTTCACTATCCAAGATAAAAGTTACTCTTGGAAAAACCTAAAAGTCACTTAAAAAATCCTTAGCTGTGTTTTTTCTAAGTAAGTTAAACCCTAGGTTATAAAATTCTCAGTGGGAGGAAGAGGCGTATCTGATCTGTCTATGATTCCACTCACGTTGCTCTCTGTATGTTCACATCGTGAGATTCATGCTTGGCCTCGTGGTGCCCTGGGAGCATCCCTCTTCGGATGGTGTTTGCATGAGTCAATATTAAGGTGAACGGAGAGAGTGTTTATAGTAAGTGGGTGAAGGGTGTGTGTCAACACATCCTATGATCTTTATCATTGGTTTATACCGTGAGATCATTCTGTACTCCCTCGTGTCGCCTTTGGAGCGTCCCCCTTCGGCTGGGTTTTGTGTAGTTGGTCAATATCAAGATGAACTCCAGAAATGGATAGGGTCGCTTTAGGTTTTGCCCAATCGTATTTTTCCCCTTCGGATTGGCCTTTTGGGGTGGACCTCTAGGGCTTAAAATGGCGGGTCACACTTACGGGAGATTGTTAAGTAAGTTAATGATCTCTTGGCCAGATCAATGATGACTAGTCGTTATAGGAGCAAGAGTTGTTTTGGTATTAATGACTGGTTGAGAACTTCTCAATTCAGATAAGGGATAATTGACCTCCCTTCGACGGCTTTTGTCCTAAACCTTTGAAGCGTCATTGTAAAACTAGATGTCATGCGGGGTTCATATTAGTTTTGGTAAAACCTTATTGGATATTGTTTTGTTTTACAACGGGTATTTGCTTTATAGGTCTTGGAGACATGTCTGGTAGAGAATGATGATTCTGCCTAGATCCTCGATTCAGGTGCTACCAATCATGTCAGTTCCTCTTACAAAGGATTTAGTTCCTGGCAAATGTTGCCACAGAGAGAGATGACTCTTCGAGTCGGTACTGGTGAGGTTGTTTCAGCTATTGCTTTAGGCAGGCTGAAGTTATTTGTTGACAAGAAACATTATCTGTTACTGGATAATGTTTTTGTAGTTCCTCATATTAAGAGAAACTTAATCTCGATTTCTTGCTAATTGAACAAGGCTACACCGTCTCCTTTTCTGAGAATAAAATGTTTATTTTCAAGAATGGAATAGAGATTGATTATGGTTTAATGGAAAATAACTTATATGTACTAAGGCCGTTAGTCATAAAAGCCTTGTTTAACACTTAAATGTTCAGTACGACAACAACAACTAAAAGACCAAAGGTTTCTCCAAAGGAAAACGACCATCTTTGGCATTTAAGGTTAGGTCACATCAACCTTAATAGGATTATTCAAGGTTGGACTTTTAAAGAGTTTAGAAGAAAACTCTTTGCCAATATGTGAATCATGCCTTGAAGGCAAGATGACCAAATGACCTTTTACTGGAAAAGGTTACAGAGCCAAGAAAATCTTAGAGCTTGTACATTCAGACCTCTGTGGTTTGATGAATATTAGAGCATCTCTTTCATAGATGATTATTCAAGGTTGGGTATCTCTTCCTAATGCAACAAGTCTGAAGCCCTTGACAAGTTCAAGGAGTATAAGGCTGAAGTTGAAAACTTGTTAGGTAAGAAGATAAAAACACTACGATTTGATCGTGGTGGAGAGTTTATGGAACTCCAATTCCAGAACTATTTGATAGAGCATGAGATTGCGTCCCAACTCTCGGTCCCTAGTACACCTCAGCAGAATGGTGTATTAGAAAGGAGAAATAGAACCTTGTCCGACATGGTTCGTGATGAGTTATGCTCATCTTCCAGACTCGTTTTGGGGTTATGTAGTGCAGACTGCATGTTATATCCTGAACAATGTTCCCTCGAAAAGTGTTTTTGAAACACCTTTTGAGTTATGGAGAGGCCGTAAAGGTAGTTTACGCCACTTTAGGATTTGGGACTGTCCAGCATATGTGCTAGCGACTAACCCAAAGAAGTTGGAACCACGTTCAAAGGTTTGCCTTTTTGTTTGCTACCCCAAGGAAATGAGAGGAGGATACTTCTATGATCCGAGTGAGAACAAAGTGTTTGTTTCCACAAATGCTATCTTCTTGAAAGCATATCACATGAGGGATCATAAGACACGAAGTAAGCTCGTTTTACGTGAGATCTCAAGTGAGACTGAGACTGTTGAAGGTTCAATAAGAGTTGTTGAACAGGCCGACAGATCAACAAGAGTTGTTGAGGTCGGAACGTCTAGGCAACTAGCTCAAGAGTTGAGACTGCCTCGATGTAGTAGGAGGGTTATGAACCCACTGAATCGCTACATGGGTTTGACTGAAGCCCAAAACATCATTACAAATGATGGGGTCGAGGATCCGTTGTCTTTTAAAAAAGCAATGGAGGATGTTGATAACGATGAATGGGTTAAAGCCATGAATCAGGGAATGGAGTCTATGTACTTCAATAACATCTGGGAGCTTGTTGATCTACCTGATGGGGTAAGACCTATTGGGTGTAAGTGGATCTATAAGCGATAGAGAGGTGTAGATGGAAAGGTGCAAGCCTTTAAGGCTAGACTTGTGGCAAAGGGTTATACCCAGGTTGAGGGAATTGACTATGAGGAAACTTTCTCACCTGTTGTCATGCTAAAGTCTATCAGGATTCTCCTGTCCATAGCCACATTTTATGATTATGAAATATGGCAAATGGACGTCAAAACTGCCTTTCTGAATGGGAATCTTGATGAGACCATCTATATGACTCAATCAAAGGGGTTCGTAGTTCCAGATCAAGAGCAAAGAGTTTGCAAAGCTTAATCGGTCCATTTATGGATTGAAACAAGCATCTAGATCTTGAACATCAGATTTGACACTTCTGTCAAGTCATTTGGCTTTGACCAGAACGTTGATGAGCCTTATGTTTATAAGAAGATCATCAACAGCTCAATAGCTTTCCTGATACTGTATGTAGATGATATCCTACTCATTGGGAATGATGTAGGGTATCTGACTAACATTAAAAGTTGGCTAGCTGCCAGTTCCAAATGAAAGATTTGGGTGAGACACAGTATGTTCTCGGGATCTAGATCTTTTGGGATCGCAAGAACAAATGGTTGGCCCTATCTCAGGCATCGTACATTGATCAAATGTTGATCAGGTATATGATGCAGGATTCCAAGAGGGGTTTGTTACCCTTTAGGCATGGAATCATTCTGTCTAAGGATCAATGTCTTAAGACACCCCAAGAAGTTGAGGAGATGAGATGGATTCCCTATGCTTCTACTGTAGAAAGCTTGATGTATGCAATGTTGTGTACTCGACCCGACATTTGCCATGTAGTAGGGATTGTCAGTCGATATCAGTCTAATCCAGAATTTGATCACTGGATGGCGGTCAAGACGATCCTCAAGTATCTTCGAAGAACGAGGGACTACATGCTCGTGTATGGAGATAAGGATATGATCCTTACAGGATACACGGACTCTGGCTTTTAGACCGATTGAGATTCTCGCAAATCGACATCGGGGTCAGTGTTTACTCTGAATGGAGGGGTTGTAGTCTGGCGAAGCATCAAGGAAGGATGCATCACGGACTCTATTATGGAAGCTGAATATGTAGCAACTTGTGAAGCAGTTAAGGAGTCTGTTTGGCGAGGAAGTTCTTATCAGATTTGGAAGTTGTTCCAAACATGGATTTGCCGATCACACAGTATTGTGATAACAACAGGGCTGTGACAAATTTGAAGGAGCCTCGGAGTCATTGTCGTGGTAAGCACATTGATAACGTGCAGAAATGCACGTTATTACAGTGCTAAGTTAATAAACAATGCAGGTTTGCGTTGATAAAAATATACAAGATTACGTCTAAAAGCGTTAAGTTCACAATATTGCGGTCGCATGCGTCCATCACATTAAAACAGTTAACTTATGTATTTTTGGTTAGAATATGCGTTGACGCAAGGTGGAAAATGCGATCCAAAGAAATCAATGGTCGAGCACATCAAAACATTACATTACTGCAAGGCTATGTGGTCATTTGCGCTCGCAAATATCTACTCAAGAAGGTTGCCGCATAGAGTCGGCGTAACTTGGTGGGTGCATCTGGATGAAAAGCATAGTAAATCACGATGGGACAAAAAGCTGATGACAGTTGATTCCGAATTAAATTGACAAGTCGTTAACAATCTACTATAGCAAGTACACTCAACTTTTCGGTGACAAATATTTGGTGCATCAGACAAAGAATTAATGCCATCCCATCAGTGTAATCATAAGAGAGAAGAAGTCTTTCACCCCGAAGCTCTATAAATACCAGAGGCCACCTTCAGTGAAGGAGTTCGATAGTTAGAGAATTTTCCCCTTAGTTATAATTAGCCTTTTTCTTAGTTTTTCTTTTATTTAGAAGGCGGAAGTGAGGGAAGTGAGATTGTACCGAGAGATCATTCCGGTGAACTTGGAAGAGTGTCGGAAGCGTCAAGATCAAAGAGAGGGCCAACTCCTGCGGAAGCAGAAACATCTTTTGAGCAGAATAACAGTATAAAAGCCTTGGGAAGCAAGGAATTGCTACCAGGCTCTCTATCTTTATCTTCCATTGTCATTTTGTACTTTGAACTTATCTATAGAAATGGAATTTACTTCTTTACATCTGTTCACTCTCTGTTTATTACGCATGAGTAGCTAAATCTGTCGAATGGGTTGAGAAACACTTGGCTAGCATAACTGCGGATTTTCAGTCTATGCGATTATCTTATATTATGTATGCGTCATTCCTCCATTAGAGATACTCGGGAGGGTAGTCTAAGGATAGAATCTAGGCTTGAAAAAGTCAGGTTCGAATCTAGGTTCGGGAGAGTCGGATTAGAAACGCATAATCAAGAGATAGAAGATTAGGAATAAGCACTGTTTGCTATTAAAGCATCGCATGCATCCTAGAGATAGGTTATGATTGTATGCGGTCACCTTGTCTTTGTGTGTATCTTGCATCATCGTATAGGCAAGAAGTAGAGACTTAAGAATAAGCTCTATGGACATTATCGCATTCATCGCATGTGTCTTAGAATTAGGAGTTACCGCATTTGCATTGGAAAATGATTTGTTGTTGCATGAGTGTAGCATGATCGCATAGTTTGAACGCATTCTCGGGAAACGCTAGCTAAAGACCTTCTCAA
The DNA here is from genome assembly GCF_027475165.1 of Benincasa hispida. NCBI lineage: Eukaryota > Viridiplantae > Streptophyta > Magnoliopsida > Cucurbitales > Cucurbitaceae > Benincasa > Benincasa hispida. The sequence continues at coordinate 18,269,749 of NC_143481.1, forward strand.
CCCGTTCCTCTGCATACTCAGTGTATCTGCCGCATAATCGATCTTTTCTCAAATTCGCCGCATACTTTTTACACTGCAAACAACAACCCAACAATTCTTTGATTTATTGGTTACCGCAAAGTCATCTTAAAAATTATTACCGGAGATTGTGCTTCGCGATGATGTGATAGTCATGAAGATCACATGGGAGCACAACGTTGTTGATCCCTTTAGAAAGGCCCTCATGGCTAAAGTGTTCGAGGGTCACCTGGAGAGTCTGGGTCGCGGGACATGCAACATCTTGTGTAGGGCAAGTGGGAGATTATATTAGGGTCTCCTGAGTCATTAGGACAAGTGGGAGATTGTTGGGATTGGTGTCCTAATTCTCCTAAAGTCTCGTTGTTTTGTAAAGATACACATTGTTTAATGAATAAAATAAGTGTTATTAATTCTGACATTTACTTATATCCAATAAACAAAGCTCATTGGTTATCTTATGTGAACTTAAACATGTATATGTGATATACAAGTGGATCATGCCTTAAGTGATAACCTAAATAGGTCTATAGTATAAGGATTAAGGTGGGATACCTGATTCTGGTGTCACTACGGATACTGCCCGCTTTGTAGAGGTTTGCAAGTGTTGTAAACTACTATAGATGGTAGATCTTGACCATTCATGTAGAGACGTGCGAGCGAGGGTGTTCTATACAAAGAGTTTGTATAAGACCTGGACCACGAGATGACTAGACTCTGTATATAACGTCGTTGATATTAGAGACTTACATCTCATTTACAATACTGACATGAGTAACTAAAGGATGTTGTGTATTGTGTTCCTTAACCAAAGCCAAAAACCAAGCTATATCCTTATCTTCACGAATTTGAACCTCATTCATAACAAAATCTAATAAAGCTGAAAATTCTATAGAAAAAGTAGACACAACCAAACAAATCTCCTTCACTATTAAACCCACAAAATCTTTAAAAACCATTATATCGTCTACTAAAACTCTAGTAGATTTGTAGTTCACATAATAATGTTTTTCATTCCATATTCCACTATGAAAAACAACTATTGAAATAACCATGTTTTAAAATTCCTGCGAACAAAAACTCTTAAATAACAATATCAATAGGTTCTAATATCTATCAAAAGCAAATATAAATCTATCACTATCACTGATACCAGTCTATAACTAGACATGTCTATGATATCAATAAGAACCAATAAACACATAAAACATGATAACAGTCACATATATTCTATCAGTGATAGTGACTATCACTGATAGCTAACTGCTATCTTCCAATTAATGACAGTAGCTTACCCTAGGTTCATAGTGTTTCAATTGCAGAAGAAATCAAATGATCAAAATAGATATGTTTAAGAAGGCATACCTCAAAACAATTAAAGAAAAGAGAGAAGAATGCAAAAAAAGAAAAGAAAAGATTATTTAATTAAGTTTATCGAAAAAAAGAACACTCAAGTACAATAACTCATGGTCGAATATGCAAGAAGGAAAACGAAAACGAACACACGAATTGAATCAAAGAGCTTCAAATTTGGATTTCTTTCTTCTTCCTCCCTCTGAAACGAATAAGCTTAACTTCCTGAAACGAATACGCGCCTCCCTCTGAAAAAAGAAATATGATAAAGGGAAAGAGAGGTTGAAAACGAACATACGAATTAAATTCAAAAGATTGAATCGGAGAGCTTCAAATTTGGATTTCGTTCTTCTTCCTCCCTCTGAAACGAATACGCGCCTGAAGCTTTTCTGAAAAAAGAAATATGATAAACGGAAAGAAAGTTATATGATAAAGGGAAAGAGAGGGAAATTTTAGAATTTTCAAAAAACTTTGACCCGTCGAAATTTGCTAAATTGCAAATATTCTAAACGTGGAATATAGGATAAGTTATTTTTCCTTTTTGTATTATTTGATACAAATTTCTTTTTTTTAAATGAATATTTTTTTTTTAAAAAAAAACATCTTAGCATTTTTTATAGAGACTTAAAATGTTGGAGGAGTCTCAAATTTATGAAAATGTTAATAGAAATATCGATAAAATATATTTTTTTAAAAAATATATATAAACAAAAAAATTCAAAAAGATATTTAAATTAGTAAATAAACAATTTACGTCATTTAAAGTTGGCATGTTTTATTATTCATATTATTTTACACTAGAGATATTTTGTTACTTATCTTGCTTCATTGATTGTTTTATGATATAATGAAAATGTCAATTAATCCCTTAAATTGATGTCGAATCTAAGAAAATGTGAAAATATCAATGTAAATATCGACACGTTGACATAAATTTAATATCAATTGTAATACCGAACCATTTTAGATCAAGAAATTTAACTTATTTGATTATGATTTGATATAATTTTAGATTTGTTAGACACTCATTGTGACTACCTTAATTAATGTTTTGAATAGTTGAAATAATTCAAACAAAAATTACATATGCAAAGACTTTTTTTTTACTTGAGACTCCTATTTTAAATGTTGTCTAAGAAAACTTAGGGTAAGGATAAATGTGCATATATATCAAATCAAATTGTGCGCATGTTACATATCTTATCAAAATTGATAAACTTTTTGGAATTTTGGTGTTTCAAATCAAATAATATTCTATGTTGGAATTTGATCTCCTATGCTCTCTTTCAAGATAGTACATTTTCTTTTTTGAAGAATGATGATTTTGTCAAACTAGTCTTGTCTAATCACTCCATTCAAATTTCTCACACTTCATATTGTGATATGACTCCAATCTCCTAACATTATTTGGCCTATACCTTCTTTTCTCTAAGAAAATTTTATTGCATAAAATTTGTCTTCCTAAATATCTTTCTAATGATAGTTAGTGAATTTCAATGTAAAAATGTAGATCGAGAACAAAAAAGCAACTAGCTGAGTGGCCAAAATGATGAAAAATATACCAAAATTGATGGGTTTTTTTTTTTTTTTTTTTTTTTAACATAAAGATTTGATCATCTGACCTCAAAAATAGGGATAGAATTAAGTGACTTTAGATGATATTTTAAAAAATCTTAATAAGAAATAAAAACATATTTATAAGTGATAATTTTTTTTTTTTTAATATAGGGCAACTAAACAAAATTACCATTTAATTTTAAAATTATTTTGACAAAAATGTGAGGTATATATACAGAGTTGCATTTCTATTGAAAAATATATTTTTTAATTTAAAATATATATTTCAAACGGATCTTTAATCAAATAAAGAATCTATATTAATATTTCTTGAAAAATGTTTACAAAAATAACTTCCACAAAACTAAAAATAAACAAAATTGTCATTTCAAATTAAAGTCCATTCAAAACATATATATAAACTGAAAGATTCATGTCACACATCAAGAAAACTTAGAGAAAATTTATATAGCTTATCGAGTCCCTAAAGTTCCCACTATGAATGTAGATTTTAGGGAGCATAAATAGCTACAAAATTCAAATACCATTAATCAATATGCACTTTCCAGAACAATGGAAGATAAATATTATTATTATTATTATCAAACAAAATATCAATTTATACTCCAAGATTATATCAATTTAAATCTTAAACTAGTAACTGTATCAATTTAAATCCTAAATTTCGGATTGTATTAATTTAGGTATAAATTTTGGGAGTTATATCAATTTAAACCCCAAACTAATAATTGTAGCAATTTAAATCTTGAATTTTCATTAATGTATCAATTTAAACTATGAACTTACATAAATATATCAATTTAAATCTTTAACTTTTACAAGTGTATCCAAATAAAACATAATGGAAGGTTTAAATTGATAATATTATGAAAGTTCAAGATTTGAATTAATACATTTATAAAAGTTCAGGATTCAAATTGATGCAACTATTAATTTGAGATTTAAATTGACACGCTTATTAGTTTAGAGTTTAAATTGATATAATTTCAAAATTTAAAGATATAAATTGATATTTGTTCCTACAATAATTACGATTCGTTTGTAAAGAGTTAGCTGAATACCCACATAGGGTTATAACCTACTGGATTCGATTAATATTATTTTTGTTTGTAAAAAAAAAAAATATAATTATATTGGTGACAATCAATTCTTCCATGTACTATACTAGCAACTTAGTGCCACGGGCACTAAAGAAAGGAAAACGACGAACCCAAAAGGGCCTCAGGATATCCTGACAAGGCTTGGGGAATATTAATTATTGGTCGTGTTATATCTTAGATTATACTTTCTAACATAAATAATAATCATACAGAGATATGCTTTAAATTAAATATATATACATATATCCTTATGTGTCTTAGTCTCTAGAACAATCTTTAGGGTCTTTTGAATTTTGAATTGTCGAGTCAATTCGAATATAATTCAATAGGCAAGCGTAAGACATCAACTATCATTACAAAGTTGATGATGTTCGATTCTCCTCAACTTGATTATTGAACTTTAAAAAAAAAAAATAATAATTGATAATGAGAGGACAGAAGAGCATCTCATAAAGATTGTGATGTTCTCATTTTTCCAATGTGAGATTTTCAACAATGTTTCTCTGGATTCAACATTCTTGAGATGATTTTTTTAACTGAATATTTATTTGAATTTTATAAGTTTTGATATTGTATATATTAACGATAAACTTGGAAAGTTCCATTATAAAAACTAATTGACAATGCAAAGAGTAATTCAACTCCAATTTTTCAATGTAAGATCCTAGAAAAGAATCGTTTCAATCTTGAGAAATAGATAATATGTTCTTTATGTATTGAGCTTAGGCCTTGAATTGACATTTTATGACAGATTCATATATTAGATATTTATTTAGTCTATATATATATATATATATATATATATATATATATATAAACACACATTTTTGTATTGAATAGACTATATATTTGTCGCGTGTATATTTTCTACTAAGCTAAGACTAAAATCTCATTTTACTTCTTGTGTGGTAAAAAAGAAATGACGTGACTAATTAAATTAGTATGTGTATTATTATATGTCGGATCACATGATTATACATATATCAAAGCTATATAGAGAATTTGAGATGTGTGTATCTTGGACGAGATTAATATTAACAATAAAATAACATGATACAATAATTTCAAAATAGTTAACTTTTCAAAATTAAAAAAACTAAAGTAAATAAGTTGAAAGTTAAAAAAATAAAATAAGATTGAAAGTTTAGTGATAAAGTGAAATTAAACCATTCTATAGACAAATGATTCCATCACAAAGTAATCGATGTTAACATTGTGTAGGATCAAGGCAAGATTCGCTCTCAAAATGAATTCTACTATACATACTTTAATTTTCGGCTAAAAAAATCATATATAATCATCATATAGTATAAACTAAAGAAATATAAAATTTTTTAAGTTTACATACATATTTGGGTTGAAGATCTTCATGAGAATACTATTACGTAGTTTTGACATTTATTCACCTTAAAAAAGATTATGAAACGAATCTTAAGTATATTGAAGTTAGATACATTATAATATAAAATCAAAATTAAAATTTAAAAATGAATGTATTTTGTTATTTTGTGTTGGTAGATACGTTATCTTAGCTAAAAAGGAAGAAGAAGATAAGGAAAAATATTATATCATAATGGAAGATTAATAGTTAAGTGGTGTGGATAAACATTTCAAAAACAATAATGATAAGAAAGTAAGAAATTAAGGGTTTGGAGGAAAATATTTTGGAAGGATTCAAAATGGACAATAGTGTGTGCCAAATGTAATAGACCAACCCAACCCACTTCTTAGCCAACATTGTTGTTTCCTAAATATAAAATGAAATCTACTTTTAATTTGATATGATCAAAATCACAATAACTTTCTAACTCTTTATATCTTTGTACTTTCTTCCCACCCCTTTCTCATTTCTTCCACATTATAATATGATTAAAGTCTTTAATAAATCAACAAAAGGAGGACTAAAGTGGGTAGTGGAAAGGCTTTCTATACTTTTTTCTATTTATAAAAAAAAAAAAAAAACTATATATAATTTAATTATGTTATGAGTTAAACAGAAGTACTGGCATGTATTAAAGAACCGTTTACAATTATTAAACTTTTTCTATTAAAGATAATAAAAAAAATCGAAATCCTTTTAAAAATGAGTTCTTTTTCCAAGACACTTAAATAAAAATTTTGTTTAAAAATGCAGTTTCTAAAGGTTTAGCTTTCACGATAAGCATTGTTCATATAGATGTATCAAATCTATTGTTACGATTTTCTATGCTCATGAGATAAAGTATTGTTGAATGAAGATTCAAGTTCAAAAAATTTTGGTTGATAATCCTACACTGGTTATTTTTTAGAGGAGAGTCTCTTTCTTATACTCCCATTTTAGACTTTTGGTTTGGACCTCAAGGGGTATCCATATTTTAGAGGGAATGAGAAAATAGATCAATGTAGGTATCACGCGCTATCGGTCGGACGGGCATGGCATGTGTGTGATTTTTTTAAATAATAAAAAAAATTATTGTTACAGTTTTTTTTTTTTAATTTTACTTTAATAATTATAATCTTTCAACAAAAACCAAACCAACACGTCATTCGCGAGCTGGTCCAAGTTGTTGTGCAGCTGCATATTCAGCGGCTACCCGTTCTCTGCGTTAGCGTCTGTTGGCCCTCTGCGCTTATAAAAGGTGCAGGCCTTCAGCTTATTCATCATCTCAGACCCCTTTCTTTTTACGTTTTGGTTCTCAGAGCAAATCAGTCTGAAGAGTGTGAGTTTTTCGGTCGAATACGGTTCATTTTCGATTAAGACATTTTTGGGCTATTTTATCCTAGGGACGACGTGGCAATACTATTGACCTGCTTGCATACTTGGGCAGAGCTGTGAAATCTTAAAGAGATTGAGATCTGTGACTTAGCCTATAACAAGTTCTGTTTTGTAGGTTCCACATTTCTGACGATTGTTGTTCGTGACTGTTCGTTATTGTCAAGTTTCATCGTCGGATGGTAGTCGCTTCAAACAATTTTAAGACGTTTCCATCTGCTACTGCTACGATGGCCCTCACAAGTAATAAAGACTTCATGACATCCAACCCCAACTGTCCATTCCGATTCGAATGAACGAACTTCAAATGGTAGAAGTAGAAGATGTTGTTTTTCCTTACTATCAAGAAAGTTGTCGACGTTTATATCACAGATAAGCCAACTGTTCCGAAGGAAGACCCGACTGAATAACAAATAAAAATAGTTGCTGATTGGAAAGAAAAAGACTTTTTATGTAAAAATTTCATTTTAAATGGTTTGATTGATGATCTGTATGATTACTACAACACTATAAAGATCACAGAGGGAATTTGGGACGCCCTGCAAAAGAAGTATGATACTGAGGAGGCGGGGTCAAAAAAATATGCTGTCAGCCGTTACCCCAAATTCTAGATGATGGACGACAAATCTGTGGAGGCCCAATCCCATGAACTGCAGAAGATAGTCTATGAAATAATAACTGAAGTTATGCCCTTAGACGAATAATTCCAAGTTGCTGTTATTATTGAAAATCTGTCCCCCTTGTAGAAGGATTTTAAGAACACCTTCAGGCATAGGACCAGGGAGTTTTGCTTGGAGAGTCTTATCACCTAGCTAAGGATTGAAGAGGAATTCTGGAAGTAGGACTAGAGGGAGAAGGTGAACATTGTACCTGAGAGATCCGCCTCTGCCGTGATGAAGCCTAACCAAAAGTCCAATGGGACAAAGAGGAAAAGTTAGAACCATGGTTCTAACAACCAGAACCAACAGAAGAAGTAGAAACTCCCTCGAGAGAAATGATACAGTTCCTTTGCTTTAACTGTAATAAACCAGGACACAGGGCTAGGAACTATAGGAATAAGCATAGTTCTACTGGTTAGGCAAACCTGATCGAGATTTCGTTAGTTACCATGATTACAGAAGTAAATGTGATTGGTGGTTCTGAAGGGTGGTGGATAGACACTGGCGCTACACGCCATGTCTATCATGACTTTAGTCTCTTTAAAACTTATATTGAAACTAAGGAAAAGAATATTCTGTTGGAGGATCATCACTCAACGAAAGTTGTTGGAATCGGCAAGGTGGAGCTGAAGCTTACCTCCAGGAAGACTTCACGTTGAAGGATGTCCTGCACACTCCGGAGATAAGAAAGAACTTGATCTTGGGCTATTTCCTCAACAAGGTCGAATTTATTCAAACCATAGGGGCAAATTTATATACCTTTACTACGAACAATGTATTCGTAGGGAAGGATATGCAACCGAGGGAATGTTCAGATAAAGTTCTACATTAATAAAATAAAATCTTCTGTGTTTATATTGTGTTCGCATGGTAAACTTTTTCATGTGAATAAGTAATTAATTAGTAACATGATTAGGCTAGAAATGATACCTAAGTTATCCATGAATGCTTTTGATAAATGTGAGTATTGTAGTCAAGTTAAAATAACTAAAACTCCGCATAAATCTATACTTACGATATTTGAGCCTCTAGATTTAATTCATTTTGACTTATGTGAATTTGATGACATCTTGTCTAGGAATAGTAAAAGATATTTTATTACTTTTATTGACGATTGCTTTAATTTTACTTTTGTATATTTTCTGAAAAACTAAAGGATGCATTTAATGCTTTCAATTTGTTTGTAACTGAAGTAGAAAACCAATTTAATAGAAAGGTTAAAAAACTTCGTAGTGATAGGGGAATTGAGTACGACTCAGACAGCTTTAATGAGTTCTTTAACTCACATAGAATAATACACGAAAAGACTGCACCTTGCTCTCCTGAAATGAACGGAAAAATCGAAAGGAAAAATAGAACTTTAGTTGAGTTAGTAGTTGCTATTTTACTTAGTTCAGGAGTCGCGCCTTATTGGTGGGGTGAAATCATCCTTATTGTGTGTTATGTTATAAATAGAATACCAAAGTCTAAAAATACAACTTCACCTTACGAAGTCCTCAAGAACAAGAACTAAACTTATCATACTTTAGAACATGGGGATGTCTAGCCTTTGTAAGGATTCCATACCTTAAAAGAAGAAAGCTAGCTAGTAGAGCCTATGAGTGTGTCTTTATAGGTTATGCCATTAACAGTAAAGTCTATAGGTTCTATGACCTAGTAAACCAAGTAATTGTTGAGTCAAACGACGTCGACTTCTTTGAGGGTAGATTTCCTTTTAAATCAAGAAATAGTAGGGGCTTGGGATCTAGTAGTCTAACCCTAGTCAGGGTTGGATCGATATGGCAACCCTAGAGGGGAGTGAATAGGGTTTAATTATACATTTTTTTCTAAATTAATCCAATTAAACTAATTAATACACTTTTTATAAATAATAAGAAAAATTCAATTATGCAACAAATAAGATCACAAAAATGTGATAATTTAATTCTATCAAATTTTAGCAAATAAATAAAAACAAACTAAAATATACAATAAATTGCTTAAATTAATTGCAAAAATAAAAAGAAAAGAGTTAGAGAAGAAGACACCATAATTTTTATAGTGGTTCGGTCAAACTCGACCTACTCCACTCTCCAAGCACCTCTTGGGAATTTGAATAAAATTTTTCTGACTCTTTCCACGGATTAGAGCCCAACCGTTACACTACCACTCCTTTACAGGTTCAAGAGCAAACCCGATCTTTTCCACGGTTTAGTATCAAACCGTTACAAATGTTGAAATTTTTGAAGAACACAATACAACTCTCACTAGAGTGGATTTACAACTTTAAGCACTCAACAAGTTTATCCTCACAATACAATAACGGTCTCTCAAGAATAAGATGAAAAGAAAAAAATTGGGAACTTAGAGAGAGCAACAATAGAAATTGAGTTTTGGAGGATTATGAAATGTAAAATTTGTTGGTTTAAAATTTGGAGAGGTAGATGATTTATATAGAGATGAAAAATTTTTTAGAAATCACCATTAATTTGGACCATTTGATTTTGGAAAAGAAAAATAAATTGTGGAGATTTTAAACTAAACTAGTCGTTACATACAAACAAAATATAATATTAAATTTTTTTCTTTTGAAATTCATTTTCTTTTTAAAATTAATCCAAAAAATAAAAAAAACATACCATGTGTAAAAAACTAACCGTTAGACACAAACATAAAATAAGATTAAAATTATTTTCCTTTTAATTCATTTTCTTTTTAAATTCATTATTTTTAAAGTCAATCCAAAAATAAAAAACATACCATGTGTAAAAAACTAGCCGTTAGACACAAACATAAAATAATATTAAATTTATTTTCCTTTTAAATTTATTTTAAATTTCTTTTTTTTTTTAAATCAATCTAAAAATCAAAAGTCCATCATATGTTAATCTCTTAATGATCCACCATTCAACCAATATGCTATCACATGTCTACATGCAAATGGTCTGGTTATGCCACGTCATCCACCACGGTATTTTCTCTATAGACTTGTTTCGGTCATATCGTCTTCGTTTTAGCTCTGATTTGAGTGATTCAAGAGGTGTTGGAATCGTTGTTCCGAGCTCTACGTTATGGAAATATTAAAACACTAAGATTTTTAGTAAAAATTTGAGTTTGTTATCATCAAAATATTAATTAATTAAAATTTGAGATTAAGAGCCAAAACGCCAACAATCTCCCCCTTTTTTATGATGACAAACCATTCAAGAAAAATAGCTTGAAATACATGTAAACCATATGTAGCACATAATTAAATTCAACATATCACTATAAAGATCATTCTTGAAATCACTCAAAAAAAATATAAATTCTCCCTCTAATTAATACAATCAAAATCATAACAAATTTAAGCATATTTTTCTTAAACTTCTCCCCCTTTGGAATCATCAAAAAGAATAATTAAGAACTACATAAATGCTTCCCTTAAAAATATGAACATAAATTTAACACAACTTCCCCTAAGAATATTAACACATGCTTTCCATATCCCTCTATCAAAATGCCTTCTAAAATATTTAACAAGTAAAATTATAAAATCAAGAGGCATCACAACGAATAATACCGAGCTCAAGCCTATTTTTTCAAAAGTTTTCTTCATTCAAAGGCTTGGTAAAAATATCCGCTAATTGATTATTAGAGCCTACAAATTCAAGAGTAATATTATTATTTTGCACATGCTCTCTAATAAAGTGATGCCTAATATCAATATGCTTAGTCCTAGAATGATGGATAGGATTTTTAGTCAAATTAATAGCACTAGTACATTATCAAACTTTAATCCAAAATCACAAAAAGTTTGTTTCATCCAAAGAATTTGAGCACAACAACTACCAACTGCAATATATTCCTTCGGTAGTGGATAAGGCAACCGAATTTTGCTTTTTATTAAATCAAGAAACTAAGGAACTACCAAGAAATTGACAAGTCCCACTAGTACTCTTACGGTTAAGTAAACTACCCGCAGAATCCGCATCGGAATATCCTACCAAATTAAATTCAACATTTCTAGGATACCATAAGCCTAAATCAATAGTACCAAGCAAATATTAATTTTTTTTTTTAATGGCATGTAAATGTGATTCCTTATGACAAGATTGAAATCTAGCACAAAAACATACACTAAACATAATATCGGGTCTACTAGTGGTTAAATAAAGTAAAGATCCAATCATACCTCTATAAGTTTTTATATCCACACACATACCTTTTTCATCCTTGTCAAGCTTAGTAGATATGCTCATAGGAGTTTTTGCAATTTTACCTTCATTGATTTGAACCTTTTGAGCAAATCCTTTGTGTATTTTTCTTGACTTAAGAAAATACCATCCTTGAGTTGTTTGATTTGGATTTTGGTTCAATTTGAGAAACAAAAGCAAGATTATTAAACATATTAAGAGAGAAATGAGTTTTCACACCTTGTTCGGGATCACCAAGAATTAAGTCTTTGGGATGAGAAGGAGCATACATCCACTCTTTAGGCATGGATGAAGAACCAACTTTGTTCTTTTCGATTAAGCTCACCTCTTGTTTACTTGAAACAATTTCCCTGCCTTTGTCACTAACAAGTAAATCTCTAAAATTTGCTTCTAAAAATCACTATAAATAGGCTCATTAGAAATAACATTGTAAGATTCATCAAATACTACATGCATAGATTCCTCAATTACTAAAGTTCTTTTATTGAAAACTCTATAAGCTTTACTAGTAGAGGAATAGCCAAAGAAAATACCAACATTCGTCTTAGAATCAAAATTTCCAAGTTTTTCTTTGTTATTCAAAATAAAACATTTGCAACCAAAAACTTTGAAATACCCAATATTTGGAATTTTGTTATGCCAAAGTTCATAAGGAGTTTTATCCAAAGAAGGTCTAATTAAAACTCTATTTAAAACATAACAAGCGGTGTTAACGGCTTCCGCCAAAAAGTATGTAGGTAAACCATACTCATGCAACATTGATCTAGCAAATTCTTGCAAAGTACGATTTTTCCTTTCAACTACACCATTTTTTTGAGGAGTTCTTGGAGCGGAGAAATAATGAGAAAAACCATTTTCTTCACAAAAAGTTTCAAAAGCATTGCTATCAAATTCTCCTCCATGATCACTCCTAATTTTAGAAATCAAAAAACCTTTTTCATTTTGAACTCTTTTTGCAAAACTAGAAAAGCTTTTCAAAGCATCATCATTATATTTTAGCATCAAAACTCAAGTAAATCTTGAAAAATCATCAACTATCACAAAGGCATAATAGTTCCCTCCAAAATTAGCAATTCTAGAAGGGCCAAATAAGTCCATGTGTAATAGTTTAAAGAGTCTAGTTGTAGAGATTACATTTTTAGATTTGAAAGAGGACTTAGTTTGCTTACCCATTTGACAAGCATCACAAACTTTGACTTTTTCAAATTTAAATTTGGGAAGACCTCTAACCAAAGAATTCTTGAAAATATTTGAAATTAAGTGCATGCTAGCATGTCTTAGTCTTCTATGCCATAACCAAGAATCATTATGCAAAGCCGATGAACATTTATCATTAATAAGACAATCATTCAAATCAATAGTATAAACATTTTCATCTCTATTTCCAACAAATATAACTTTTCTATCACTAGCATTTTCAATGATGCAATTTTTTTTATCAAACACAACTCTAAAGCCTTTATCACACAATTGACTAATACTAAGTAAATCATGCTTCAAACCATCAACCAAAGGTACATTTTCAATTAAAATAGAAGATTCATTACCTATACTACCTTTACCAATTATTTTACCTTTTTTGTTGTCACCAAAGGTTACAAGACCTCCATCCTTTTTGGAGAAAGAGACAAACTTGGATGGGTCTCTCATCATGTATCTCGAGCAACCACTATCCAAGTACCATTTGTTTTTCTTAGAGGCTTTCAAACAAACCTCATCATTTTTTTCATCCTCTTTGTCACTATGAACCATGAAGCAAAAATTGGCCACTTCTTCATTATCACTCCCACTTTCGCTTTCATCACTATCATCCCAAGTAGCTTTCATTGCTTTCTTCTTGGATTTCTTGGATGATTTGAGAAAAGGACAATCGGTTCTAATATGATCCGGCTTCTTGCATTCATAGCATATTACCTCATCCTTTTTGCTCTTTTCACCTTTTGACTCTTTTTGGTTGGAGAGATGCTTCTTGAATTGCTTCTTTCTCTTGATGAAGTTTTTATACTTACGTGAAAGATAGGCAACATCATCTTCATCAAGGTCATCTTCATCTTGGGAGTCAACTTCTAAAGAGATGGTCTTTAAAGCTATACTCTTTTCTTTCTTTTTCTTCTCATCCTCCATGTTTTTCTTGATCTTTATCTCATGCGTCAACAACGAGCCCATGAGTTCATCAATGGAGAGAGATTTGAGATCCTTTGCCTCTTGAATGGCGGTGACTTTAGGCTCCCATTGTTTAGGCAAAGACCATAATAGCTTCTTTATCTTCTCAAGATTTGAGTACTTTTTCCCAAGTCCTTCTAAAGCATTGACAATGTTAGTAAATCTAATAAACATATTGGAAATAGCTTCATTTTCATCAATTTTAAACATTTCATATTGATGAACTAACATGTCAATCTTTGTTTCTTTTACTTGACTAGTTCCTTCATGAGTAATTTTTAATTTATCCCATATCTCTTTAGTTGTTTTGCAAATAGACACTTTATTATACTCAACTTCATTCAAAGCACAAAATAAACAATTAATAGCTTTAGCATTTAAAGAACATGCTTTCTTTTTATTTATTGACCATTCTTCCTTAGGTTTTATAGTGCTAACACCATCAACATTTTTTGTTGGAATTTAAAACCTTCCTCAACAATATCCCATAAATCATAATCAATAGAAAGCAAGAAAAATCTCATTCTATTTTTCCAATAATTATAATTAGTACCATTAAAGAAATAAGACTTTGTAATAGATTGACTATCGGTAAAAGGGATAAAACCTAAAGTTGTCATAGCTCAAAAACAATTAAGTTTATCAAGAAATAAATATTTCAAGAAGAACAACCCACTCTGATACCAATTGTTGGATCGATATGGCAACCCTAGAGGGGGGTGAATAGGGTTTAATTAAACTTTTTTTCTAAATTAACCTAATTAAACTAATTAATACACTTTTTATAAATAATAAGAAAAATTCAATTTATGCAATAAATAAGATCACAAAAATGTGATAATATAATTCTATCAAAATTTAGCAAATAAATAAGAACAAACTAAAACATACAATAAATTGCTTAAATTAATTGCAAAAATAAAAAGGAAAGAGTTAAACAAGAAGACATCATAATTTTTATAGTGGTTCGGTCAAACTTGACCTACTCCACTCCCCAAGCGTCTTTTGGGTATTTGAATAAAATCTTCCCAACTCTTTCCACGGATTAAAGCCCAACCGTTATACCACCGCTCCTTTTACGGGTTCAAGAGCAAACCCGATCCTTTCCATAGTTTAGGATCAAACCGTTACAAATGTTGGAATTTTTGAAGAATACAATACAACTCTCACTAGAGTGGATTTACAAGTTTAAACACTCAACAAGTTTATCCTCACAATACAATAACATTCTCTCAAGAATAAGATGAAAAGAAAAAAATTGGGAATTTAGAGAGAGCAACAATGAAACTTTTGAGTTTTGGAGAATTATGAAATGTAAAATTTGTTGGTTTAAAATTTGGAGAGGAAGATGGTTTATATAGAGATGAAAAAATTTTTAGAAACCACCATTAATTTAGACCATTGGATTTTGGAAAAGAAAAATAAATTGTGGAGATTTTAAACTAAACTAGTCGTTAGATACAAACAAAATATAATATTAAATTCTTTTTCTTTTGAAATTCTTTTTCTTTTTAAAATTAATCCAAAAAAAAAAAAATACATATCATGTGTAAAAAAACTAGCCGTTAGACACAAACATAAAATAATATTAAATTTATTTTCCTTTTAATTCATTTTTTTTAAATTCATTCTTTTTAAAGTCAATTCAAAAATAAAAAACATATCATGCGTAAAAAACTAGTCGTTAGACACAAACATAAAATAATATTAAACTTATTTTTCTTTTAAATTTCTTTTAAATTTCAATTTTTTTAATTTTAAATCAATCCAAAAATCAAAAGTCCATCGTATGTTAATCTCTTAATGATCCACCATTCAACCAATATGCTGCCACATGTCTACATGCAAATGGTCTGGTTATATCACGTCATCCACCACGATATTTTCTCTATAGACTTATTTCGGTCATATCGTCTTTGTTTTAGCTCCGATTTGAGTGATTCAAGAGGTGTTAGAATCGTTGTTCCGAGCTCTACGCTATGGACATATTAAAACACTAAGATTTTTAGTAAAAAACTGAGTTTGTTATCTTCAAAATATTGATTAATAAATTAATTTGAGATTAAGGGCCAAAACGCCAACAGTCATGATTTCTACCCCTACAGAGAAAGTCGGCCCAGAACCTAGAAGAAACCAAAAAACTAGAATCGCCAAGAATTTTGGGAATGACTTCCATACTGATAATGTAGAAGAAGATCCTAAAGACCTAAAAATTGTCATGTCCTCTATAGATGCCAACTTATGGCAATAAGCTATAAATGATGAGATGGAACCTTTTGAGTCAAATAAGACTTGGTAGTTAGTAGACCTAACCCTAGGTTGCAAGGCAATATGGTGCAAATGGATCTTAAGGAAGAAACCTAGATCTGATAGAACAGTTGACAAGTTTAAAGCTGGGTTAGTGGTAAAGGACTTTAGACAAAGAGAAAACATAGACTTCTTCGACACCTTTTCTCCTGTCATTAGAATTACCTCAATCCGTGTTTTGTTCTCTTTCGCTGCCCTTTATGACCTCGTAGTACATCATATGGATGTAAATATCGTTTTCCTAAACAGTGAACTTAAAGAAGAGATTTACATGGAAAAACCTGAGGGCTTTATAGTCTATGGTCAAGAAAATAAAGTTTGTAAGTTATATAAATCTCTATATGGTTTGAAACATGCTCCCAATCTAAATCCAATAAATTAAGATCCATGACTATTACATGAATACTTGAATTTTATATAGAGACATATAGATCGATCAAGTTTGAGTAAATAGCCAAAACAGTTTATAGTATACGAATAAGATTGGGTGACTTATTCTGGTAACACTATGGGATGCGGCCTACTTTGTAGCGGTTACAAGTTGTTGTAAATGTGCTATAAACGAAGTGATCTTGATTCGTTCATGTATTGACATGAGGAGTAGGAGTGTCCTATGCAATGAGTTTGCATAAGATCGGACCAAGAAATAAGTCACTCTTACTTTATAAATGTTGTTTACTGTTTAATACTGACTATTTCGCTTAAATGACCTAAGTAACTCGATCTCAATCCTAAGCTAACTATGAACTCCTATTTATTTGAGATTATCCTTAGATTTGCATGGGTGAGAGTTGACTTAACAACGTCGGCTCAATAAGTCTTCCATTTGAAGGATAAGATCGGGTAGATAGCTGGGGACATGGGGCGCAAGATGGAATTCATGCCTACCCGATTTAGGGACAGGAGAAAGGTTGTTCTCTTAAGTACTGAATCTAGATCTTGAACAAGGGGCTACACTGGCTCAAGAGGGATCTCGTTAAGTGATTGGATCATAAACCAATTATTCATTAGAGGATCAAGTGGAACTTAAGGAATAAAACGTAATATCGGGGGTAAAACAACATATTGTCCTAGCCGTTATTACGAACAACCTATGAAAGGTCGACTTACTGATTATGGTTAAATCATGTGGACACAAATATATCTACAGTGAGGAGAGTGCAACTATCGAGCTATAGTGGTTTAACTTGATAGTTAACTGATATAGATTAATTTGGTCTAAAGAGTTTAGCCAATTAATCTTATATCGTTGAAGCTCATGATCTATAGGTCCATAAGGTCCCTCTACTAGCTCGTAAAACATGAATACCTTGAATTAATAAATTGAGTGAATTTGCAATGATATAATTTTGAATTGTTCAAATTGGATTTCAATTTGAAAATATTTAAATTGAAATTAGGGTTTGAGTTTGAATAAGTTAAAATTCGAATTAGGGTTTGTATGATTATATTTGATAGAATTAATGTTTAATTTATTGAAATTAAACAAAATTGGAGAGTTTATAATATTTAAATATTGATTTAAATATTAATTACATGGATAGGATTCATATTTAAAATTGGTTGTGTGATTAATTTAATATTTGATATAAAATCAATTAATTAATTAAATATGTTTAATTAATTAAATATCAAATTGATTTCCAATTTTAATCCAATTTAAGAAATTGGATTTTGTTTTCTAAATTTGATCAATTATGAATTAATCAAAATCAAATTTTAGTTAATTGAAGAATTAATTGAAATTTGAATTTAAAATAACAAATTAGAAATTAGGAATTGACAGTAGGGTTTTCCCACAAACACCCAAGCATGAGATGTACTTCATGCAAAATCACACATTAATTTCCACTTGAATCTAAAGTAGCTACTGGCATTGATGTCTTCCGAAGTGCTTGCATGAGATGGATGATTAAAAAGTCTCCATAATTGCTCAAATTGAGGGGCGCTGAAGTTGAAGAAAATGGTTTTCTGAAGTTCATATTCTTCCTCACAAAACTCACATTTCTAACTTCAAAAATTCACTCAAATTCGAATTCCACCACTCAAATTCAAGGCTGAGAATAATAGAGAAAATCTCTTGGTGGTTTACTATCGATTTGGAGCTAAATTAACGTGAAGGGCAACTTGGATTTTGGGAGAGTTCATCAAAAGTATGTTGAAAATGAAACCCACTTTATTTTTCTGCAAAAGTATGTTTTGAAACTCAAATTAAATGTGATTAGAGTACTTATTAATTATGTTTGCTTCTGTTGCATACTAGTATATCCTATCACTAAGCAATGACACGAAAAGTTTGATAACCTAATCCTATCTAAAGGGTTTAAGGTTAAAGAAAGTAACAAATGCATCTACTATAAGTTTGAAGATGATCTCTACACTAACTTATGTCTGTATTTAGATGATTTGTATATCTTTGGATCAAACTTGCACGTCATAAATTATGTGAAATCTACATTGAATGCAAACTTCGATAAGAAAGACTTAGGAGAAGCAAGTGTAATCTTAGGCATAGAAGCGACTAGGTCTGGAAAGGAAATTTCTTTGGATCAATCTCACTATGTAGAAAAGATTTTAAAGAAATATAATTACTTTGAATGTAAACTAACTTATACTCCTTATGACTCTAGTGTTAAGTTGTTCAAGAACACTGGTGACAGGTTAATCAATCTGAGTATGCGAGCATCATAGGCAGTCTTAGATACGTTGTTGACTGTACTAGATCTGACATAGCTTATGCTGTAGGATTACTTTGAAGGTTTACAAGCATGCCTAGTATAGAGCATTGAAATATTATAAAAAGAGTTATGAGGTACTTGAAAAAAACCCAAAACTTAAGATTACATTATCAGAAGTTTCCTATTGTCCTGAAAGGATTCAGTGATGCTAACTGGAACTCCCTCTCGGATGATCCAAACGCTACAAGTGGCTATATCTTTAATATAACAGGCGGAACTGTCTCTTGGAAGTCCAAGAAACATATTATTCTAGCTCAATCTACGATGGATTCAAAAATGATAGCACTACCGATAACTAGTGAAGAAGTAGGTTGGCTTAGAAGTCTGCTATTAGAGATTCCCCCATGGAAAAAGCCAGTACCAGTCATATTGATCCATTGTGATAGTACTGCAGCAATTGCAAAAGTTCAAAACCGTTATTACAACAGAAAGATGCGACAAATACGTTGTAAGCACAGTACCATTAGAGAGTTCCTCACAACTAGTATAGTTAGAGTGGATCATATACGGACTTGTGAAAACTTGGCAGGTTCTTTGACGAAAGGACTGGCCAGAGAGAAGGTTTTCAAAACCTTAGAAATGATGAAACTCTTGCCTATAGTGATATGAATTACTGTGAGGAAAACCCAACCTGTAGAATGAGATCTCAAGAAACAGGTTTAACGGGTAATAACTGATCAAGAGTGACACAAAAGTGCTAAAACTAATACAGAATCCCCTTCTTATGACCTAGAGTCTGAGCATGATATCCTGAAGTGTAAGAAAGGTGAATTTAGTTTTTAATGAGATCTATACTTGATGTCAAATGGGGTACCTAGCTACTGGAGTACTCTTGATAGACTCACCTATGTGATTATGGAATTAGGGGCTGCTTCCTATGGAGTTTTTAGGCAAACTCTCTAGAGTATTCACTAAACCAGGATACACGTGCTAGGCCTTAAAGCACGGGCTTTCAAATTACACCCTAATGATACCGTGTTTGAGATGTTGTTATAGGTAAAGTTCAAAACCAAAGATTACTCTGGTATATTTTGAATTATCTACACTACGTAAAGGTTCAAGTCGTAAGACACCTTTGCTTATGCACAGTGTTATATAGACTGATGTTGTTCGATGAAAACAATGATGTTTTAAATTTTCAAGTGGGGGATTGTTGGGTGAAAATTCAAGTTTTAGAAGAAAAGGAAAAAACTTTTGGTTGAGAATCCCACTTTAATTATTTTTTAGAGGAGAGTCTCCTTCATATACTCCCATCTTAGATTTTGGGTTTGAGCCCCAAAAGGTATCCATATTTAAGAGGGAGTGAGGAGATAGACTAATGTGGGTACAATGGACATCCCACACACACGCTCAGCTGTCGTCGTTCATCTGGTTAGACGGATGTGGTGTGTTGTGATCATTTTTATTTTTAATAATAATAAAAATACAAATTATACTACTTTTTAATTTAATTTAATTTAATTTTAATAATTATTTTTTCTTTTTAATCTTTCAACTGAAATGAACCAACACATGTCGCTCGTGAGCTGGTCAAGTCATCTGCGTTCTTCGCATGTGCACCTACACATTCAATGGTTTTGTGCAAGTTACGCAACTGCACGTTCAGCGACTGCCTGTTCTCTGCGTCAGCGTCTGTTGGCCCTCTACGCTTGTAAGAGGTGTAAGCCTTCAACTTCTTCATCATCTCATTTTTTCTTTAAAAAATTTCACAGAATTCTCTCTTAAACCCCTTTCTTTTTACGTTTTGGTTTTCTGAGCAAATCAGTCTAAAGAGTGTAGGTTTTCTGTCGAATACAGTGCATTTTCGATTGAGACATTTTTGGGTTGTTTTATCTTGGGGACGAAGTGGCAATACTGTTGACCTACTTGCACACTTGGACAGAGCCGTGAAACGTCTTAAAGAGAGCGAGATCTGCGACTTAGCCTATAACAAGATTCTATTTTGCAGGTTCCAAATTCTAACGACTTTTGTTCGTGGTTGTTTGCTAATGTCAAGTTTCACTATCGAAGGATAGCCGGTTCAAACACCATTATACAGAAAGATTATGACATTGCATTGATTAAAAAAGTTATTCTTATCTAACATATTTTAGTTTGATTATATATATATATATATATATTCAAATTGGAACAAAAAGTACTATATGGAGTGAGTAGATATTAAAATAATGAGAGCAACCTTCGAAACTTGGTGCGTTGTTAAGGACTTGGGCAAATGAAAGTTAAAAAAAATACAAAGAAGGAAATGATAAAAGTGAATATGATTTTAGTTCTAGTATTATGGAGTTTGTTCCATTTTAGATGCTATATTTTTAAAAAATTCAATTTAATTCTCAAAGTTAATATTTTTTTTTATTGAAAGTTGGTTAAATAATAATAATAATAATTTTTCTGTAAAAAATTACATGTAAATATGTTTTCAGAACTTATAGTAAAATATTAATAGATATACTTTTCTTTTTTTTTAAAAAAAAAATGAGTTTATGAAATAAGTTGATTTAGAATAAACACTTGAAATCAACTTAAAAATATTTTTTTGAATGTTTAATGGCTAATCTTTCCCTACTTTATATAATTCTTAAAATTGTCAAAACGCCTTCAAAAGCCATCCATCTTCAGCCAACTCCGACAGCCACCACCTCTAGTGACCAACCCAATAACCAACACTATCAACTCACGCAACCATTATTTTATAGTCGTCATTTATAATAATTTGACATTAATAAAAACACTTTTACTATAAGAACAAACCAAATAAATTTGTGTATAAAAACATTTTTTAAAAAAAGTTGTCGAATACATGAGTATTTTAATTTTAAATATTTTTTATTAAAAAATACTTGAATAAAAATGATTATTTTAAAATATTTTTTTTCAAATGAATCCAAACAAACCGTAAAATTAGATATTTAAAGATACTAAAATTAAACTAACTTAAAAGTATAGGTACAAATTATTATTTTAACTCAAAAAAAAAGAAAAAAGAAAGAAAAAAAGGGGGAAAAGGAAAGTTTGTGGGTGGAGAAAGCAAAATGGGTGGGGTGAGCACTAGTTAGTGGGCCCGGATGAATCATTGCCAAGCCAAGATGACATGTCACATCAGACAAGTGTGAAATGAGGGACCCATTAAATTAATTAAATTCAGTAATTATTATTGATTAATATATTTTTTGTGAAAAAGTGAGGGGCCCATGATTTGTAACTGAAAGTCCGGTGAGTATTTGAAGAGACAGTTATTTCAGTTAGAGGTGTTTTAGTTTTAGTATTTATTTTAGTACATGCCATGTCAGCTGATGACATGGACAGATCTGCCCTGCTGGCTTTCCTAATTTGGCCAAGTATCCACAAGTGGCTAAGCCTATGGAGAGAGACAAGTGGGAATTAACAAGTAGGTAGGTTGGTAGATTGGAGAGACCTTCTTGTTATTTGATTTCATACCCATCCAAAAAGAAAAAAAGAAAAAAAGAAGAAAGAAATACAATTACTTTTAACATTTTTATTACTTATATTTTATAAATACTATTTTAATACCGAGATAACTTTTGGTTTTAGTTTATTTTGATTATTGTCTTTCAAAATATTCATTTTTCATCTTTATACTTTTAAATTTAGTCCGCTAGAATCATCTGTACATTTATTCATTTTAGTCATTGTGCTTTCAAATTTGGTTCATCTTCATCCTCAAATTCTTAAAAAATGATCGTGTTGGTCCCCTTAAAAATGAAATAAAAATAGAAATGAATGAAGAAAATGATCATGTTTTATAAGTACAATTACTAAAATACATATTTAGAGAATCAAATTGGTATTATTATTATTTCTTTTTATAATTATTCTCAGTTTACAACATTGGTTTTTTTTTTGAAAAAAAACAATTTTTTATGTGAGTTTGTGGGATTTTTGCTCTTTTTGTGTCCAATCCCTTTCTATACTTTTATTAACACAGATGACTATAAGTTCAGTAAGAAACAAATAAGGAGTAAAAGTAAAACTTCTGATATGGACATTAAGAATAAAAAAAAATGTTATATTATCCTTTCAGAAAAATATAATATTTTAAAATTTAAAGACCAAATAAAAATTCAAAAAGACAAAAGTGTAGCATTTTGAAATTTAAAATAAAAGTAACTCTTACTCAAAATAAATACCACATTTTCATATGCAACACAAATTCTATATATAAATATACTTTAGGAAAAATATTAATTTATTAAATTAATAACTGTGTCAACTTAAATATTGAACTTCCATAAATATCGTGCGAGACTTATAATTTTATTGATTAAAACCCTAAACTTTCATTCGTGAATCAATTCTCAATTATGACTTTTTTTTATAAGATTGTCAATGTATCCATTCTAATTGTTTATATTGTTAATATAGAACATAAAGAAGTCTACATACGTTTAAAAGATTGAATAAATGAACAATTTCACGGTTAATCTTTATAAATGTTCTAAATTGATTCACTTATAATACTACAAAAGTTTAATGGAAACAATTATATAGCTCATACAATATTTTTTCAAACTAAATATGAAAAATAGTGTAAATTATATACACTTACAAAAATTCAAAGTTTAAATTAGTACGATTACTAGTTTAAGGTCTAAATAGATACATTTTTTAGAAGGTGTTTGGCCCCCAAACTTGAAGTGGGTGGAATGGGCTATAATAACCCACTTCATGTTTGGGATCCAAATATATTATAATTATCTACAATATTATTATTTCAAATTTCTCTTTGTTACAATATTTACTATTTGCTACTCATCATCTCTTTCCTTCTTTGTTACTATGATTACTATTATAACCCAAATTAAAGTAGTCGGCACCCTAAGCACAAACTATTACAACCTATGAATTATTATAACCAACTTAAGGCCACAAATGCCCCTTTAAAGTTTAGGGGTATAAAATGAAATTTTCCTAACACCTAATGTTAGATATAATAATAATAAAAAAATATTTCTATTGAAAAAAAAAAAGAGAATGTAACAAATTTATGAATATAATATTCAATATTACAATGCATTAATGACTTTTTGGGCAAATATCAATTTATACTCATGAACTTTGGGGTCGTATCGATTTAAATCATAAACTAATGATTATATTATTTTAAACCATGAACTTTCATAAGTGTATTAATCTAAACCTCGAATTTTCATAACTATATCAATTTACACATTCCTTTAGATTTAATTTGACAAATATCATGCAAAACATTCAATTTTTTTTTTCAATTAAACTTATAAATTGCTACAAGTTAATCAATTAAAAGCTTTATTAAGATCATATTTGAAAATCGTCAATTCATATATTCTTATACATGTATAGACTTCTACCAATGTCGATCAAATTGACGATTTTTTAAAATTGTAATTTCAAGAATTAACCCAACACTTTTACATGCAAGGGAAAAAAAAAAGATAAATATTAAATAAGTGAAAAAGAGGTACTAAAATAGTCACGTGATAAATTAATCAAACTGTCATCAATTTCAAAAGAAGCAAACAGCCGCCGGCACTACGGTAGGGTATCCGCCGTTTATTCTGCCGTGTTTGTGATCTATTTTTCCAATTCATTCACCAAATTCACAATTTTCACAACCCATAAGAAAAATGCGAGGACATTGTTTTCTATAAACCATTGGCACTAATATATATTATATTAACGATACGTCGACATTTCTATTCACATTTACATTTTTCATCAATTTGAATTTTTAATATTTCAGATGTATCATAAAAAATCTAATATATATATAAGCAACAAAATATCACAAATATAAATATAATATAAATAACAAACATTTTAATTTCTTAGAAAACACAAATATGAACATTTTCTTTTTATAATTTTTTTAGATCTCCGTCAATATCGATATTTCTAATGATATCGACATATACGTCGATATCCACGTTTAAACATTTATCATACAAAAAATATAAATATAAATAAACCAAGAATCAAAAGATCACTCTCCTCTCCTTTACATGATTACCTCAAGTTTGATGCCTTTGATCAAACCTCAAAATTATGAAAAAGATTAAAAATTAAATATATAATTTTATAGACTAAATTTATAATTTAACTTAATGATAATCATATTATTATTATTTATTAAGAGGCCATATATTAATAAAGCCAAGATATGGAGTTCCCTAGATTTCCATCTACTTTGAAACTTGGACCTTCCTAACAGCATTAGATCCTTTAATTGACGAATTACTTGGATTTGGAATTTTGTGGATTATTATACCCTTCAAACTTGTTTTGGTGGAATAAAGGATCTCACCAATTATATTTAATTTTCTCCAAGGACAAAACAATATTATATATTATTAGATTATAATCAGCAAAATAATAATGTCTAAAGTCTACCCTAATATAAGGTTAATTATTTAATTGATTCCAAGGGAGTGATGATATATGATTGGTGTTGGAATAAATAAATACACATTATAAAATATTAACCCTAACCTATAAAATCTCTCTCTATGTATATATATATCGTAGGGAATTTTATTACAATCTCCAAACATTCCACACACAAATATTCTGTCTAAAATCCACGTGTATTTAGCTGAGTATTAAGAATTGTTTTAAATTAATACAAAATAAAATAGAATATTTTACGATATTATTATTTTATTTGTTTTTCTTTTCCCTCTAGAGTAGTCGAATTTGATTTGTCTTCTAGTGAAATCATTCATAGAATTCAAGATTTTAAGTGAATATAAGCCAACTTTCTACTAAGAATATTTCTTAAGGGTGGTGTACTTTAGAATATAACCTTTCTTTTTAATAGCTCTTTAAAAAAAGAAAAAAAATCGCCAAATCTATAGTGGATATAGAACTTCAAGTGAGAGGGATCCAATAATAGAAGTCTTGACTCATAGAATTTTAATTTTGTGTTTATATAGTTCATAAACTTTAAAAATATCTTATAGATCTGAATTTTTTATTTTTATTTTTAATAGATTCTTAAATTATCGAATTTGTAGCTAATATGTCTCTTACATGTATGAAAATGTTCAAAATTAAATGTGATATTAGACATTGAATTTAATTTTGTGCTTAATAGATATGGTTAGACATCTTTTTAAAATTATTTTATCAATTAGCTATAAGATTTAAAATTTAAGGTTCAAATGTATATAAAACTATTTTTTGTCTTATAAAACGACTACTACCTTTTAAACATTTTCAGTATTTCTGAGATATATTAGATATAAAATTGAAGTAATCTATTAGACAATTTTAAGAGACTATAGTCAAATTTGAAAGTTTAAGAAGTTATTAGTCATAAATTTTAAATTTTAAAGACTAAACTTATAATTTAATCTTAATATAAACGTAATTTTAAATCTAGGTATATATATTTAAAAATAAAGAATAAAAAATTGGCAAACTAAAGGAATGATCCTTGGACTAATGATAGACAATGTGCACACTTACAATTGGTTTTGCCATATAGTTAATATAAAAGTATAAATGTTTTATATTTAAGTAAAAAAAAAAACGCACGTCCAACCTCATCATTGTAGGGAGCATATGCTCTCTTGATCCCTTAATAGATCCGTCCCCGAGCCAAATGTGTGACTCAAGAAAGAAGTGAGTATATTTTTTTTAATGATATATAGAGTGAGAGAATCAAATATGTGCCCAATTGAACTATATTCATATATTGACAGAGGAAAGTGATTGACGGTCTCGACCAATATGAATTATACAACTTCATCATATAATAATAATAATAAAGAAAATTTGAGACTATGCAAATATACACATAAAGTTGTATAAACAAGAAACATTTTGAAGAAAATTGATAGATATACAACATTACGTATAGTGCATAGCTCTTTCATCCATTAATGAACACTTTATTATGTGTTAAAAGCATATTAGTATGGTGCAATTTTAAGTTTGGATGTGACTAGTAATATAATTACTTGAATATATTATTTATACAAATAATGAATATATGATTAAGAGTACTTTTACTTTTTATTGTTAAGCAAAAGCAACTTTAGTTTTTTTTTCATTCAAAGATACATGTACAGAAAATTCGAGAATTTAGTCTTCTCCATTCATAATTCTTTAATTAGATAATTTTGAAAATTCACATATCTCACCTTTAAACGATGGATGATTAATTACGATATATTGTTATTAAATGAAAGAAAATAATATACACTAATGAGAATCAATATTGCACACAAACTTTAATAATAAAAATAATCACACCATTAAATCTTAAGATGAAGTGCTAGAAAACACATGTTAATAAATAAATAAATAAATAAATAAATATTATTCATCTCCTTTTTCTTGAACCCTAAGTTATTCCAAACTTTGTATTTAGCTCCCCATTTAAAAAATTTCCTTTTTTCCTTTGCCTAACTCTCTCATTCTCTTCTTCTTCAACCATACAAAAACTTTTGACCCTTCACACCCATTATTATTCCCACACATGGCCTTCCTACTTTCCTTAATTTTATAGTTATGTTTTAGGTTCATATTCTTTTTTCACCCTCAATTTCAACATTCCAATATTCTATATCTCAATTGTTCATGAACTAACATATGCATAAAGTGTAAAAAATATTCTTAAATATATTTTTAATCATTCTAAATCAATTAATTATAATGTATATTGAAGTATAAAATTTAATATTCAATTAATTTTAAGTGATTTTAAAGCTACTTCGAAATGATTTTAACGTGACAAATGTGAATCAAAATCACTTCTAATTATATGCTTAATTAATACACACAAAATACAAGGTCTCTATATATCGATGTTGCAAGTTTTAGTGAGAATATTGGAATACATAAATCTTTGTCATTCTTTGTGTTTGATTTAAAATTTGGAATATATAGCTACAATATACACACACGAGATTTATATGATAGTTTAGGATAAACAAACTCACTTGTTAAGTATAGACTCAATTATATCTTAACTTAAATTATATAAGCCTAACCAAAAATTGACGAGATTTTGAGATATTGATTTTGTAAAAATAAAATTGATAAAATGTCAATGTTGATGAATATATATTTTTTATAATATCATTAGAAACAAATATATATATATATATAATTAATAAATAAATATTTCAAATTAAAACATTTTTTTTTATATTATGTTCACATTTTGTGTTATTTTTGTATTGCTTACATTGTTTATGTTACATGAATTTTTTTTTTTTTTTTTTTTTTTTTTTTTTTTTTTTTTTTTTTTTGCAATAGCATAGAATATTAATTCTCCTTCTTTCGATGTCAAACCAATAGTAATG
Source organism: Benincasa hispida (assembly GCF_027475165.1). Taxonomy (NCBI): domain Eukaryota; kingdom Viridiplantae; phylum Streptophyta; class Magnoliopsida; order Cucurbitales; family Cucurbitaceae; genus Benincasa; species Benincasa hispida. Next base: position 18,297,897 of record NC_143481.1, read on the forward strand.
TAAAAATGTCGATGAAATTAGCATAATAATAGTAATAATAATAATAATAATAATAATATCGTAAATCAAACTTATTAATTAAATTAGATAGAAAAGGAAACAAAAAGATCTAACCTTTTGATTGCTTTTTAAACTCCAACTTAGAAATTAGCACTACGGATTTGACTCTGACGAGAAATCGGCGTGTAAAAGAGATGTCAAGAGAATGAAACGAAACTTTTTGCAATAAAGAAGACTATTGTGCTAATAATGAAAAATATTCAAATTAAATTACATTTTATTCTAAACGTTATTATTTTCCCCCTTTATTCCATTTTTCTTTTCGATTTCCTTTTCCCCCTTTTTTGGCTCTTACGAAGCACACTAATATATATATAAAAGGAATTTGATTAAGTTCTATATGATTTGTTTGAATTACTTGAGAAAAAATAATTTAAAAAAAACAAATTTTTATTTAAATTCTTATGGTCAAATACTTTATTTTTGTTTTAAAATGACTTATTTTCAAAATTGAACCATTGATAAGTTAATCCAAATGCACCCTTCATCATCTTTCAAATTAGAAAAAAAGACGGCTAATCTTTTTTCTTTTTTTTTTTTTTTTTTTTCAAATCAGTTGCGATACCGGCAATACAATAATATTGATTAATATTAGGACTTAGCGTTACTTCAACCTTATATTTTATGTGAATTATTGTTCTATTAACATCGATTACTATTTATTATTTGCTGACAATATGAAATCTTTTTCTCGACTATTTTTAACCAATTACATTTTTCCTACGACATAATCATGGGAAAAAGGAAATTAATCTTCCGACAATAAAAGGTTCATTCTCAAATTATAATATATTTATTGTCAAATCTCATATATATATATATATATATATAATTTCAATATTATTGGATTATGGTAATTAATAAATAAATATTCACTATACATTGAAACTAATGAAAGAAGTAATTTCCTTTTCTTAATTCCCTTTTTATTTTTAAAGAAAGCATAAAAAAGGAAGGAGAAAAAGGAAAATAAAAGGCAAAAAATTGACTTTCGAAGGAGAAAAGTCCAATTGATGTTATTTCATTTTCCTTCCTATTCTATTTTCCACTTTAATCACAGCTTAAAAAAAGAAGGAAAAGAAAGTAGCTCCTTTTTTCTAATTTTAAAAGGTGTAATATATTTGTTTTATTCCAAAATTAAAACCCATATTATGATAATTTTTGCTTTCTAAATCTGTTTGATAATATATATTTTTTAATTTCGTAGCAATAATATACTTACTTTATTTTTTTTTTGTTGTTTTATTTTAACTGTTTTTATAAAATGAAAACTAATCAAATATGAATAAATATTTTTCATATACTTGGGTTTTAAAAGTCAAAATTGTTATCAAAATATAGGATTTTATTTTTAAACTTTTTTAATTTTTTTAAAAATTAAACTTGATTATTAACCATCTCTTTGTGTTTAATTGTCATGAAACTTGAAATAATGGGTTTTTGTATAGCCTTCTCCAAAAGTTTAATGCTAAGTTCTAAATGTTAAAGGAGATAATAGAAAGTTTATAAAAAAAAGGAAAAAAAAAAAGAAAAAGAAAAAAGCTTTGTAAGGATGTTGAAGTGCACTAAGTCCCAAACCTTACAATTAATTAAGCATTATATATACCAATCAAATCCAACACAATATTAAACACTAATATTAATCAATCAATCTTCACATTCTCAACTCTTCTCCATACCATAATCATTGTATTAATATTATAATTGGAGCATGAAAAGATAGTAGCAAAAATAAATAAATAAAAGAAAAAAAGCTGAAATCCCAAAAAGTGGGGTGCCAATTTACATAATACTTTCTTTTTATATACATAAAAAAATCAATTTAAATGTCTAATTTGAATGGTATCAATTAAAATCCTTAAATTTCAATTAAAAAAACATAACATAGTGGTTGTATTATCAATGAAAATAAAAAAATCTTTAGATTTTGTTTAATAACTATTTTTCTTTGAAAAAAAAATGTAAATTTTCTTTTGTTTATAAAATGTGACTTAAAATTCAAATGTGATTTTAAGAAAGGTGAAAAACTTACCTAAGAAAAAAAAAGATTGTGAGGAAAAAAAGTATAATTTTCAAAAAAGATAAAACTAAAAACAAAATAATTATCAAACCAAGACATAAACTTTCATATAATTGAATCAATTTAGACCCTTACTATTAAGATTTCCTTTTTAAAACTATTATGCATTATTTTCACACGTGTACAGAATTTCTTTAAATACAAAGATGAACGTAATATTAGAGAGAAGGAATAAAATTAATCAAACAGACCTTAGCAATTTTTCATTAATATGAGTGACTTTTTATCTTTTCGCCTTTATCTATTTGTCTTTATTTATTTAGACAAATTTAAATCCTCACTTATAAGAGTTACATTTATGATTAATCAAATTGATACAATAATTATTAATTTGGAGTTTTAATTGATGCAAATATAAATTATTTAGGAAAATTATTTTAAATGCTAAAACTATTGAAAATATTTGTAAGTACAGTAAAATGTACTATTTTTCTATATTTAAAAACAATCTAATTATTTATTAAAAAAAACATGATAAAAGCCCTATTGAGCACTAGCAATCCCAAACAACAATCAATTCAAATGTTTGGAAGTGGGGTTCAGTGGTCCTTCACCCATTTTTTTTCTCTTTTCTTTTTCTTCTCTTTAGTGCTCTAAGATATCGCTAGCTTGCAAACCACACCCATTATTTATTTTCCTATATACATCATTTTCATTTGCTTTTACCAACTCTTCCTATTTTCATCACAAACCCCCTTCAAATGAACTAAATTATTCCACACTCACTACTCAAATATTTAATTGTGTTCTTTGTTCCGAGTATTGGACAAACATGTAAAATATAGTTATAACTATACAATTATTTGATATTGTTCTCTTTAAATCTATCTCTACTTCGATATTTTAATTTACTTTTAAATTCTAAACAAAATGTTTGTTGTAAAGATGTTTTTATTCATATTCAATTATCAAACAAAGTGAAACGAGAAAACAAGAGAATCATACAAAAATTAAGTTTGGATTTTTTTTATTTTATTTTATTTTTACCTCTCTAATTTGTCCTCATTGATTTGTACAATAACAAGATTTTATATATTAAACATTCAAATGTACAATTTTGTCATTCTCTAACAAAAATTTCTATCTCAATCCCTATTCATATTCATAACATTTTAATGACTTAAAATTTTCTATAATCCAATTGAACCATCAAGCTTCATATCGATGCTACTGTATGTTAAGTGATTTAATATCTCTTTAGTTCCTTATTTATTTATTTATTTTTTTGTATTATTCTAAAAAGGAAAAAAATCACACCATTAGACTTTGCATTACATCATGTTATAATTCTTACGTTTTTTTAGTTCACAAATGAGATGGGAGAATTTAAATTTTTGATCTTTTAGCTGAAGACATACGTTTTATTGATTAAATTATACTCAAGTTGATAGTGATAGAAAGGTAAGTTAATGATTGAAGTAATTATAAAACTAGAAATCCATCACTTTAATGAATCTATACCAAGTAAAAAAGATATTTTAAACCATATCATATATTATTAAACAATAGAGAGGATGTTGAAAAATAAAAATTATAGAGAGAAGAGAATAATAATATTTGGGTATGGTGGGGAAGAGAGAGTGGTGTTGTGGGGTATGAGAATGGTGGCTGAAAAGTACAGGAATTAAAGCAAATAATAATAATAATAAAAAGGATAAAATAATTTGGTCCATTAATGCCATGAAAGGTGTGTTATAAATTCACCCTTCCAATTCCCCTTCTTTCCCATCTTCATCTTCTTCAGAATCCCAAATCCCAATCCTCTGTTTTTCCCTCTGTTTTTTCTCACCCAAATGACCAACCAGAAAGCTTCTCTTCCCAAAGCCAAATCACGAATCAGTGTGGCCTTTACAGTCGCAAGAATTGGAGGATTTATGGCTAATATTTCAAAGAAAAAGCTTTTCAAAAGAACTGAAAATGGCGGTCGAGGCAGAGCCATTGCTTCCTCTGTTGATTTGATGAGAGCTTCTTCTCCTACACGTCTTAATAACTCTCCTTTTTCTCTTTCTCAATCCCCATGGATTGTGAGTTTCTCCATCTTTATTTGTTTCTTTCTTTGTCATAAAATGAAAACTCTGTTTTGTCTTAATTTGATTTTGATTGATTTTTGGTGTGTTTTGATAATGATATACATTGTAGTTTCAACTTCCTTCTGCACTGAACATGTTCGACCAAATTACAACAGCCTCTAAAGGCAAACAAATTGTCATGTTTTTGGATTATGATGGCACTCTTTCCCCTATTGTTGAAGATCCTGATAGAGCATTCATGAGCAATGAGGTTTGTACTCTTTAAATCATCCCATCAAAGGGGGGGAGGGGAAAACCTACTCTAGTTTGCCCGTCATTAAGTTTTTGACAAACATAAGGGAGGAGGAGAAAAAAGATATTCTAAAGCTGAGAACAGTTATTATAAGACAGTCCAGTCACGTTCAATATTTTTGTTTTTCTTGTGATGACTTATGATTGTGTGTCAAACATTTTGTGAACAGATGAGAGCAGCAGTGAAAAACATTGCTACGTGTTTTCCAACTGCTATAGTCAGCGGAAGATGCAAAGACAAGGCAATATATACATATATATTACAATTCCAAATTAATGAGTTACAGTTCATTTATTACTATTAAATATAAGTGATTTTTATTAATTTAAATGTTTGCAGGTTTATGAATTTGTTGGATTGGCAGAGCTGTTCTATGCAGGGAGTCATGGAATGGACATACAAGGCCCAACTAAAGGCTATAATAATAAATACAACAAAGTATGTAACAAATTTATTTATTTATTTATTTATCAGTGAGTGATAATAAAATTTACTTTTTTTTTTTTTTTTTTTTTTTTTTTTTTTTTTTAAGGGCAATGAAGCAGTGCTTTTCCAACCGGCAAGTGAGCTGCTGCCCATGATTGACGAGGTTTGTTCGTCTCAAAAGTCAATACATAAAGATACTTTCAAACACACACACACACACACATATATATATATATATAAATTAATTAATTTTTAAATTTTATTTTCTTTTTCAGGTATATAAAACCTTGTCAGATATAACAAAGTCCATTACAGGAGCTAAAGTGGAAAACAACAAGTTCTGCATTTCTGTGCATTTTCGCTGCGTCGATGAAAAAGTAATTTTTTTTAAAACTACCAAAAAAAAAAAAAAAAACCCAAAACTAAATAAATAATTAATTAATTTTGTTTTTTTTTTGGGATAAAATTATAGAGATGGGGTGCATTATCGGAGCAAGTAAAATCGGTGGTTAATCAATATCCTAAATTGGTTCTGAGTTTAGGACGAAAGGTAATAATTTTCTACTCTATTTTTTTAAATTAATATTTATTTTTTGAAAAAAAACTTTAATTCTCTTTTAACATTTATGGAAAAATCCTAGTATCTAACACACACGTGCCAAACCTTGTACTTTTTAGACAGCTTTTGTGGGTCTTACTTCGATAGTTTTGTTTATTAAAAAAATGATTTATATATTTATATTTATTTTTCTCTCTGTTGAATTTTGTGGCTGACCAAAAAGACAAATAATGAACAGGTACTAGAGATTCGGCCAGCAATCAAATGGGACAAAGGCAAAGCTTTGGAATTTTTGCTAGAGTCATTAGGTAAAAATATATTAAACCATGTCCTATAATTATATTTTCAACCTAGCTTAATTACACATTTAAAAGTTTACAATGTCATCTTGATTTTCACTATTTTCAAATTTTTAACATAAAATTTAGAAAAAAAAAATTGAAAGTACAAAGACCGAATTGAACTGCAATTGAAAATACTGTACATGGACTCTCACCGTTTTTTTTTTACCTTTTTCTATAGGGTTTGCAAATTCTAGTGATGTCTTGCCAGTTTATATTGGAGATGATCGAACAGACGAGGATGCATTCAAGGTATGAAAATTCAAAATATATAAGATAAGATATATATTTTTTTAATATGTTATAAATATTGGATAATATTAATTAATTAAGGGTATATATTTTTGGTGGGGGTAAAATTGGAAACAGGTTTTGCAAAGTAAAGGATTAGGGTTTGGAATCCTTGTGTCAAAATTCCCCAAGGAAACTTGTGCCTCTTATTCCTTGCAAGAACCATCCGAGGTAATAATTAACCCAATATTTTTTTAGATTAAAAATAATTATCTCTATGTACTTTTACATTTTTGTCCAAGGAAAAATTAAAAGTAAAAATAAAAAAATGTTAAAAGTGGAAAATAATGTTTTGCATTTTAAAAGAGATTTCTTTTTGGGTGCAGGTTGAGGAGTTTCTTTGTCGTCTGGTAAATTGGAAAAGATCAATGGGAGCATTATTATCCCAATCCACATTATCTAATTAATTAATTAACAAATAGAAGGAGGATTAAGGAATTTTAAATTCACTCAAAGAGTGGATTTTATTATATTTTTATTTTCAAATCTAAATGGTCTATTTTATGTTTATGTTTTAATTTGTAGCCCATTGCTAACTAAATGTCAATTATCTCTCTAAATTATTAATGAGAGACAATTAAACACTCTCATAATTAATTTGGTATTACTAGCTAATGCTCTTTCATATGACTATGGTTCGAATTTTTCTCTCAAATGTAATATTCAAAAAGAAGGAAGAAAACATCTTTCATTGTGAGACATATACTATTTTCACTTCTCGTAAATATTATTAACATACCCGAACTAGTGACAACTATAATAAATGATATTATAATTAACCCAAAGATTTGGGTTTATGTTCATTTGTGTTCAGACAATATATTAAACTATCATCAAATGATTAAAAAACGAGTCAAACCAATGGGTTAAGAAGTGTGTTTCTACTCTCTAATGTATGATTTGATTGGCATATTAAATCATAAAGTTAAACTAATCGACAAATATTTCTCGTGAATGGTTTGAACATGAGTGTTTGGTGTACATACGCCTCTGACACGTCTAGATTTAACATTACTTCATCAACTTAAAATGTTGGAATACCTTGAATCTATTATCTAACACTTTGAACGATCAAGTACGGAGGTCTCGTGAATAATATTGTTCTCTTTCTGTCACGTTGACGTAACTAACATATAATTAGTGAACCACGTAAAATATATGTGTCCATTTTCTATTGTTTTACCTTTTTTCATTCTTTGTTTGTCGATTTTGTAACATAAAATATAAAATTTTCATTTTTAAATAATGTAGAGAGATGCAATCTCGAACATATAGTTCAAAAGATAAGATATAAATTACTATTTCAAAAGTCGATGATTCGATCCAATCCTGATACTGCTTGCCACAACGGTCGAACTAAAAAAAAAAGAGAGGAGAGCATTAGAAAAGTTGTAAAGTTTAAGTGGGTGAGAGAGATTGTCCATAGTTACACTATTCTTCACATTTTAATGCCAATACCTATAAAAATATTATACTCATTTTAATTTTTGAATACATTTTTCTCATTTTCATGAATTATATATATTTTAAAAATAAATGTGGCTCATGGATCCAAATTAGAGAAGACAACTGGTGCAATTTTTACTACAACCAAACTATACTCATATTGACGTATATTTTAGTAAATGATTTTGTTTTATATACTATCACAACTTTCATATTTTGTACATTAATTAGTCAAACTTTTCCTTCCTTCACTCATATATGCATGTATTAGGTCTTTGAACTGTCAATCACTAGTTCACTTTACTTCCTTGTATAGTATAAGGTCTCTTTAAACAAATAAAGATATTAATATTGCAATGCTTCAATGTTGAACTTCTTTATCCTCTCGATTGTAAATTATGATTAAACTATTAAAAAATTGCTAATCGATGATAGTTCAATCTTTCACTCGAACTTTAAAAAAATGAAAAAAAATTTACAACTTTATTATAAACTTTAAACAATTTCCTCATGGAGTGTGTTTTAATGTCAAAAGAATAATAAAGGCATGCAACTATTTAAGGCAGTTAAAGGCAAAAAGGCTTTATTTATTTTATTTTATTTTTTATTTTTGGCTTTTGAACCAACAAAATTTGTCCTCAAAGTGAATCAAAGTTTAAACTTATGACTGATGATTGTGATATGGGATCATTTCAACCATGATTAAAAAACCCAAAAAGTAACACTTCTCTTTCTCTCTCTCTCTCTCTAACCCCTAACTTGTTCTCAAAAAATTTTGGATAATAATTAATCTTCTTTACCTTTTTTCTTGTGAATTAAATCATTTATTGGAGAAATAGAATATATATCCAAGAGATTGTATAAGATAATGTAATATATATACCTAAACTCATAAAATTTCATTGACAGTATTGGCATCTTTTAAATTTACTGTTAAAAAAGAGAGAAAAATATAATATCTCCATAGAAGAGTAATAGAAAAAAAATCAATGAAGTCGCACTATTAGTAAGCATGTACCTAGATCTTAGATACTGTTCGTGCCTTCGGTATGTTATTTGACGCTTCAAATGACTTAATTTATGAGGAGTGCGTGCTATATAAATTATTTAACTCTACTATTTTTTTTGAATATGTAATTTGATATTTTCTCTTTAATAATACAATTTCTCTCTTTATCTGCTCATGATGTAACTAACACATTTTAGTGAACCACCTAAATCTTTATGTCGATTTTTTAAATTGTTTATGTTTTTCGTTTATCTTTGATTGTTGATTTCTTAACCGAAACGATGGTGAAATTTTTTTGTTTTAATTCGAGATTCATAGATAGAGATGGTTGTTTTGGGATGGTAATTAGGAGTTTTACCACTAAACTATTGATAAGTTTCATTTTTTGAAATTAATAATGAAAATATTAAAGGTATCTAGAGGGTGTTTTTTGTGATTGGAAGAAGGTGGTTTTTTATTAATGGGGTTATTTTCAAGGGGTTAGGTGGTGAAAAAGGGAAACCCACTACTTCTTGGGGGAAAAAAGGGGGAAATCATTGTTGAAAGAGGAGTTGGATTCCACTTCTTCACCTTAAAAAAATCACATTTTTTCCCTCTCTTTTTTAAATAAATAAATAAAAAACAACTTAATATCTTCTTTATTATATATATATATATATATATATTAATGGGATTTTACACCAAAACTATATATACACAAACACAACTCAACATCTATCCTTCTCTAGTTGAATCTTTTCATTTATCAGACGTGTAAAGATCAAAAGCTTCCCATTTTCCACTTCAAATAATATTCAATCCCATCATTGCTCCCTCTCTAGAACCCTAAAACCTTACCAATTATTGCCCTAAAAGTATCCCTTTTCCCTCTTTTTCTCCCCCTCCTCGACCTAATTCTAATAATTCCTCTCAACATAGGTTTTGTAAATATTATATTGTATAAGTAAGATTGATCGTTTCTTCTACATTATTAGACGAACGTCTGAAAAGATAGGACGATGTTTTTGTTTTGTTATGTTTGTATGGAAACAAAAATGTACGTGAGTGCAAGAGGGGGCAGAGCATTATTATTAGAAATGGTGAGTTTTTTTTATTTTTTATTTGGCACTAGAGACATTCACTGGGGATACCCACCAAGTGAAGGGACTATGTCTTTAATTATTTTTGCATAGCAAAAAGAAAAGAAAAAGGGTTTTCATTGTGATTCTCAGCAATAATAATAATAATAATAATAATAGGGTGGCCAAACCCTAGCTGGTCCCTGGCTTGGAGGGGTGCCCTATGGCTGCCATTATATTATTAGATTTTGATTTGCATGTGACCTGGATATGACCTTTCCCAAGGGAACATATGCCTCAGATGTTTGCTTTCTAGGGGTTTTTTTTACTTTTACCACAACATGAAAATCATAGACAACAATATTATATTTGCTTAGTTGTTAAGTTACTTCATAATTGTACCCTACGTGTTTTCCAACATGCTTCTAAAGCCTCTTATGATAACTAACCCTTCTTCCTGGTTTTAATATCAAAATGGAACATAATCTCTGATAATAATTTGGTATATGAAATTTAACTTATGCTTTACATTTATGAATTTCTTTTTTTTATTATATACTTTTTAAAATTATTTTTAAATTTTAAGCTCAATTTTCAAAATTAACAAACAATTTGAGTTTTTAAAAACTTATTTTTTTGTCTTTTATATTTGACTAATAATTTAAGTGTTGGAAGTGAAAATTAAATCCCAGTAGAACAAACATATATAATCATCAAATGTGTGGCGCCTAAATTGTTATATCAATAACCAAACCAAACCCTTAGTTATTTAAAGGTTAGAAAATTCCATCTTTTAAACTATGAGAGTTGTTTTTTTTTTTTTTTTTTTTTTTTTAATTACCAATACGTAGAAGAAGGGACTTGAACATCTATCTATTTTGGTTGGTTGGAATTGTATGTTCTTATATTAGTTGAACTATGCTAATATCAGGTAGGAGAGATGGTTATTTATCCATAGATCATGGATTGAGACAATAATAATATGGTACTTTAGCTTAGTTTCTAAGCACTGATTATTGATGTGATGACCTAAAAAAGGGAGACATTAATATATGATATATAATGAATGGATGGGCAGCTTGGAGACAGAATTATTAGCTAACAATTCATTGAACATGGTTTTCGAGAGATCATTGGAGAAGAATCTTTTTAATCTTAAATTAATCAGCTTTAGTGTTCTTAACTTAATCATTATGATTTCGTATCATGATTTTCTATTTTTTTTCTTTTTAAAAAAAGATTAAAAATGAGTTGAGTTGACGTGGCAATTTATTGGCCCTTTATATTGATTGAAAAACCTCAATTTGAAGATAAATCTCTCTAAGTTTGTGGAGTTTCACAAGTTATACATATATTTGGAACATGATTCTTGTTTGTCTAATTGGAACCACTAATTTGATTTTCGGATCATCATAATCAAACCAAACCATCTTAGTACTTGTACTGAGATAAAAATTTAACTTCCATTTGATAATGGTTCTAGATGATTTTAGACTAAAAAGATAAATATAAAAATAAGGGAAAAGGAAACTATATCGAGATCAAGACAAGACATATTAGGTCAAGGGAAGGGAGTTGGGCCTTTGAGACAAGTCATCTCTCAATCTTTGAGGCTAAAGAGCCCAATCTGCACACAAAACGTGTCCACAACATGCCCTAGTTAATTAGTAGGTCTATGAAATATCCAATTTATCTGTCTGATTATTGAATTCTTGAAGAAGATAGGAAGACCCCATGGTCAAACCATACTATAAATATATCATAATAATTACTCTAAGAGACTGTTTGGAGGCCCAACATGAGATGATATATCCCCACATCCTATATCATTTTAGTGTTTGGAGGCCCACTATCCTATCTCACCGATTTTAATTGTTTGTGGGCCTATTTTTGGAAGTATTTCGTATCTCATCGTCATTTTTCTTCCGTGTATCATATATCATCTCAGTGCTTAAACATACTTGATCATATTCGACCGTTCATACTTGATCAGAACTCCCCAGACATCAGAACTCTCTAGACATCATAACTTCTCACATCCTATATCTTCTCAGTGCCCCAAACAGCCCCTAAGAGAGGTAACTTGAGTTCTACTCTCAAACTCCCTAACTTCCACTCTTTCGCTCTCTAGCTTAAGCATCAGAGTGTATGGCAAGCATCACATTGGTATATGAGTATCTTTTGTAGGCTATGTATTTTTTCTCCTTCAAATAAATTCATTACTGGTGTCACATGAGGGTCATGTACATTTTCTCTACCCCATAACAATTTTTTCTTGACTTTTATGTTTATTTCCTCTTACCTTCTCTACTATATTTCACCTATATCAAAGAAACAATTGAATTTCTTGTCAAACTCTAAAAAAAAGAAATTTTTGAAAATTAAGTACAATATTTTTTTTTTTCAAAACTTAACTTGATTTGGAAAACATAGTACAATATTGATAACAAAATGTAGAAACTAATTATAGATGGAAATAAGTTTAGTCTTTTAATTTTGGAATTTATGTTTATTTTATCTCGAACTATATATATATATAGCTATCAAAAAATTTTAATTTTACGTCTAACAAGTTTTTGAATTTTAAAAAATGTCTAACATATCTCTACATTTTTAATTTTATGTCTAATAACATTAACTTAATCTATATTTTGTAAAATTCACAACTCATAAAAGATAAGATGGGTTTCATTGAGACATAAAATTCAATCAATCATTTTTCAAATTTTTTTATTAAATATCTTTTAAATTTAAAGATTCGTTAGATGCAAAATTAAACATTAAAAAACTTATTGAATATTTTTGAAAATTTAGTTAGCAAATAGACATAAATTAAGAACATATCACACACATAGCAAAGAACCCAAGGAGAGAACCATGAGTGCTTGGAAAATTTAACAAATTCTAAGTACAAAGTTAGGTATATTAACCTTTTTTTTCAAAGAAAAGTTGATTTTGCTTTTCTTTTGGAATTATGATAATTAGAACCTATTAATTAGTTAATAACATTAAATAAACCCCTAATTTCTAGAACTAAATAAAGGAAATTAAAGAAGAATAACACTTTTAATTTTCCAATCATTAAACTGCCGTACTTTTTCACTGTCACTATGCAGTCGCGGAGAAAAAAGTTATTCCAACTTTTTAACAAAAATAAATATCTTCATGAAGACCAACAATAAAAAAAAAAGTTAAATATAATTTTGGTCCCATACTTTTTGGATTTTTTCCCTATTTTAACCTCTTTTCAAATATCTAAATTTGTCCCACTCTCATTAAATCTAAAAAATAATACATATTGTTAGTATATTGCTAATTTCTTTAAGAAAAAATAATGATATTTATTAATTAGTATTCTCCTCCTTATGTCTTTTCTTGCATGGAATTTATTAGGTCAAATTATAAATTTGATACATAAATTTTGACATTTGTATCTTGATAGTTTATAAACTTTCAAATTGTGTCTAAATAGATCTTTAAGGTCTTGTTGGGTAACTATTTGGTATTTATTTTTTATTTTTTTGAAAAATTAAGCTTATAAACATATATTCTACTTCTAAATCTCTTTTTTTTTTCTACTTTATACCAGTATTTTTAAAAACCAAAACAAATCTTGAAAACTAAAAAAAGTAATTTTTAAAAATTTGTTTTTGTTTATGAAATTTAGCTAAGGCTTTAACTCTCCTACTTATAAAAAATGCAAGCCATGGTAAGAAAATAAGAGAAGATAGACTTAATTTTTAAAAACCAAAAATGAAAAACGAAAGCCCCGTTTGGTAATCATTTTGTTTTTAATTTTTGTTTTTGAAAATTAAGCTTATGAATATTACTTCCACCTCCAAATTTCTTCTTTTGTTATCTACTTTTCACCAATGCTTTAACAAACCAAAGCAAATTTTGAGAACTAAAAAAAATAGCTTTAAAAAAGTTGTTCTTTTTTTGGAATTTGGTTAAGAATTCAACCATTATACATAAGAAAAATGCAAATCATTGTAAGAAATATGAATGCTAAGGCTTAATTTTTCAAAACCAAATAATTACCAAACGAGACCAAAATGATTCTAAGCTTTCCATCTTATTTAGATTGCAAAAGCCAAATTGCTTACCAAATGTATATTTGCGAAACTAATGAATCGAAAAGACATGAAATCAAATTTAGATGGCTTATCAAACAGGTCCTAAAATATCTTTAAACATAATTTTTTTTAAGAAAAAGAAAGAAAAAAAAAAGAGAAAAAGAAAGAGAAAAGTTTGATAAGACAAAGGGGAACTCGCTTTCTTCAACTTTTGAAGGGTTGAATCCCAATTTTCATGATTCTAAGTTACCAACCCTTGCATTCTTACCTCAATTTTATCATTTCTAGGTTCCTAATTTTACCTTTTATATTTCCTAATAAAATTTCAACATTTTCATCGACATTTCTATATTTCTATAAATTCTACAACGATAATTGATATTTCTATTATATCATAAAAATCTAAATAAAACATAAAAAAAAATAGAAATCAAAATGGGTTGTTTTTAAATATAAAAAAATGAAACAAAATATTTACAAAATATAACAAAATTTTAGAACTATCAGTGTCTTGAAGTCTATTAGTGTTTATCAGCATCCATCATTGATAGTTATAAAATTTTTCTATATTTTGTAAATATTTTCAATAGTTTTACCATTTGAAATAATTTCACAATCAAAATATCACTTAAAAAAGTATAACAAATCCATTTACTAATTTAAATATATTTTTCAATTTTTTTCTTTTTATAGTTTTTTAAAAAATATCCATCAATATTGATATTATATTTTATGATATTTTTATCAACATTTTCGTCAATATAGACATATTGTTATTTTTTTAAAAAGACAACATGGACATTTTAAACATGGCATATTATAACTAATTATTATAACTATAGGGTCGATTTTTTTGTTTTTCCAATAAAAAGGGATTTTTTTAAATATAAAAAATATTTAAAAATATTAAAAAGTTTCAAAAGTATAGAACACTTTTTGTTTCTTTGTGAATAGAAAAATTTCAAAAATATTTACACATTATAGTAAAAAGTAAAAACGTTTTGTACTTTTGAAATTTTTTATTATAAAATTTAAATATTTTTTTTTATATTTAAAAAGGTCCTTTGAACTTTATATTTGCTTGGTAGCTATCTTTTGCAAACTTTCGTCTTTAATCTGACCAGAATCAAACTGACCATCATTTTCTTCATTTCAAACTAATAAATTTGAGGTTAAAATTACATTTTAGTCTTTCTACCTTTAACATCCTCCTGAATGGCTATTTGATTTTCGTTTTTAAAATTTAAGCTCATTTTTTCTCAATTTGTTACAATAATTTTTATTTTTCTTTTTCTAAAAAACTAAAATAGTTGAATTTTTAGTCTAGTTTCAAAAATAAAAAGACATTTTTAAAAATTATGACTCATTTTGGTAACTATTTGATTTTTGTTTTTGAAAATTAAAACTATAGACACTCATTCCATCTCACAGTTTCTTAATTTGTTATTTATTTTTTCCCAATATTTTTCAAAACTAAACCAAAATTTGAAAAAAAAAGTAGTTTTAAAAACTTGTTTTTTGTTTTTGGAATTTGGTTAAGAATTCAATTTTTGTACTTAAGAAACATGCAAATTATTCTAAGAAAATAAGAGGAATTAGACTTAATTTTCAAAAATAAAAAATAAAAAACCAAATAGCTATCAAATGAGGTATTAGTTTTCAAAAATTAGCTTGATTTTTTAAAACATTCGTAGAAAATAGATAACAAAGCAAGAAATTTGGAAATGAAATGAATGTTTATAGGCTTAGGCTTAATTTTCAAAAACTAAAAACTAAAAACCAAATGGTTACTAAATAAGGTCTTAAGAGTCCGTTTGTAACATTCTCGTTTCTTGTTTCTGTTTCTCATTTTCTAAGAAAACTGATCTGTTTGATAATCGTTTCTGCTTCTTTATTTATAAAATTTGATAAACATTTCTAAAAATAGAGTTAAAATTGAGGAACTACAAAAAATAGTTCCTTCCGTTATGTTTTTATGATATATGAAAGCGTATTTATAAAGTAACACATTGTAGGCTTGGTTGGTTGGTAAACAAACATGTCCGAGCAATCTTTCTCTTTCTTGATCTGGAATTGAATCTCTGTATCGTTTGTTTGTTTTGTTTCATTTTTCATCCTTTCTTTTATATTTTTTTCTTTTCTATATTATTTGTTTTATAATTTTTCTTTCTTTTATTTTTATATTTATTTTCTTTATTATTTGTTTATGTTTATATGTTAATTTAATTTATTTTAAAATTTTAAAGATTTTTATTTATATATATTTTAATTTTCAATTTTCAAATTTTCAATAGGAATATATAAATATTTTTTGAATTTAATATTTTAAAATTTTCAATATAAATTTTTATATATTATTTTAAATTTAAATTTAATTTTTTTTTATTTTTAATACATACAAAATCAGTAAGAATTTTACCATATATAAATTTTGTTTACTAAGATATTAATTTAGGTTCATTTTAATATTTTTACAACCACGACATCTACATAATATATAGTTGAGTTAGATTTGAGTCGACATCATTTTAAAAAAATGACTTGAGTGAGAAAGAATATTGCAAATCAAACTTTAGCAACATATGAATGATAAAAAAACATTGTATAATTGTTCTTAATTTTACATCGGGGCTTATGTATATTTGATCATGTAAATATTTTATAATTATTTTTTTATATTTTAATGCATGCTATAATTTTTTTTAATTTTATATAATTAAATTATAACTAAACTATAAAATATGAGAAAATGTAAGAGAAAAATATACAAAAAATGAGAAACAAAAGATGGTTATCAAATAAGTTTATGTTCTTGTTTCTTTCTTTCTTTTTTTTTTTTCAAGAAACAAGAAACGGAAATAGTTACTAAACATATTTCTAGTTGTAGTTCTTAAAAACAAAAAATAGGAAACAGGAAACGAAAAACAAAACACAAAACACAAAAAACAAAAAACAAAAAACAAAAGAAAAAGGAAATGGAAAAAGGAAACGTTATCAAATGGGCCCTAAATATTCAATTTTAGTTTATGTGTAGTACATACCATAAAACTTAAAATTAGTTCATGCAGTTAGTTTATTGTTTAATAAAGAAAACCACTACTAACATTTTCATTATAAATCGTGAAAATATATCCGAATCTATAAGAAAGTTATTATTTTTATTTAACCAATTTCGATAAAAAAATAAATAATTTTGAAGGACCAAATTTCACTAATTAAGACTAATATATGATGAACCCTAAATAATAAGGATTAAAATAGTATTTTAATCTAAAATTTATCTAGTGAGGTGGCAATCTAAATTTTTCTTTTTTAAAGAACTAAAATTTGAAGGGGGATTTTAAAAAATAGAAACATAAGGAAATCTGTTTACACAAAATAGCAAAATTTAAATATCTTTTGATAGAGGCTGATAGAAGTCTATCATTGATAGAACCTAATAGAAGTCTATCACTGATAGACGCTGATAGAAGTCTATTAGTGTTTTTTTGTTATTTTTATAAATAGTTTGATATTTTTTATATATGTAAAAATTTCCCAAATTTTAATTTGATGAGTTAGTTTTTATATTTTTGTCTAACATTTAAAACTTTTTGGAATTGATAGTACAAAGAAAATATATTACGCTAATGGTTTGGTAAAAATTTGGGTTTGGTTCAATTTTGAATTGGGCAGAGAAGATAAATAGAGAATTTTCAAATTTCCTTTGAAAAAATAGCAAAAAGTTTTCAGAGTCGTAAAAATAGCAAAATGATTTTTTAAATAAAAATAACAATAGAAAATACCTAAACTATCCATGTACACTAAAATTGATAAAACCCAACATCTAAAACAACAAAAAAAAAGAAAATACATTGTATTGAAAAGTCCCACCAAAACCCAAATCAAATCAATGGTGATTTAATCGAAGCAAAACATATCAAAGAAAACTAACAGTTTACCAAAAACCACAAAACCACCCCCATATTCACCTAAGCACTACTGGTTGATTCTGTCAACAACCACACAATTGCAAAGCATGCAATCGGTAAAGTGAGGCTTCGTGAAAACTTGACCTGAGAAGAGAGAAAAAATGAGAAGGATATGGTGAAGGAGAGAAAGATCCATGGCATAGAGCTACTGTCCATAAAGACGCAGACTCCACATGGACAACAATATGCGACAATCAATGGTGTGTAGTAGTAGAAGTTGTGGGGTTTTTTTTTGTAATATTGGTAAAAGGTTGAAGATCATCTTCAAGCAAGGAGGAGAAGAATGTAGGGGGAAGGGATGTTGCGACATTGGTAGGCATATATATATTCCCTTTGTTGGGGGTGATGCCCTAAACTCTCGTGTCTTGTAGTTTGTAAACACAGTTTTAAACAAACGCTTGTGATGTATAATATATGATATTTTCTTCACTTATTGTCTATGAACAGTGGATGTTTTATTTGCTTTACCACAAACCAATAAACTAAAATCCCTTGTTGTTGTTTGGAACTTAAGCATGTATGTCGAGACATACAAGTGGACCATGTCATAAGTGATAACCAAAATGGTCTGTAGTATATGGATATAGGAGGGAAACCTTATCCTGGTAACGCTACGGATGCGACCCGCTTAGTAGAATAGTTACAAGTGTTGTGACTTGCTACAGATGGTCTGATTTTGATCATTCATGTGGGGACATGCGAGTAGGGGTGTCCTATAAAAAGAGTTTGTATAAGACCTGACCACGAAGTGTTAACGTCTCGTTATATAACGACGTTCATGACAGAGACTTCACTTCACTAGGATGACCATAAGTAACATGACCTCAATCCTGAGTGAGTTAGGAACCCCTGCCTTTGAGAGTGGTCCTTTGATTTGTATGGGTGCGAGTAGCCAGATCACTGACTCAAACCTACTACTTTGGGGATTCATCTGATTTGGGAGCTGGGAACTCAGTTACACAAGATGGAATTCACTCATTCCTCGAAGTACGGGTAAGTAAATAGATTGCTCCCTTAAAGGCTGATCTTGGGACTTGAACGATGTGGCGCCATACACCTTCTTATGGCCCGAGAGGTGTCCACACATAGTAGGACTATGTTGTATTGTTCATTAGAGGGATCAGTGGTACTTAAGGAGTTAGATGTAACTACAGGGGCAAAACGATAAATTGGCCCAACTGTACTTACGAGCATCTGTGAAGGGTTATCGTACTGTTGATTGGTTATATCCGATGGACACAAAAATATATTTGTGGTAAGAAGAGTTCAGTTGTCGGTTTTTAGTGGAATGTTTGACAGTTAACGAATGGTGGATCTCGTGGCTAAAGACTTTAGTCAGCTATTCACATACCTTTGGAGCTTCGAGCCATAGGTCCATAAGGTCCCCTTAGTAGCTCAATGTATTCAAATTGAGAATCAGTTTTTGGGTTAGTTTGAAATGTTCAATTTGACAAAAGGGAGTTCGATTATATATGATATGATTGAACTAGTTAATTATATATGATATGATTGACTTTATGTATGAGATATATTATTTGGAGGAAAATGAATATAAATATGATTTATATCTAGTGGATGAGAAAACACTATGGTTTATATGTGATATTAAACTATAGGTTAATTAATATAATATGGTTATATTTATTAATTTTTAATTGGACAATTATAGGAAAATTGTGTCGGCATTTTCTTTGTAATCGTGTGATAGTGGGAGGTTTCATTCAGTTTTTGTAACTGAAGAATAAAATAAAAATCGTTTTCATTTTGCAAGAGATCATAGAATTCGCTCACGCATAGTGTATACAGCCTATCGCATAGCAAACCGAGAGACTACACGATAGCTTATAGTTTCTACATGATCATATACACGCGCTCTTCTTTCTAAACGATCACATAGGAATTGCTAAACGATCGTCTAACTCTTTCATAAATGACGCACGCCCGAGCGTTTACTAAACGATCATCTATACGAATGCTGCCTATTTACTACACGATCGTGTACCTTCTTCTAAACGATCAAGCATCGTCTATACGATAGACTATATCTTCTCCCATTTGCTTGGTCGTTGTATACGATCTTCCTTCTTCCTTCCCTCTACCAAATCCAACAGAGTCCACACCTCCTGGATTCTCACACTGAGAATACCGAGGGTTCTAAGTGGTGGTGTCATCCCCTTTCTTATGTTCATGTGGAGGCCGTTCGTGGGTAGACGATTGGTGATTTGGTGAACGATTGCTTGGACATTCCAGCGAGAGCGAAAGGAGCAGTCCTTGTTCGAGAGCGAGATTTCGGTGAAGAAAAGTTCTTCAACTGGTATGTTTTCTTGTTCTATTCTTATTTATTGTTAAAAGCATGCCGATAATTTATTTTATGTTGCATATTTGTTATGTTAGATTGTAAATGTGGTAATTTTGTCACAATGTGTTTGGAACGATCCGCTTCCACTCAGAGGTACTCTTGTATAAGAGTTCCTTCAATTGGTATCAGAATCAGGTTTTAATATTCCAAATTCATAGATGCAAAGAATTGCATTTACTTTCTTGGTGAGTAAAATCATGTCTACTCTCTATTTAAGCGTTAAATAGTGTGGGGATGTGGGATTAATGGAGTTTTCTAGGATGAAGCCTCTGGATTATTTAAAATTATTTTAAATTTGAAGTTAATTGTAAAGCCCCCTGCATTTTTGGGCATATTAACTGCTATCAAGTCTATAATTTCAAAGTTGTTTGAGTCTGTGAGTTGTTTGTGAAGAAGCTTCATAGCAAGGGTTACTGTTCTTTTAGGATGAAAACGATCAAGCGTTGGTCGGGTCGTGTAAACGATGGGGTAGACGATCGTTGAGTATTGGATACTTGGGAGCTAGTTTACGCTCGCGCACTAGACGATCGTGTAGGTTAACAAGCTTCATCACTTAGTTACTGACTACACGATCGCGGAGTAAATCGTTTACTTGAGTGCTTGTTAAGTGATCGTCTAGACGATCGGGCTTCGCATCTACGTTGTCGTCTAAACAATCATTTAAAACTCGCGTGTTTTTTCTTATGTGCTAAATGATCGTATACCTGACCGTGTTTACTAAACATGGGAGCTTCACCTGACGGTTCAAGACCCGGTTCGCCTGTGAACCAGTTTTCTCGATGAAAAATGTAATAGATAGAATTTTTCCTTCCAATTTTAGGGGCAATTCATCCCAGTCCATTCATCTTTGTGAATGTATATAGGATGTATGTTTAATTTATATGTCATATGGTATCCCATATAGAAGAAATCCCACCTTAGGTTTTGCCTTGGTCATGCATCATCTATTTATTATAAGTGTTATGATTTAGAGAAACATGATTTAAATTAAGTAAGAGCATGCTCATGCATCATATAATATAAGAGTTATATTTATGCATACATAAAACATTGACATGTAACATCTTTATATTATAAATGTTATAGTATAAAGGTGTATGGAACATGTGCACTTGGTTCGTTACTTGTATATAAAAGTTATGTATAGTAATGAACGGATATTTCATGAAGCATGACACATAGTTTAAATTTATAAGAGTTATAAATACCTAGTTTTACTTAGCAATGGGAATGATTTTGGTTGTTTCTTTTATAAGTGATATAAGAGAAATTAGAACTAAAATCAATAAGAAAGACATGCATGTGAACTTAGGCTTGAATCATGTTTTAAAAGAGTTTTAAAATTGGATGAAGATAGACCTAAGATCATGGTTCTAATGAGATTAGAAACCTAAGATTATAAGGAATTAGAACTAAAATCTATAAGAAAGACATGCATGTCAACTTAGGTTTAAATCATGGTTTTAAAATGTTTTAAAACTTGGTGGAGATAGACCTATGATCATGGTTCTAATATGATTAACCACCTTAGGCTTTAATATTTTAATCAGTTTAATAGGATCAAATTGACTAATAAAAGGTTAAAGTGTAGCAAATCTATCTATAAGGGACCTTTTGTCTAAGGCGGGTTCTGTCTAGGCTGGGGTATTCAAGGTGATGGAAATGGAACACCCCTACCTGGAAACTTACCTAGAAAGGTGAATTAGATAGATTTGATGCATGCATGCAAGGTTAAGAACAGTCCATTAAAGAGTTTAATGTGACTACTTGAATTTGTTTAATTTCAAGGACAAAAGTTGTTTTTGAATGGATTAAAATGACTGACTAAAATCAGTAGCTGGATTATCTAGGTTAATGAACCCTAGGTAGAACATCCAGTGGGAGGTACTTGGGATATCTGATGCTTCATTTAAACCTCTCGCATTTCTCTCTTTATTGTCCACACTGTGAGATCTATCCTTGGCCTTGTGGCACCCTGGGAGTGTCTCCTCTAAAGGATGGTGTTTGGGTAGGTCAATATCAAGGTGGATGGAGAGAATTTTCATAGTAAGTGGGAGCGAAAAGTGCGACAGCATATCCCACGGTCTTTCTCGTTAGGTTGGATAAAGTTTCTATGCATCACCTTGAGGCACCCTGGGAGTGTATCCTATAGGATGGCAATTTTACACGTTTCTTTATTTGATCTCCTGTATAGGATGAGGTTACTTAGTCTCTTGTCCTAATATACTTTTTTCCTACAATGGGCGCATTAGAGCGGGACTCTGGGGCCGAAAATGGGGGTTACACTTATGTGGAATTGTTAAGGGTTAATAGTTCTGGACCAAACAAATAGTGGCTGTTAGGTTCAGTTCCAAGAGTTGGTTTTGCCTAACTTTGGCACCTTCGATTAGGGCACATCCATCTCAAAGCCAGATGGTAATGCTGCGTTCGACCAATGATTTCCTATGATCACAATTTCCGCCTTGCATCAATGCATATTCTGTATAAAAATACAAAAATCAACTATTCCTATGCGATGAGCGCATGCGACTGCAATGTAATAAACTTAATGCTTTTTGGATGTAATCTAACAAATTTTATCAATGCAAGCCAACATTATTTAAGAAGTTAGCACTATGATAATGTGCATTTCTGCCCGTTATTAGGTACCTTACCCTGGGGGCAGTATGGATGTATCCGTTTTGTATATCTCTACAAACGATGTGATCCCAAAATTGTTCATGTGGAGACATGCGACTGGAGGCATCTTATGCAAAAGATGTTTGCATAAGATCGAACCACGAAATAGTCACTTTTTTTTTTATAACGGCCGTTTACTGTTAAAACTGACTATTTATATTCAATGACCTTGAAGGAACTCTTATTCAAGAGTACTTACGAGCGGAAGCGAATATTTCCAATTCATTGTAACAGAATTTCCACATATACATTCAAACATACTTGAATGCATTCATAATGCTAAAGAGATCGAGAGATCATACCAGTTGAAGACTTTTTCTTCACAGAAAATCTCGCTTTTGCTGAGACGGTAAGCTATTGCTCAGCAAAACCTAATCATCTACCTCGAACAGTCTCCACAAGAACAGAAGGAAACGGAGATGACACCATTACTCAGAGCCCTTAGTATTCTTGGAGTAAGAATCCAAAGGGTGGGCTTGTTCGGATTTGGTAGAGGGAAAGAGGAAGAGAGATCGTATACAATGATCAAGCAAGTGAGAGATAGACTCGTCTATCGTATAGACAAAATGCTTGATTGTTCAGGTGAAGTATACAATCGTATAGGAAAAAGGTGAGCGATCGTCTAAACGATCGTGTAGGAAAAGGTAAGTGATCGTCTATACGATCGTTTAGTAAATATCGGGCACTAAACGATCACTTAGGAAAAGGTAAACGATTGTTTAGTAAATAGCACGCACGGGTGTAATCGTTAAGTGATCGCTTAGCACTATCGTATAGGTAAGCGATAATTCAGGCAATATCATATAGGCACAGATTTTCTAAGCGATGACACACTTCAACACAATGTCAGTGCCCTACCATACTTAATATACCGTGAGCTATTTATGCATCTCAAAGTGATGTTTCGAATTACTTATCCGTTATTAAAATAGGAGAGACGCCGTTCCATTATCCTTTTAACTGTCCAATTAATAGACAATGAATATGATCACATCATTTTCATAACTTATGAATTAATATCATATATTAATCATAGTATTTTTTCTTCACTAGATATAAATCATATTTATATCCAATTTCCTCCAAATTAATGTATCTCATACATAAAGTTAATTATATCATATATAATTAACTAGTTCAATTATATCATATATAATCGAACTCCCTCTACTCAATTTGAACATTTCAAACTGACCCAAAAAATGACTCTCAACTTGTATCTAAGCTACCAAAGGGACCTTATGAACCTATGGCTTGAAGCTCCAACGATACGTGAATAGCTGACTAAACTCTTTAGTCACGATATCCACCATCCGTTAACTGACAGGCATCCCACTAAAGACCGACATTTGAGGTCATGTTACCTATGGTCATCTTAGTGAAGTAAAGTCTCAGTCATGAACGGAGTTATATGACGAGACATTAACACTTCGAGGTCAGGTATTATACAAACTCTTTGTATAGGACGCCCCTGCTCGCATGTCTGCTACACGAATTATCAAAATCAGACCATCTGTGACAAGTCACAACACTTGTAACAATTCCACAAAGCCGACCGCGTTCGTAGTGTTACCAAGATAAGGTTTTTCTCCTATATTCATGTACTACAGACTATTTTGGTTGTCACTTAAGACATGATCCACTTGTATGTCACTACATACATGCTTAAGTTACATAAGGACAACCAGGGATATTAAGTTTATTGGTTTGTGGTAAAATAAAAACATCTAAATGTGCAAAGTAAAGACGTGAAGTAAATATCATATATATTAGACATCACAAGCGTTCTTACAAAGTTGATTACAAACTATAGGACACGAGACTTTAGGGCATAAACCTCAATAGATCTAAGGTAACTTGATTTTAATCTTGAGCTAACATTGAACCTTTGTTTATTCGACATTATCCTTTAATCTACATGGGTTAGAGTGGCTCAACATCGTCGCTCAATAAGCCTCCTATTTTAGGGGTAAGACCGGATAGATAGATAGGGAGATCGTTATGCAAGATGAAATTCACTCCTACCCATCTTAGGATTAGAAGATAGGTCGTTCCCTTAAGTACTAACTCCTACTTTTGAACAAATGGGGCTCGCCCTCTCTATGGCTGGGAGGGATTCATTTTATTGGTAGGACCATAAACCAATTATTCATTAGAGGATCAGTGGAGCTTTAAGAAGTAAGATGTTTTACAGGGGTAAAACAGTAGTTTTGACCTAGCTGTAAATACGAACAACTTGTGAAGATCGACTTACTGCTTATGGTTAAATAAAGTGGAAAAAAAAATATATCTACAGTGAGGAGAGTGCAACTACTGAGCTATAGTGAAGTATCTCGATAGTTAACAAATATTGATTGATTCGATTTAAATAGTTTAACCAATTAATCTTAAAACATTGAAGCTCATGATTTGTAGATCCATTATGTCCCTCTACTAGCTCGTAAAAGGATTAAACCTTAGAATAGCGTGTTGAGAGAATTTGAAATGTTCAAATTCAATTTAGGGTTTAGATTATTATATTCGATATAATTAATATTTGATTATCGAATTAAACAAATTGGAGAGTTTATAATATTTAAATAAGTTTTAAATATTTTATATATATATACACACATATAAATATGGATTCATATTTAAATTAGGTGTTTTATTAATTTAATATTTGATATTAAATTAATTATAAATTAATTAGATTGTTTAATTATTTTTGTTTATTTATCTATTTAAACAAATTAGGTTTTTGAATTAAATTCAAAAACCAATTTAAACATTCTTGTTTAAATTATGTAAATTTAAATGAATAAATAAAAGAAATGGATGCAAAATGGGATTTTCCCACATTTTCCATCCATATACACCTAATCAAGCAGGCAAGTGAGTTATTAAGTGTCATATTTTTGTTTAATCCAGCTTGCATGATCTAATTTTACAAATAGAAGTTTTTAATTTGATTAAATGCTTCATGCAAAATTTCAATTTTGAGAGAAAAGCAAGTTTTCTGTCAAAACATACTCCAAATCAAAATCCATCCCAAAATTCCTCTCAATTTGGGTTCCACCACCCAATATAAGGCCCAAGGATTGAAGAAGAAATTCATGAAGATTTGAAGCAATTTGGAGGAATCTACAAAGATATTCTCTTGAAACCCTAAAATTCTAGAAAACCCATGAACATTCATGCTAATCCAATAAAATTGATGTAGTTAGAGTGCTTAGGATCCTAATAGCTTCAGTATGTTGAATGTCAACTCCATCAAGCGGGATCCAGACAAGAGTGGCTCCACTGATGCTCAAAATAGAGAAAAGTCATTCAAATACAGAGAGTGTGAAAGTTTTGGTCACTTCTAAGCTGAAGACTAAAATTTTCTAAAAGGCAGAATAAAAGTTGTCTTAACTTGGTCAAATGATGATTCTGATGAGAGTAGGGGATATGAAGTAGAAGTTAGAGCACTTGTCAGTAACATCTCCTCAGACACTTCGTCTTACGAGAATCCGGATTTTGATGTGTTTCCTGGGAGTGAAAATAATCTTGTTTCATTGGTGACGGGAAATTAGATGTCAATTTACTCGACAACTAAAATCCCTTGGATGTAATATGCGATGCATGTTCTTAAGGTATGCGTTGATACTCATATGTCGATGACGGAAAATTAGACGTCAATTTACTCAACAACTAAAATCCCTTGGACGCAATATGCGATGCATGTTCTTAAGGTATGCGTTGATAGTAATGCGTTAATGGTCATGCATTGGAATGACAATGCGTTAACGAATATATGCGATGACCATGCGTCCTATCAGAAGTTTTCTTGCGCTCACGCCAAGTATAACGTGAACGCAAGTTTCTCGGGTGATCCGAGGTCGAACTCAGGGACTTGTAGCAAAATGAATGCGATAATGTGCATGCGGCGGTTTAAATAAAAGAATGATGGTGGGGTTTCTACATTAACACTACTCCTACTCCTAGCTAATAGACAACGCAATGAGAATATGCATGAAAGGTAGAGGCACGAAAACTCTTGACATGAAACAAATGAATGGAGAAATAGATGAAATGCGGAGATGTTTCATTGCAGTACTTAAGAGTGACCGCAAGGGCAACCTTAGTCAACGCAAGCCATGCAGTCATGCTACACACGCTTGAGCCTAACTCTGGGATGTATGCGATGTATCTGCAATATTATCGGGAAGCCTATGTCTGCCTAAACCTCGATAACCCGCTCACGAGCTCTCGCCACATGAGCGTGATAGAGGTATAACACCTTATCCTACTTCTTGGACGCATACAATATCCTATCCGTAGGGTGCATACGCAGTGATAGCAAACAGAGCTTATCCCTAAGTTCCCCATTCTTGCCTATACGTTCCAATCCGTTCTCTCGAGTCTTAGATTTGTGTTTTAAACTACTCTTCCAAGTATGTCTAAATGATGAATGAAGCGCTCATAGGATAAGGTAACCGCATGGAGTTTTCTGACCTAAGATTATTCCTATCTCTAGTAAATAATCCTTACATTGCTTAATGCGACCAACTACTTACCCTCCTGGGCAGTTGGTTGTTGCTGACTTTACTCATAGACCGGTATTGCGTTGGCCTATAGACAGGCGTTGCTACAGCTTCACACTAAGCAAATAAGGTTACTCACACACTCACGCAATGCACACCTCTTGGTGGTTCGCTACATGCTTCATATCTCTAATCTACATGACTAAATATGTGATACTCAAGCAATCTCACTAAGTGATGCAATGAGGTTAAAGATGCTAAGTAAAGAAGATAGAGATGGAATCGAAGGAAACATAGAAATATATTGAACACAAAATGTATTAATTCCTTAATCACAAAATGTATACAATACAATATAAGAAAAGAAAGGAAAGTGAAATGACCGACTAGAAGCAAAGACTTGCTTCCAGTGGATGTGCATCAAGGCTAGCGGTGGTGCCATGGATGAGAGGTAGAGCTGACTCTCCCAAGATCTAGCTCCGGTCGTCACTCGGAATGGATGAATGAGGTGAAGAACTCTTAAGCGTCTTCTCACGCATTTTGTCTGGATCACAAGGATTCGCCCTAGGCGAACCTCAGGCGAAAACCTTGGATGACTTGAATTTATGCACATCAGCTTCTTTATATAGAGCCTAGATTGCCGACAGCATCAATGGACTGCTCTGATTCTGACATTCAGTGCGTTTAATCCTTTCTAAACCTCTGCCGCTAACGGCGTGGTAGGTAAAATGTCAACATCAGCTTTTGATTTTCCCAAGGTAGATGCGTTGATGCGTTCATTCCATCAACCTTACATTGATCCTATTAGTATGCGTTATCGAATAGCTGCAATCATTCAGTGACCGCATTCGCTTAATACCGCAACTCTACACAATGACCGCAATCGTTTTGACGAGTGCAACTCCCATGCGCTGGACGCATGCGGCTGATTACCGCAACATCCATGCATTGATCGAACGCGTTCTCCTTTGCGATGGAGAGTTTCTATGTATGCGGTCGTCTATGCGGTCGTCTGGTTTCCGCATTTGCGTCCACTTCCTTTGTTAGCTACAAAAATAGAACATTGAACACATAATATCGCATAATAATGGGTTAGTCGAGATTCATCATGCTGAACGACGCAAGCTCACTTTTCTATTGGATTCCTAGCACAATTGCCGCATATTCTACTTAACAACCTTCGTAATTCTAAGTAAAAGACCTAAGATGACATGCATTTCTGCATGTCATCACATCCCCAAACATAAAATCATGCTTGTCCTCAAGCATGCGTTATACTCAAGAAATTCTAACTCACCTTCTTGCTTTCCTTTACGATGACCAGCTTCTCAGAATATAATTTATACACACCTCTGACCATCATCGCAATGCTCTCCTCCACTTTGGTTGCTTCTTCAAAAAGATCTTCTCTAAGTTTAAATCTGGCAAGCCTTTGCTCAAAAACTTTTTATTCATTCACCGCAACTTTGCATTTAGCTTTTGAGAATGCGTTCGTTCAAAATACTTAAAAAATTTTGTGTTTAACTTATTCGAATGCGGCATTGAACCTGATTACGCTCTTCGTTTTGGCTTATCCTTACGTGTGTCATGCGGGCATCCAACTTTGGTTGCGTTCCACATTCAACTTAGACAAAATTTTGGCTGAAGAAAAACCTCTTGATGACTATGTTGGCCTAGGGTTTTCAAGAGAAGAAGTCAGGAACACCCAATCGTCTTGGCTTGAAGAAAAACAGAAAATTGAGTTTATCAGAGCACAACTCGCTGAATCTTATAGATTTCAGGAATCAGCCTCAAGCAGTACAGCGATGAGGCACAATCAGCACAATTGTCAATCTAAACAAGTGTGGATTTGCCACTACTGTTGAAAAAGTGGGACACAAGAGACCCTTATGCTTTTAACTATATGAATCTCCTTATAGATCACCAAACATGCCCATTATATCCTCTTCTAGCAGATATAACTCTCATCAAATGACACAATTGTGGAGGATTAAAGAGGCCCCCCACAAATGCAATGTTGTTCTAACTTCCCTCAGTTCTTCAACTAAGGAAGATTAGCTCTTTGATAATAAAAGCTCTAGACATATGACTGGAGAAAAGAGCAACATTTCTATCTCAAACCTATGAGTTCCGAATGTGTTATTTTTAGGGTTGGACCTATTGGAAAAATTATTGAAAAAGGGAAATTATATTTTCCTGGTTTACCTTCTTTCAGTGATGTGATGCTGGTTGAAGGGCTTACGACGAATCTTGTCAGTATTAGCCAGCTGTGTGATCAAG
The DNA here is from genome assembly GCF_027475165.1 of Benincasa hispida. Lineage (NCBI taxonomy): Eukaryota > Viridiplantae > Streptophyta > Magnoliopsida > Cucurbitales > Cucurbitaceae > Benincasa > Benincasa hispida. Next base: position 18,327,359 of record NC_143481.1, read on the forward strand.
GGCTGAATGTAAATTTTTCAAAAGATAGATGTACTATCACAGATGATACCAAGGCACTTGTAATGACAGACATACGCTATTTCAATAAC